>NC_056519.1:29187956-29199489 GCF_014905685.2 Nematolebias whitei
GAGGCCTCCACCCCTGTTTAATGATGGACAATTTCTTTTCACAAAGATGGCCTCCTTTACTCCTCTCTCAAACCATCGTTCCTCTCTGTCCAGGATGTGAACATCTTCATCCTTGAAAGAGTGACCGCTGGCCTGGAGATGAGTGTAGACCGCAGAATCCTGGCCTGATGATGTTGATCTTCTGTGCTGGGCCATCCTTTTGGCCAGTGGCTGTTTAGTTTCCCCGATGTAAGACTGATCACCCTCCTGACACTGAACAACATACACAATATTACTCTGTTTGTGCCGGGGGACTGGATCTTTGGGATGAACCAGTCTTTGCCGTAATGTATTTTGGGGTTTAAAAGCCACTGGGACGTTATGTTTAGAAAATAAACGTCTCAGTTTCTCTGATACCCCCTCAACATACGGAATGACCACTGGTCTGGGTCTGGGTTCCTCCTTTTAACCTATTGGCTGACTGGAGTCCTGTTTGGGTTTCTTCTCTGCTTTCAGGAAGGCCCAGTTAGGATATCCACATTGCTCTAGAGCCTGTCTTGTGTGGGATTTCTCCTTCTGCCTGGCTCCTGAGCTAGTGGGGACGCTGTCTGCTCTGTGATACAGAGTCCTGATGACTCCTAACTTGTGCTCCAAAGGGTGATGGGAGTCAAACTGCAAATACTGGTCTGTGTAGGTGGGTTTGCGGTACACCTCAGTTTGCAAATGTCCTCTATCAGAGACTGAGACCTCACAGTCCAAAAAAGCCAACTTGCCATTTTTTACATCTTCTCTTGTGAACTTGATGTATTTATCCACAGAGTTGATGTGGTCAGTAAAATGTTGGACTTCCTGAGATTTAATTTTAACCCAGGTGTCGTCAACATACCTGAACCAATGACTTGGTGGTGTCCCTGAAAAGGACGTCAAGGCTCTCTTTTCTACCTCCTCCATGTACAGGTTGGCAACAATAGGAGAAACTGGAGACCCCATAGCACACCCATGTTTCTGCCTATAATATTGCTCCCCATATGTGAAGTGGGTTGACTGCAGGCACAGTTTCAAGAGTTGACACAGTTGTTCTGTGGAAAGCGTGGTCCTGCTGCTCAGAGTGGTGTCTGATGTTAATTTTAAACTGACCACCTCTATGTACTCTACTGTTGATGATGCAGTAGTTTTAGTGACGTAAGAGGTTACTACAAGTCAGAAAAACAGTGAGATGTTTTAAGAACAGACAGAGAAATGTTATGGCGAAATGAGAGACTCACAGGTGCCAGCTTCTCTTGTTTACCGTCTGCTAGGTTTAAAAACATGACAGTTCATTCCAATAACTTCTTTGCGACTGTCTCTGACTTTTGACCGACATCACTCCTTCTCATTTCAGACAGAAGATCAAAAAATGCATAATTACTCTGTAACAGACATTAACTTGATTTCTACTTTGAATGAGGATTAAAAAATCATTAATACTGTTTCACAGTTGATTTAAAATGAGTAGTTCACTTCAACATTTAAAATGGTTTGAACTAAACACACTTTGATTATCAAGATATTGTAAAAATAGTAATGACAATAAAAAAGAGAGTGTTCTTTCAATTGATTAGTGCAGGACACACTTAGAAAGTCTCTGGATGAGCTTAATTGTATTTCTGGACTCAAATCAATGAAATAACAGTTCCTGTCCCATGAAGGTCCTCAGGGTCAGGTTTTGACCTGAGGCTTAGTTCACTACAGTCCCCCCTTTGGAAATCATCGCCTGTCCATGGGGATGAATTCCAACATGAACTTACGCCTCGGAATGTCATTGAGCTTGATATAATCCAGCAAGAGGAAAACAAAAGTCAAAGAAGGTAATCCCACAACCGTTTAGGTAATTCCATAATGTTGTTGGTAATTCCATAATGTTGTTGGTAATTCCATTGTAGCAATGCTTTAACCCCTTGGAAACAGAGTCTGTAATCCATTGGAAAAAGTCATATAATCCACAACGATAAATCCACAACGAATGGAGGTGTTGATTGGTCAGCATACAGAGGGGTTCCCTTGGATTGAACTGAAGATGCGGCCACTGGATGAAGAGTGGAGACCAACGTCAGGATTGCAGGTCTCCTCCAGCGAAGGTCGTCGCTGGGTGACGTCCAGTCGGTGCCGTTCTGGTTCAATGTGTCATGCAATTATGTGGTTTAAGGTGGGCTTATGAAGGGGATTTTACATAAGGCCTTAACCTATATGCACCTGGTGGGTAAGCTATTATGATTGGGAACAGCTACAGCTACCAGTTAAGGGGTGGAACATGCTGAAAAGGGTAGTTATAGGGGTCTATACCTATAGAAGGGTGTTCCAACTATATCACCATCGCTAACATTGTCTATGTTAGACTTACATGGCCACTATAGTTGGTTTACTTGTCTGTTGCCTTTTAGACGAACGACTTGAGATTGGGTGTTTGGTTTCCCCATAAATGTTTTTGGAGTCTATGGCGAGACTCATCAAAAAGAATTAGCTATCCCCCCGAATAGAATTGTTCGAGTAGGTTCGTCTTAAGCGTTGTGAGACCAATGTAGATTATGGTACTTAAGGTAGCATTAATCTACATTGACTCCGCAAAGATTGCATTTTAACAAATGAACTGCATGTTGGCATAGTTAAAGGCCTCTTAGTCTCCAACTTAAATACACACAATTCATTCTTGCTTGGGGTGTTCAGAAACAATACCAAAAACCAATTAAACGATGTCTCAACATCGACAAAAACAGTGACTAAGCAACCAGTAAAACAACGTTTCAACATTGACAAAAGTAGTGATTAAGCAACTAGAAAACGACGTTTCGGTGCGCCACTCACTCTGAATGTCAGATTTGATCACGTTATCGCGTCTGGTAACATTACCCTAACTGACGTCACCCCCCTTCGGTCATGGGGGACCGCGAACACGGGTGAGGACATCGCTCCATGAGCTAAAGTTAGGTTGTCCTTGAGTAGTTTTAACTGTTTGCGCAGCTGAAAGAGGACTTTAAGGTCTGGATTGGAATCCAGTTCGCCTATCGATGGAGTGTATTTGTCTGGGTCAGTCAGATACAGTATCATCAAGTTAATTGCAGGATCCAACTTCTGAAGTTGGATGATGTCTGGGTCAGTTGAAAATGACTTTTCATATTTTAAAAGAACTTGGCGAAGTTTGTCCCTTTCTTCATCAGATGTCAGAGCGTCGGCTTGGGCGACCACCTGTTCAATCTGTGATGAGACCGATAAGGGTTCTTGCTCTTTGGGGAGCTCCAACGAATCCCTTTCTGAGTCGTCGGACCTGTCTATGGGTAAGACACCATAGGTTTGAGGTTCTTGTTCGACGTCATCGGTTGAGAAAAGAGCTATGGCCTGTGTTGGTTTTGTGAACCATACTGGCCCAGCTTCTTGACTTGGTACCAGGTTATCTGGGAGTCCTCCCAGAAATGGAATGCCTAGTTCAAAATCATGAAAATCAGTGGAAATCAACCATCCTAGCATAGTGTTTTTTGGGATCATCACCTCATCCGTGCCTGTGTTACACACAGCAACAGATGTGGTCCTGGAGTCAAGGCTCACTTGGTTCGTGGCTTCCACGGACAGTCCCAAGTTGAAAAACGCAGGAGAAGGTTGAAAATATGCCTGTTTATGGCTAATAGCTTGTCCAGCTACGATGTGGATTCGCACCATTAGGTTAATCACCTGAGGTGGTACTGTGGTGGTTTGGTTGCTAGCAACCTGGCAGGCCTCAGGGATGGTCTGCCCAGCCTTAAGGTTTGCTGTGTCTAGCACAGGAGGATCCTTTGTGGCTGGTTTTAGGGACCACAGCACCTTGTTGATGGTGTCCACATGGACACCCAACCTTACCAAAATGTCAGAGCCTATGTAGGTTGCATGTGGTAAGTTTTGGATCACGAGAAACGGGTGAACCAGTTCTCGTTGGTTCCAGTTTAGTTTTAGGTTAATGACTCCTTCCGCGGTCATTACCTGTGAACTATTGGGAACTAATGGAAAGCAGAAAGCTTTTTTAATTAGTTCTAGACCCACGTGTTTGTGAACCAAGGTTTCATAGAAAGCTCGGTTAATTGCTGATTTATCTGTCCACAGAGACAGAACAGCATCGTTGGTGTGGGACCCTTGGATCTCTACACCTTTAACTACCAGTGGTAGGTAGTGTTTGGTGGACTCTGACTGCTCCAGCTCACAGAGGAGGCTGTCTTGTTGGGTCAGAGTTTGGACCACCGGGTGTGTCTCTTTGGTTTCACATGATGTCAGAGGAATACTCACCGGGCTCGTGTCCTCGGCTGAGGAGTCCTTTGCCTCTTCCGCGGTACCTGCTGTTAGGCAGTCTGTGTTACACTCTGGAGGCATTTCTATTGGCAGTGGTTTGCTCACCTTGACCCACATCGTCTGATCACCATAATCTATAATCACGTCGAAGCGATTTGTAAAATCCTGGCCAACCAGAAATGGGAATGAGTCAACACTAGACACGTGTACCGGGTTGTATAGTGTCATTCTGCCAATCTGCATGTGAACCATTGCTATAGCTGTCAGGGTTGTCTTCTTCTCTGAGAGACCCTGCATTTCTATAGCACATTCTGTGAGAGGTATTACCCTGTTAACACTGCTAGCGGCTGTCCTCAGCTCCTCGAACAGTTTAGCTGACATAATTGTTATGTCCGCCCCACCGTCCAGTAGTGCTTCATGTGTGAGGACACCTTCGAGCGTTACTGACAGGTATGCCTTCTTGGCGACCCCCCCTTCTGATAAAGTTACACAGAAACCTCTTAGGTTTTTTTCTGACGTTTCTTCACACGCTCAGCCTTGTCTGTGAAATCTTGGTTTGTCTGAACCGTCAGCACAGCAGTAGCTGTTTCTGAGTGTTCAGCTTGCGATGACTCGTCATCGTTTGTGTGTGAGTTCACCCCCCCTTCATCCGATGAGGGGTTGTCTGAGGCCACAACAACAATGTCTTGGTGTGTTTCATCGACATCTGTGACGTTTTCTTTCGCTCCCTCAGATTTAATAGCGATCACATCACTGCATAGTGCTCCAGGTTGGTTTCCCGTGTCAGTGTGTTTCAAAGTTTCTAACAACCTGCGTAGTTTCTCTTTCTCTTCCGAGCTCAGAGGTGTAGGGCCTTGTTTCTGGAACCTTTGTGATTTTTTCGCCTCGGTTCGTTTCTTCCGAGGTAGGGGAGGGTTAGGTACGTCATTTGGGGGTTCCTTTTCGGACTTCCCCTGATAATATGGGTCACCTTGGTTCCCATATCTCTGCGTCCTACGCACACCCCACTTACGATAATCACGTTCATCCTCTGGGATTAAATTCAATCCCTTCAGATCTTTTTTGTCCCAGCGTGCACCTTCATGACACGGTTTGTTAGTTTGAAAAGACTGCTTTCTCTCGCCTTTTTGAGGAGGGGGAGGCGACATGCGCCGTCCTTCCAGTTCTAGCGAATGGGGTTTAACCTTTACACCAGGAAACACCTCTATGGGCGTCTTAACATGAGAACAGGCCTCAAACACATTCACAGCACACTGTTTAATCTCATTGATGGATTTTTCTTTGAAATTTGCCATCATTTGTACTTACGTTTTAATGTCAGTGTGAAGGTTTTTGCTGAAAACAAATTTAAAACCTTCTTCCTCCTCCATGCCGGTTTCATTCCTGTAACCAAAATAAGCTTGGAAGATTCTTTTGTAATAAACCTTTGGATGTTCATGCTTCCCTTGCGTGACCTTGTCTGCAACTGGGAAGCCACCAGGCCCCGTGTAGGGGTCGTATTCCCTGATCAAAGCTTCATACAGAAGGTTGTAATCCCTTCTCGTGGCATCAGGTTGACGCTTGATGAAGGTGAACACCTCTCTGTCCGAAGTGAGCCTTATCAGACTGATTTTATCCTCAACAGTAGCATTAGGATAACCACTCAGTCTGAAATCTAGGTCATTGAGATACGCCTTCGTACCAGTAGAACCCATAGGCCCAGGAATAAAGCGTTGAACATATTTTGAGATTTTTTGCAAATCCGAAATTGGGATCAAAGGCTGTATTATCGGTATCGTAAGAACCAAAATGTCACGTGGAGGTGTGTCGCTAGACACATGTGGAGGTGACGGAATGGGATTAAGAGCAGGAGGTGCACCAAAATCCTTCTGAGGTGATGGTGGGTGACCTGGACTCTGACCTTGTTCGTCTTTGAGTTCCAGACAAGCTCGCCCCATGTCAGAAATCTTATTTGTTGCTGCGGCTAGTTTCTCTTCACAGGCTTTTAAGCGTTCCTGTGATGTTTGACATTCACTTTGTAAACGCACGCCTTGTTGTACTAACGCCGCCTTTTCCAATCTGCATTCGTTCAGAGCTTTTGATGTGAGCTGCAACTGTTGTTGTAGCGTATCGTTGTCTGAACACAGCGCTTGGTACTTAATCTCTCTTACCTTCATCTTCTCCTCATATGAGTGAGCTTGTAATGACAGCTGAGCTCGTGAGAGCTCACTGTCACGTTGTACCTCATTTGCACGGGTCTCCTGATCAAAGTTAGACTGTGCCATGAGTTCGAGGTACTCCTCTCTTTCGCTGTTTAACCTTATTGCAAGGTCATCAGCCTTGTCTACCACAGCATAGAATGTTGCTTTCAATAAGAGCGCCAATTTAGCCAGCTGGTCATAGCATGACTCTGTTTTGTCTGTAGAGGTCACACTCTCTGCAACCACCTTCAGCTCATCCAATAACTCTTTTGAGTTCATGCTGTCCACCTGTTCACCATATGGATGTAAGGATTCTGTGAGCGGCGTCAACGCTCCCTCTAACCAGTCCTTCATCTCACAAGGATCAATATCCTTTTCTGTCACACCTGCCATGGTTATTCACTGTTCAGCACTTATCTGGTTAAACAGTTGCCAACTTCAGATTATTTAACAGGTAAATATTTGTATTCAAGTGCCATGTGAGTTTCACACACTATTTTAGCTCTGGGTTCACTCAACAGTACTGTTAAAGCCACTTCTTCAAATGAATGGGCACCTATTCATAGGTTTTACCCCAATGCATGAATATTTTTAAGTAAATGCCTCTTTCTGGCAGTGTTACTTAATGAGCTTAAATCTAACAGATACAGGAACCAAGCCTTTTCCAGTGTTCATTTACTCTAAAGCACTAAAATTTAAATAAACCTGCAATTTTCCTAAAAGTCTCATGGCAACTTTAGTTTTTAAACGCTTTTTAAGCAGTTTTATTTATCAGAATTTGCTATTTAAAACAGTTACTCGTAAACCAGGTTGTGTTAACAAAAAGAAAAGAAAAAAAAATGAGAGGAATTATCAGTCTCTTCTTTAAGGAAAACTGTTATACTCCTCTTCCAACAGCAGATGGCGGTGTAAGCTTATTTATACCAGCAGGAGTTTATGACAACTTACTGTGGATCGTTCCGTTGACATCCGGTCTTTAGCAGTTAGCTTAATTAGCATCGGCTAGCGCGGTCCAAAATCACCATTTAATGACGGATTTAAAACTTGAACGTGGCAAAGTTTCAGCTATTAGGCTTTTAATAATTGGATCAGCGGTTCAGAGCCAACTTTAAAGCATTTTTCAACTTTTAAACAACAGAGAAAGCTTCTATATGAAACGAGCTGCATTTCCGGGGTCACGTGATTGAATCAACCAATGAACAACAGTGGGTTTTACAATCTGACGTCAGAGGAAGTGACGACAGACACGTCACTCGTCTCTCCAGCGAATCAGAGCGTTTTAAACAGCGGTTTTCGACCAATCGCAGGTCGTCATTTAAGCTAATGTGTTAGCAATTAGCCTGAACATTCCGGTCAACTTTCTTTCATTAAAACTTCGAAAATGCGCTATTTACTGTTATAAATGTAACGAACAGCTCTACACAGCGAACTGAGACGGCGCTCAGCTTTTAAAACAGCTTTTTATCCATTTAAAACAACTCGTTCGAACGAATCAGAACCGAGCCGGAACAGAACCCTCTTCTGTCACAGATTAAACAGAATCAAACGTTTTTCACAGCTTATCAGCTTAGTCACACAACAATTAACACATTTTAGCTTTCAAATGACACATTGACTTTACTTCAGCTCTCTTAACACCACAACTGAAAACATATCACTGTATTTTCTCTGAACCCCACAGCTGCAAAGCGCTGCGTTTCACAGTCGAGCAGAAATCTGCACTTTTAAGCTAATTTCAGTTAAGATCAGATATGCCAACATGATAAATTCAAGTATTACACGAATAACAGTCCATTCATGAAACCGTACGAGGCCACCAGTTGTAATGAGGATAATATGCGTCTGATATTATCCATAATTTAAACGGATTCTTTCATTTTTCTGAACTAGGTCATATCGTGCTTTGTGGAGTAAATGTGGACAGAGACGTGTTTAAATTTCTGACTCACCAACAACAGTGGGTCGTTTATTTTAAACGATTTAAAAACACATCACACATTTACATTAATTGGCAGATTGATTACAATTAACACAGCTTAATTAATGAGCTTTACAATGAGAAATCATACAGCCATGATTTCTCACTTGCAACTGAAATACAACAGACATTTCTGAAAATATCTGGATTAATTACTGGCAGATAGAAGAGTTTTAAAGATGGGGAAATGAAGTTTAAATGGAGAAAATGGATGAGGAAAAAGTGTCTGTATAACCAGAACAGCACGCTTCTTTAGACGCAGCTTAACCCACGGTACACTCGCAGTTGAAGATCGACTCTTTTACCTTTGCAGACGATAGTTTCAGCTTCGGCGTAGAGTTCCCTTTCAACGCTTTTCTGCGTCTCCGTAAGAACAGCTGTGACCTCAGGAGTCGTGAGATCATCACAGAACAAACTTCCTCATTGTTCAGAGCGTTCGTCGGGTAGAGCCACAGCGAGACGTCGTGGCATCGACAAACTCTTGTCACTCCATTAGAAACTGCTCGGAACTTCTGTTCCTCTGAACTTCTCTCGTTCAGGAACTTCTCGTTCGAGGTTCTCCCTGGAACTCTGGTTCTCTCTGGAACTCTTGTTTTCTCTGGAACTCTCGTTCTGCCTGGAACTAGGAAGTGTCGACCCTTTTAAAGAGGTCACTTCCGGTTCCTTCTGGGAACTTCCTGATTGGTTGAACGAACCAACCGGGGTGTGGTTTTAGTGACGTCAGAGGGTCACTACATGTCAAGGAGACAGAGTAGATGTTTTAAGAACAGACAGAAAGATGTTTTGAAGAAACAGAGACATTTAGGAGCCAGTCTCCTTCTATCTATCTGAGAGAGTTAAACATGACATTTCGTTCCGATAAACATGTTTTTGACCGTTCTATGACTTTTGACCGACATCACTCCTTCTCATTTCAGACAGAAGATCAAAAAATGAACAATTACTCTGTAACAGACATTAACTTGATTTCTACTTTGAATGAGGATTAAAAATCATTAATACTGTTTCACAGTTGATTTAAAATGAGTAGTTCACTTCAACATTTAAAAATGATTTGAACTAAACACACTTTGATTATCAAGATATTGTAAAATAGTAATGATAATAAAAAAGAGAGTGTTCTTTCAATTGATTAGTGCAGGACACACTTAGAAAGTCTCTGGATGAGCTTAATTTGTGTTTCTGGACTCAAATCAATGAAATAACAGTTCCTGTCCCAGGAAGGCCCTCAGGGTCAGGTTTTTGACCTGAGGCTTAGTTCACTACATAAATAATGACTCCACCCCCCCCTTTTTTGACGATCACAGCGGTAGATGTTAAATCCATTGATTGCCACATCATTATTCATTGCAGATGTGTTCAGCCAGGATTCAGAAATAAAGATAACATCTGCCCCAGAAGAACTGACCAGGATTTTAAAAGCATCCAGTTTTTTCAGAAGGCTACGAGCGTTTACATGCAGAAAATGAAGCCCAGAGGCGTTTTTAAAGTCATTTGGTGTGCTGTAATTAGTGGGGGGTCCAGGGTTGGGCTGAATCCCTGAGAGCAGTAACAACATTATTATCAGACATTTTCTTGAGTTTTTTGTGACTGATGTGTAATTACAGGAGTTAACAGTGTGACAATTAGCCCCCATAATCGAACTATGAGAAACATTAATGAAGACGTGATCATTCAGAACCTAAAAACAGTGAAAGTTGCAGTGATGGACAGATTCAGGTGTATTAACAAGATTCAGTGACTCCAGATAATCTGAGAACTGAAAATAGCGACAGTAATATGAATGATGCAGAAAAGTTTCAGACCATAAAACGTCACAGTTCAAATGGGCAAACAAGCCCGAGGAGTTGGCCCAACTGCAGTTTGAGTTGGGCTGAGGGGGGCTCCGGCCCCCCAGTGAAGATGGATGGATGGATGGATGGATGGATGGATGGATGGATGGATGGATGGATTGAAGGATGGATGCTCCCATGGGAAACAGAAGCTGGGTCCAGAATCAACAGGCCGAAACAGAAACAGATAATTCACAGCAAAATAGCAGAGAGAGCTGCCAGAAAATCCTCCTGAAGTGAAAGGCATGATCCAAGCTCGTTTCAGGTCAACGGGGCCAACAGCGTGATCCGGAATAAAATTAATTATTATCCAGGTGAGTTTGGATGGAGGCCTGCAGCAGCTCCGATACAAACTCCGAACTTCTCTCGAGCACCACGCAGACCTGCTCCTTCACGCTGCTCCTCCACGCTGCTCCTCCGCTTCTCAGCACCCGACAGCACGGGGCACCCCCGGTGAAAAGCGAGACTGACCGGAGAGGCTGAGGCTGAAGTCGGCAACTGGTCCGGTCCGGTTCTGCTCCAGTTCGGCGCCAAGCACGAGAGACGAAGAGGCTGAAGATATCCCTGGCCCGGTTCTGCTCCGGTCCGGCGGCCCAGTCTGGCGGCGCGGTTCTGCTCCAGTCCGGCGGCCCAGTCTGGCGGCGCAGTTCTGCTCCGGTCCGGCGACCCAGTCCGGCGGCACGGTTCTGCTCCGGTCTGGCGGCGCTTCAAAGCACCGGAGCGTCTCCTCCAGGTGAACACAACGACTCCACGGAGGTGGATCGTCCTTCGGTAAAAGTAACTGGCTGCTCACTGAAGCTGAGACCGGCTCTGTTGAAGACGAATTCCCCCACAGCCACCTCGGTTCGGTTCTGGTCCAATTAGAGGGACACAGGTACACTTCCCCCACACCTATGTAGACACCACGAGGGCCAGTCCAGCAGAAAACCAGCGAAATACCACCCAGCGATATTTGTCGGAACCAGGTAGAACCACAAAGGACCAGATAAGAGTTCGTTGAGGTCCAGAGAGAGAGAGAAAAAACACCGGACCTTCGTGCGTCGACTCCCCAGCTCGAGGGGTCACCTGGCCGGCAGGGTGCGCTCAGAGTGACCGATCGGTCCTGGGCCAAAATATTTTTTTGGACGGTCCCGTCCGGCTCTCTGAGTCACTGAACACCGAATTCGGTTGGAAGGAGGACCAGCTTTAGTCCGGTTCGAAAAACGGGTCAGTTTGATGATAAAAGACTGCAGAGAAGCCGGAGGGAGCTGCTGTCCATCAGCTTGCCGGAAGTG
>NC_056519.1:29199589-29224252 GCF_014905685.2 Nematolebias whitei
ACACACACACACACCAAAAAAAAAGTCTTCAGATCTGGACAATTCACGTAAATGACATTTAAATTGACATTTGACATTTGAAATCAGCAAATTTTGCTGAAAAGCCACTAGTTTGCAGGTAACCGTGTCACAGTCTTGAACTACAAATGCATCCCTTCCTTTTAACTCACCTCTAGTTAACAGAGAGGTGCTGCACCGTAGCTTCACAGGCAAATGCCGGCAGTGTTAGCTTTTCAAAATAAAGTAAATTTTAACATTTCTTGATATTTAAATTTATTTCAATTCTGTATAAACCTTTATTCTGAAGGTGTGGTGGCCTGAATTTTACCATGGTGGTGCGTCACAATAAAATACATTTAGAGGAAACCCTGGACTTTACCCTCTCTAACACAATGGCAACACTTGAACAGTACAAATTTGTAAATTTTCACAAATCTAAAATCAACTTGTTCACAAGCGACAAGTGAAAAGCATATAAGTAGTAGTGCATTAACACCTATATTTGACAGTTTCTTAAATAAAAATGGTACCACTTTACAATAAGGCTCCCCTTATATCAGAATCAGAATGCCTTTATTGTCATTATACGCAAGTACAATGACATTAAGAGCCGCTCCTTTTTTTAGTGCAAAAACATGCTTAAGAAAAAAAACTCACTAAAAATATAAAAATGTAACACAATATAGATGTAGTAACACTATGAAAGTAAAATAAATACAATTATTTCACAATTATATTGCACATTATGGATATTAGTGAGGTAGTTAAGAGGTAAGGTGATTGATGTTGTTTTCACACCAGATGGTCTGGTAGACTTGGTTGGGGACCAATATTCATAACATTTTGTTTACATTTGAGCTGGTGCGCTTGCATTCACACTGCACTGTGCAGTCGAGCCAACCTGTTTGAACCAACCTGTTCCCCCACTCGCCTGTGGTGGCGCTGCACCAAGAACTACTGAAAGAAACGACACAAAAACCTCTGAAGAAGACACTTCTTCTTCTTCTTCTCCTTCTTCTTCTTCTTCTTCTTCTTCTTCTTCTTCTTCTTCTTCTTCTTCTTCTTCTTCTGGAAATAAAAACAAAAACGGAGTGGCGTCAAATTTTAGCGTTTTGGGATTTATATTTTGTCATTTTTCAAAAATGGACTCAGCATGAGCAGAAGATGAGGCAGAAGACCATGGAGAATGTTGTTTTTCACACAAGGCAGCTGACGGCTCAATATGAGATAAGATAAATGCGTGTTTGTTTGCCCTGCGCAGTAGTCCACATGTTGCTTGTGGAGCGAGGTCCGGTCTGCTTGCATTCACACTGTACTCGAACTGCGCTGGAGTTCTCTTCTACCGAACCAAGACCTAGGTTTTAGCCCGGGCCAGAGTTCGCCTTTTTGTTCCGTGACAGAATTTGATGGCGCGTTCACACCTCCCTAAACGAACCAAACTTCCTAGGCAAACGGGCTAGAGTTTGGGACAACAGGGCTGGTGTGAATGCACCCTGAGAGTATGAAATGTCAGTAGTATTGCACTGTAGAAGTTCAGGGGTTTGGGAGGTTAGATTATTAAATTAGTGCATATGTGAGGTCAGTGTGGTAATGGCTTTCGGGAAAAAACTGTTCTTGAAATGTTTATTTTCTAAACACAACATCTCAGTGGCTTTTAAACCCCAAAATACATTACGGCAAAGACTGGTTCATCCCAAAGATCCAGTCTCCCGGCACAAACAGAGTAATATTGTGTATGCTGTTCAGTGTCAGGAGGGCTGTGATCAGTCTTACATCAGGGAAACTAAACAGCCACTGGCCAAAAGGATGGCCCAGCACAGAAGAGCAACAACATCAGGCCAGGACTCTGCAGTCTACACTCATCTCCAGGCCACTTTTTCAGGGATGAAGATGTTCACATCTTGGATAGAGAAGAACGATGGTTTGAGAGAGGATTAAAGGAGGCCATCTTTGTGAAAAGAAATTGTCCATCATTAAACGGGGTGGAGGCCTCCGTGTTCAACTGTCCCCCTCTTACAATGTTGTTATTACTAGTATCACTCAGCCCTCTGTGAATAGTAAACAGCTATCAGTGTGCTAATGATACATCGTTAGGCTGATGGTTCTTCTTGATCATGTGAGCAGCTGGTTTTGGTTGTCAGCAGCAAAACTGGTTGATCCACTCTGAGAAGGTGCTGTTTATAATACTGAGCTGAATACAGCACCTCAGACTGAGGAAGTCTTTTGGATGAAAGACGAAACGTTTCTACATTTTTTGTTGTTGTTTTGCTTTGTTTTGTTTTTTGAAGATCCAGAGGACCAGATTTAACTTTTTTAGATTTTTCTACCTGGATTATTGAGCATGCATCAGGATATGTTCTTGACTTTGTTTGCTCTTATTCTGATGCACCTGTAACACTACACTGAACAAGTCAAAAAGTTAATAACCCGGGTGTGAACAGTCCTTGATTATACTTTCTGCTCTGTTGAGGCAGTGTGGTGTGTAAATGTCCATCAGGGAGGGGAGAGGGCAGCCAATTATCTTTTGTGCTGTCTTGACTACTCTCTGAAGCCTCTCCCTGTCTGCCAGGGTGCAGCTGCCGTACCATACTGAGAAACAGTATGTTAGCAGGCTCTTGATGGACGAGCTGTAGAAGGTCAACAGCAATTTTTCAGGTTGTGCTTCTTAAGTACTCTTAAGAAGTGTAGTCTCTGCTGAGCCTTCTTGATGACCGCTGTGGCAGTGTTTTTCTAGTTAAGGTCAGCAAAGATATGGACACCGAGAAATCGGAAAGTATGAACTCTCTTCATGCACACGCCATTGATGTAAAGGAGGGCTAGGTTGGTGTTGTGCTTCCTGAAATCAATAATTACTTCCTTGTTTTTTTATATTCAAAGCCAGGATTTTCTTTGAGCACCAGGTTGCTAGCTCCATGACCTCCTGTCTGTAAAATGTCTCATCTACCTTAGAGATTAGTCCGACCACTGTGGTGTCATCGGCAAACTTGACGATGAGGTTGTTGTTGTGGGCCGGGCTGCAGTCATGGGTGTAGAGACAGTACAGCACAGGGCTCAGCACGCAGCCCTGTGGGGAGCTAGTGCTCAGCATACGAGTGGAGGAGAGGTGGGGACCAAGTCTTACAGATTGGAGCCGATTGGTGTAACAACCCCCTCCCCCCCCCTTTTAAAAAAGGGGCTGGACCAAAATCACCACAACAAATAAGCAAGTTAAATCAGGTTTATTGTGAGTACCCGCTTTAGTGTAATTGGGTCGAAACTGTTTCTGGTGTCGAGTTCTGGGTGTCTGGGCTGGAACGATTCTGTTGACAGGAAGAGATCGGTTAGTGGTCAAGCTGGAGACAGGGACAACAGTAACAGTCAAAGAGAAATGACCACTAACCGTCTCGTTGTTTGAGGGGGGTTCCAGAGACTGATGTTGTTCCAGCAGGACTGAGCAGCTTGCAGGAGAGGCTGGTTCTGGTGAGAAAAGGCAGCCGGCTGCAGCGGTGAGCCAGTGTTTGGGGTTCGTGAGGCGAAGAGGCTTGTCCAACAGGCGGGGGTCGGTAACCAAGAAGCAGATACCATACCATACCATACCACTTTATTTATAAAGCACTTAAAACAGCAACAAGGCCAACCAAAGTGCTGTGCAGACAAAACAACAGGTAACACACAAAGCAAAATACAAAATGAGGTAGATCAGAATATAGACAAAAAACGATGCAGATAATGACGACAAACCAGTGTGGAGCATACAGGATCAAAACACAGATCATCTTGTGTTGAAAGCTATTGAATAGTAGTGAGTTTTTAAACGGGACTTGAAAACCGAGAGGGAGGGGCCTGTCTGACCAGCAGAGGTAACTCGTTCCAGAGTCTTGGTCCTGCTACAGAGAAGGCCCTGTCACCTCTGCGCTTAAGACGAGTTCCTGGAACTGTGAGGAGCAACTGGTCCACTGACCTCAGGGAGCGTGGTGGGACATACGGTTGTAGCAAATCAGAGAGATTGGGGGGGGGGGGGGGGGACACTGTTCAGTGATTTGTAGACATACATGAGTATTTTGAACTAGATTCGAAAGTGAACCGGTAACCAGTGTAGGGAGGCCAAAACTGGCGTAATGTGTTCTCTTTTGCCTGTACTGGTTAAAAATCGGGCTGCTGCATTCTAGACCAGTTGTAGTCATGCAATGGAGGTCTGACTGGTACTAAACAGGAGCGAATTGCAGTAATCAAGCCTAGATGTAATGAATGCATGTATTACTGTCTCCAGGTTCTTTTTGGACAATATGGGCTTCAGTTTAGACAGCTGCCTCAGTTGGAAGAAACATGATTTAACGATCATGTTTACATGATTGTTAAGTTTCAGGGAAGGGTCCATTATCATGCCCAGATTAGTGACTCTTTGTTTTTCTGACAGGGTTAGAGCGGAAAGGTCGATGCAGTGGTTTGTGATCGTGTCGTTGGGAGGGAACAACATGACTTCAGACTTCTTTTCATTGAAACTTAAGAAATTTAAAGCCATCCAGTCCCTGATGTCAGCCAGGCAGTTGAGCAGCGGTTGAATAGAGCATGTACCATTGTGTCTTAGGGGAAGTAAATTTGACAGTCATCGGCATAGAAGTGGAAGGGCATGTTGTGTTTCCGGAAAATAGCACCAAGCGGCAGCAGGTATAAAGAGAATAGGAGGGGACCCAGTATAGACCCCTGCGGAACCCCCCATTTAAGCTCTGCCTCTGCGGAGCTAAAATCCTTGATGGAGACACAAAAGGATCTGTCAGTGAGGTAAGATCTGAACCAATTGAGGGCTGATCCTGTGACGCCCACCCACTGCTCCAACCTAGCAATGAGGATCTCATGGTCGATGGTGTCAAAGGCGGCTGTGAGGTCAAACAGGAGAAGCAGCACAGAATCACCGGTATCTGTGAATCTGAAGATGTCGTTAAAGACCTTCAGCAGGGCAGTTTCAGTGCTGTGGAGAGGTTTAAAGCCAGATTGGAAAAGCTCTAAGATGGCGTGATCCTCCAGGAAGCACTTCAACTGGGACTCGACTATTTTCTCCAGTACTTTAGAAACAAATGGGAGTTTGGAGACAGGCCGGAAGTTGGAAACGACTGAGGGGATGACCAACGGTACCAATTCGTGAGGCGCAGAGGTCAGTCCAGCAGGCGAGAGTCCAAAACCAGGAAGCAGATGGGTGACAAGACCGACAGGTGAGACGACAGGACGTAGTCATACAGGCGGGGCTCGTTACCATTTTCAGAGAGGCATCAGTCCAGGGGGGTGAGCAAAAAGCAAAGTCAGGTGAGCAATGAGTCAGGAAGCAAGGAAAGCGAACCAAAGAGGTAAGGATACAAACCAGGGAACGGGACAGGAGCAAGGAGAACAGGTATATGACTAAACTGGGTAAATACTAAGAGAAACTATGAGATACAACTTCCGGTAAGATGGCGCCTGTGTACATGGCTTGCAATCCATCTCTGCTGATGGTGTTCATATTATTGGTGGGTTTTTTTTCATTTCTCATCTGCGACATCAACTCTCTGCTGGTGTATGAACGACAACAACTTTTGGATCTTCGACTTTGTGCCACCAACGTCGCTAATTTTGATCAAATGAGCATAACTCTGGACCCCCCATCCCCGTCCCCCCCCGCTGCTGGCGGGCATGCTTGTTTACCTGCAACGAGCCACGCACCTGCCTCCCCGGAGACATTGCTCCAGAAACCGTGTAAAACGCGTTGGCCGACTGGTGAAGCTTAAAACCCTGTTTACTGCCTCTGAATCATCCTCTCCAGCTGATGGTCAACGTTTCCACCTCCGATCCTCGTGCTGTACAGATCCTGTGGCGCGCTGTCTGGTCCTGCTGTCGGGGTCTCATCATCACACTGGGCCTGTGCGCGGCTGTGCTTCCTGCCGGAGGCGCACGTTGAACTCTGCAAATCTGAGACCGCTGGACTGGACACTTCAATCATCTCCTCCTGTGGTGGATTATACGAGGATGGCCCTGATAAATGCCAGATCATTGGCTAATAAAACTTTTATTTTGAATGACTTTTTCTGCTGCAACCAAATGGACATTCTTTTCATCACTGAGTTGGATCTGCCCTGGTGAGTTGAGTGTTTTTCTGGAATTACTGCCTCCGGATTGTTCTTTTTTCAATGCTCCAAGGACAACTGGTCGTGTTGTAGGATTATTGACTGTTTTAAGAAACAATTGCTCTGCAGACAGCTCAATGGTTTAGCCAATTATTCGAGTTTTGAACTGCTCTGTTGTGAGCTGGGCCACTCCAACCCAGTTCTGTGTGCTATTTTTTACAGACCCCCAGGTTACCATAAACAGTTTTTAAATGAACTCTCTGACTTTCTAACTGGTATTCTGCTCCAATATGATCGGGTTTTGATTTTGGGAGATTTTAATATCCATGTGTGCTGCCCTGATAAACCATTAACTCACGACTTTCTAGACCTCATCCAGTCCTTTAACTTTGTTCAGAGTGTTGTTGGTCCAACTCACCAGCAGGGCCACACTCTTGACTTAGTTTTAACGCATGGTTTGTCTGTTTCTGATTTAGAAATCGGTGACACTAATTTTTCTGACCACAAACCGGGTTTATTCAACACCTCTTTGATTTGTGATCACCTGCACCCCCCCCCCACCCCCACCCCACCCAAGCCCTGTAGGATTTTTAACCCTACCACCGCCACACTCTTCTCTTCCATCTTTGCTAGAAATTCTGTTACAGACTCTAAACTCTCTGTGTCAACTGGACCCTCTGTTCTTGCCATTATTAAAAGCAGTTTGGCTACAGGTGTGGTTCCTGATGTTTTAAAACATGCAGTGGTAACTCCATTAATTAAATAACCCGGACTTGACCCTGCAGCTTGTTCAAACTTCAGGCCAAACTCAAAACTTCCATTTCTTTCTAAAATCTTGGAGAAAATAGTTTTTAGTTAACTAACCAAGTTTTTGAATGGAATAGAATTTTTGAGATTTTTCAGTCAGGATTTAAACAACTGCACAGCACTGACACAGCTTTAGTAAGGGTCTGTAATGACATTCTGCTAGTGAATGACTCTGGTCAGTCTGTGATCCTGGTACTCCTTGACCTTACAGCTGCATTTGACTGTTGATCACAGCATCCTTATGTCACGGCTAGAACACTGGGTTGGGATTACAGGGGTGGCGCTAGAATGGTTCCATTCGTATCTGAGTGACAGGAGCTTTTGTGTTAACTTTGGCAATCATTTCTCTGCTTCTGTCCCTCTTTCCTGTGGGGTCCCGCAAGGCTCCATTCTTGGACCCCTTTTGTTCTCATTGTATCTGCTCCCCTTGGGGTCCATCCTGAGGAAACATGGTATTTCGTTTCACTGTTACGCCAAAGATTCTCAGATTTATCTGCCTTTAAAACCCAACACTTCCTGCTCCATCCACCCTTTGCTAAAATGTCTTGATGACATCAAGACTTGGATGGCTGTGAACTTCTTGAGTTTTAATGATCAGAAGACTGAGGTCATTGTGTTTAACCCAAGCTCTACCACTGTCACTGATCCTGTAAACCTGCACTCCCTTCAGCCACATCTAAAGCAGTCTGTTACCAATCTCGGGGTAGTGTTAGACTCAGACTTTAAGTTTAATAAACAGATTAACTTTGTTCTACAAAAAAGCTTCTTTCAGCTAAGGCAGATAGCAAAGCTGAAGTCCGTTCTGACCAGATCCAATCTTGAAAAACTAGTCCATGCATTTATTAAAACCCGGCAAGACTATTGTAACTCACTTAACACAAGGTCATCAGATCTGATTTAGTATTTCATTGTTTCTGACGGAGTTTATGCTTTTTGTTATTATTTTCTTGACTTTTGACACAAGGTGATCTTATTTAGTATTTCATTGTTTCTAATTATGTTTTCTGTTTTTTTATTTTTAGTCCATGTGCTGTAAATATATCTTGTTACTTTTTATTTGATGTTGTGATATTTTTGTTTAGCCCTTTGGTAACAGTTTCTGCTTTAAATGTGCTCTATAAATAAATCTGACTTGACTTGACTTGACTTGAGATACAGGATCAAGAGATCAAGAGCACGGGATATCTACTGGCAGTAAACTGTTTTCAACTATCTGGCAAGCACCCTGTGTGAGAGTCTGACTTATAAAGCATGCAGAGACAGGTGCAGCTAAGGGTGCATTCACACCAGCCCTGTTTAGTCCGCTTTAATTGAGCTCTAGCTCATTTTCCTAGGAAGTCCGGTTCGTTTGGGGAGGTGTGAACGCGCCATCGAACTCTGTCACGGAACAAAAAGGCGAACTCTGGCCTGGGCTAAAACCTAGGTCTCAGTCCGGTAGAAGAGAACTCCAGTGCGGTTCGAGTACAGTGTGAATGTAATCAAACCAGGCCCCGCTCCAAAAGCAAGAAGTGGAGTACAGCGCAGGGCAAACTAACACACATTTCTCTTACGTCATATGGAACCATCAGCTGCCTTGTGTGAAAAACAATATTCTCCATGGTCTTCTGCCTCATCTTCTGCTCATGCTGAGTCCATTTTTGAAAAATGACAAAATATAACTCCTAAAACTGATCAAACTTGATGCCACTCCATTTTTGTTTTTATTTCCAGAATAAGTGTCTTCAGAGGTTTTTCTGTCATTTCTTTCAGTAGTTCTTGGTGCAGCGCCCCCACAGGTGAGTGGGGGAATAGGTTAGTTTTAACAGGTTGGCTCGACTGCACAGTGCAGTGTGAATGCAAACGCACCAGCTCAAATGTAAACAAAATGTTATGAATATTGGTCCCCAACCGAACCGAGTCTACTAGACTATCAGGTGGGAAAACAACCTAATTGAAAGGTAATCAGAGCTGTAGGTGCTGCAGTGAAGACAAACCGGTATGATCAGTGAAGACAACCTTAAACCCACGTGCAGCCAGAAGAGAAGAAAAGGATCCAAAGACACCAAGCAGTGCACAGGGTGATAGAAAATCTAACCTAACAGGCATGAATCGTGACAATTGGTTAAGAAATCTTTTATACAGGCACATGTGAGGGGGGGGAGGCCAAGATTGTCCAATTTGTTTATAAGAATGTCCGGAATGATTGTATTAAAGGCCGAGCTGTAATTCACAAAGAGCATTCCGCATTGTGAGGCGGCTGTGGCTGAGTGGTTAAAGCAGTCATCCTCCAATACGAGAGTTGGGGGTTCGAATCCACCACCACTAAGCATTTGTAAACCTTCTTTTTTTAGTATATAATATTATACTTTATCACTGTATTATAAATATCTACAGCTATTAGTTGTAGATACTATAATACAGTGATAAAGTACAATATTATATATAGCGTCTTTTAAATCGGTGAGTTATTTTGGTGGAATGACCTATGTCCAATATTGAACTTTAACGCTAGTATCATCCGATACCGATACCATGCTGATAATATCGTGCATCACTACTCAGGGAGCTTTGTGTTGCACTGTCACATAAAATTCCAATAAATTATTTTGACATTTGTGTTTAATGTGACAAAAATGAAAGAAGTTCAAAAGGCACTGAGCAGCAGGCTGCACATTTTCAGCTGAACACACAGTCCAAAGATGTGCTTCTAATCCACATAGGACAGATGATTTATACAGCTTACATCTTTGTGGATCATAGGCTATCAACAAAAGACTGTCCGCTCTGATTCTGCTTAACCTTTTATATTTTGTTTGTTGGTGTACAAAGATGATCAACTATTTATTTGGATGAGTGGAGGATAAATAAAATCCTAATAATAATTGATTGTGTTTGTTACAGACATGATGCCACTATTGCACAACTATGTTACCGTGGATACAGACATGCTCCTGTCCATTCCAAAGCACTTAGAGGTCATCTATAACATGTGCAAAAAGGTCAGGCTAGACGTACGTTGAGTTGATTATCTGGTACACCGCTGAGCCACGTTGTTCAACAACTTCTTGACCCTAACCTGTTGCAGGTGCTGACTGTAGATGCAGGTGACGATGCAAAGTGTCACGCAGCAAAACTGTTGGAAGTGATCGTCCTGCAGTGTAGAGGCAGAGGTATCGACCAGGTCAGAAGCAGCTGCATTCACCCTTTTCATTTATTTTGTCTGGTAACACATTTCCTTCCTTGTACAAACCAAAAATAAAATCAATTACCGTTTTCATGCGTGCACAGTTTTAAAAGGTCCTTATTAGGTCATTGTTTCTTGATCTAATACATCCTGATGCATGCTCAATAATCCAGGTAGAAAAATCTAAGAAAGTTAAATCTAGTCCTCTGGACATTCAAAAAGCAAAACAAAAAATATGTAGAAACGTTTCTTCTTTCATCCGAAAGACTTCCTCAGTCTGAGGTGCTGTATTCAGCTCAGTCTTGTAAATAGCACCTTCTCAGCATGGATCAACCAGTTTTGCTGCTGACAACCAAAACCAGCTGATCACATGATCAAGAAGGACCATCAGCCTAACAATGGATCGTTAGCACACTTACTAGCACATCAGTGTGCTAATGATCCATTGTTAGGCTGATGGTTCTTCTTGATCATGTGAGCAGCTGGTTTTGGTTGTCAGCAGCAAACTGGTTGATCCACTATGAGAAGGTGCTATTGGACTGCTGAAACACCATTTATATACCTCCAGACACAGGCAGACAGTCAGCAACTGACAAGTCTTCTACATAGACAGCGAATCAACCAAACAACTGTCAGGACTCTCAGAATATTGTCTCTTGAAAGGAGGGGCACACTTCAAAACTAAAATTAAGCATAAATGATCTACACAATACTGTATATACAAGTAAGTTAACACTATTTATCTGAGGAACAAGCAAGAAGGTAACAGTGGAAAGGAAAAACTCCCTCATGAAGAAGAAACCTTTAGCAGAGCCAGGCTCAGGATAAGTGGCCATCTGCTTCGACTGCTTCGGGTTTGGTAGGAACAGATACACAATGGCAGGTTGAATGTCAATGTCAATTTATTTATATAGCACATAAAAACAACAAAAGCTGACCAAAATGCTTTACAATTTAGCCATCCATTATCTTTTACCCGCTTCTTCCTTTTTGGGTCGCGGGCGTCACTGGTGCCCATGTCCAGCCATCACTGTGTGAGAGGCGGAGTACACCCTGGACGGGTCGCAAGTCCATCACAGGGACACATAGAGACAAATGAGACAAACAACCATTCACTCTCTCACACCTAGGGACAATTTAGAGTTACCAATCAGTCTAACATGCATGTTTTTGGTCTGTGGGAGGAAACCAGAGTACCTGGAGAAAACCCACACAGCACAGACAGAACATGCAAACTCCACTCAGAAAGAACCCCAGACCGGGATTTGACCCTGGATAACCTGCTCGCTGAGAGGCAGCCGCTCTACCAGTTGCACCACTGTGCTACTTTATACTTTGTAATTTATTCAAATTAAAATGAAATTAATAATAACAAAAAACATCTACATCTTGTGCCACTCAGGAAGAACAAGAATGTTGAACTCCAACAATAAAAATCAGGTATAACTGGTTCTCATACTCTGCATGGATCAAATGCCAAGGAAAAATGAGTTTTGAGCAAAGATTTAAAAGTCTCAACAGTCTCTGCAGTCTTTAAATGATCAGGTAAACTGTTCCAGAGTTTTGGAGCAGCAACTGCAAAAGCCCAATCACCTCTGGACTTCAGTTTAGATCTGGAGACATCTAAGAGGAACTGGTTGGTAGACAGTGCTCTTACTGGAGTGTAGCTGTTAATAAGATCACATAAATAAGATGGGGCCAGACCTTTTAAGACTTTAAAAAAAGCAATAAAATCTTAAAATCAATCAGGAAGTGGACAGGAAGCCAGTGCAGAGAAGCCAGGACAGGGGTTATGAGTTCATGTTTTTAGTTGCTGTTAAAAGACGACTTGCTGCATTGTGGACTATTTCTAAGCGATGCAAAGATGATTTGTCTAAACCAACATACAAAGCATGACAATAGTTCAAACAATAGCTAAAAGTGTGACTCACCTTTTCAAGGTCTCTGAAAGGGAGACAATACTTCACCTTGGCAATGAGTCTTAGTTTGAAGAAACTGGATTTCACAACTACATTTATCTGTTTGTCTAATTTAAAAGCACTATCAAAATTAACTCCCAGATTTCTGACAGTGGAGTGGCTTTATGAAGCCAAGGGGCCAAGAGTGTCAAGGGCATTACATTTATCAAATCTGATGACTTCATCTAAAAAAGTTAAATCTGGTCCTCTGGACATTCCAAAAAACTAAACTAAACAAAAAAATTGTAGAAATGTTTAGTCTTTCATCTGAAAGACTTCCTCAGTCTGAGGTACTGTATTATAAGACTGAGCTGAATACAGCACCTCAGACTGAGGAAGTCTTTCGGTCAGATCTTCCTCCCATTCTGCTTTTGGAAACTCTAGGAACTGCAAGTAAACCTGCAGTCTGTGAGTGCAGAAGTGCTCTGTTAGGAAAATATGGAACAATAAGATCTCAAATACCGCATTTTCCACCGTACACGTCGCACCACCCTATAAGTTGCATCAGTCCATATTTGTTGGCATTTTTTATATTCTCTGTTGTCTTTATATCTTGTGATTCTCATATATGTTCCTTTGTACTGAAACTCTGGCACAATAATTTTCTGTGGGATTAGTAAAGTTCTATCTTATCTTACCTTAAAGCAGGCACAGTTTATTTATTTTTATTCTTCACTGATAAAAAAAAAAACTAACTTTTTTTTCATACATGTTTTAAAAACAAACGTTTCTACCCTCCGTCCTGGACTCCTGGTCCTCCCGTCTTCCAGGGCTCAAAATCCGGTCTTTGTGCGCACGCGAGGCCGGGGCTCGGGGTCCGGCCTCGCATGCTTCAACGGGTTGGTAGCTAGTATGATCCTCCACGGTGACTCCGCTCGCTCGAATTTTGTCGTCAATCACCAAACACAAAAAATGCCTGGACTTCAGCATTAAACACAGCGTTGTCATTATTGTTTTTAAAATCTTAAAAATAGATTAAGCCACTGCTCCACATTCCGAGAAATTGCGAATGGTGTAGTGGTGAAAAGTTTCTGAGATCCAGTGACTCCTCCCCCTGACCAATCAGTGCCCTGCATTCATGTTTCGGTCCTGATTCAGCTCACTCAGTCCCACCAGAGAAGTAGGGACAAAAAAAGGTCCCTAATCAGCCTCGAATCACCTAAAAAGTACTGGTGGAATAGTGATTTTTCCGTGGAGGGCTGAGTAGAGTTGGGACTGAGTAGGAGCAGTGCAAAAGCCCCAAACGTGGACCATACCAAGCCGAGTAGAACTATGCTGTACCGGTACTAAAGGTACTAATGGAAAAGTGGCAATAGCGGACTGTGGTAGCTCAATGGTCTGAGGTTGTGTCAGGAAGGGCATTCAGTGTAAAAACAATCGCCGAGTCTTTGTGTGAATTAGTTCACTGAAGAAGTGAACAGCTAAAAGAAGAAAAAAAATACTTTCAGAATTTGGGCAGGATTTTAATAAATCTGCATAATTCTAAACAACAAAGCAATTTTCTTGTACAGGTCCTTCTAAAAAAATTAGCATATTGTGATGAAGGTCATTATTTTCCATAATGTAATGATAAAAATGAAACTTTCATATATTTCAGATTCATTGCACACCAACTGAAATATTTCAGGCCTTTAATTGTTTTAATACTGATGATTATGGCATACAGCTCATGAAAACCCAAAATGCCTGTCCCAAAAAATTAGCATATTTCATCCCACCAAGTGTTTTTAATACAAAAAACGCCATCCTTCAAATAATCATGTTCAGTTATGCACTCAATACTTGGTCAGGAATCCTTTTGCATGAATGACTGCTTCAAGGCGGCGTGGCATAGAGGCAATCAGCCTGTGGCACTGCTGAGGTGTTATGGAGGCCCAGGATGCTTCAATAGCAGCCTTAAGCTCATCCAGAGTGTTGGGTCTTGCGTCTCTCAACTTTCTCTTCACAATATCCCACAGGTTCTCTATGGGGTTCAGGTCAGGAGAGTTGGCAGGCCAATTGAGCGCAGTAATACCATGGTCAGTAAACCATTTACCAGTGGTTTTGGCACTTGTGAGCAGGTGCCAGGTCGTGCTGAAAAATGAAATCTTCATCTCTATAAAGCTTTTCAGTAGCTGGAAGCATGAAGTGCTCCAAAATCTCCTGATAGCTAGCTGCATTGACCCTGCCCTTGATAAAACACAGTGGACCAACACCAGCAGCTGACATGGCACCCCAGACCATCACTGACTGTGGGTGCTTCACACTTGACTTCTGGCATTTTGACATTTCCTTCTCCCCAGTCTTCCTCCAGACTCTGACACCTTGATTTCCGAATGACATGCAAAATTTGCTTTCATCCGAAAAAAGTACTTTGGACCACTGAGCAACAGTCCAGTGCTGCTTCTCTGTAGCCCAGGTCAGGCGCTTCTGCCGCTGTTTCTGGTTCAAAAGTGGCTTGACCTGGGGAATGCGGCACCTGTAGCCCATTTCCTGCACACGCCTGTGCACGGTGGCTCTGGTTGTTTCTACTCCAGACTCAGTCCACTGCTTCCGCAGGTCCCCCAAGGTCTGGAATCGGCCCTTCTCCACAATCCTCCTCAGGGTCCGGCCACCTCTTCTCGTTGTGCAGCGTTTTCTGCCACACTTTTCCCTTCCCACAGACTTCCCACTGAGGTGCCTTGATACAGCTCTCTGGGAACAGCCTATTTGTTCAGCAATTTCTTTCTGTGTCTTACCCTCTTGCTTGAGGGTGTCAATGATGGCCTTCTGGACAACAGTCAGGTCGGCAGTCTTACCCATGATTGCGGTTTTGAGTAATGAACAAGGCTGGGAGTTTTTAAAAGCCTCAGGAATCTTTTGCAGGTGTTTATAGAGTTACGTCGTTGATTCAGATGGTTAGGTTAATAGCTTGTTTAGAGAACCTTTTCATGATATGCTAATTTTTTGGGATAGGCATTTTGGGTTTTCATGAGCTGTATGCCATAATCATCAGTATTAAAACAATTAAAGACCTGAAATATTTCAGTTGGTGTGCAATGAATCTGAAATATATGAAAGTTTCATTTTTATCATTACATTATGGAAAATAATGACCTTGATCACAATATGCTAATTTTTTTATAAGGACCTGTATATATTGGGCATTCCAACAAAGTTAAGTCAGGTCTTCTGGACTGTTTCTTTTTTTGTTGCAACATTTCATCCTTCATCCAAAAGATTTCATCAGTCTGAGAAGCCACAACAAACTCAATACCACAAGTGGCTTACTCACATTGTGAGCCAACCAGTTTTATGGTGATAAGATGGTTTCTGGAGTTCGCCTTCTCCTCCGTCGACTCCTCTGAGGCAGCCAGAGTCGACTATTCTAAAGGGGAATAGTGAAAGCAACAGACACAGTGTTACTTCTGTCACTTCCTGTGTTATAAGGAACAAGCAGAAGCAACACATTTCCTGCGTTAATTCAGACATAACCAATCGAGACATGATCAGTAAATAAGCACTCAAAACATAAACTTTGAAAAGGTACCACTCTCTAAAGACTACCGTATATATAATTGTAGTCAGAAAAGTAACATTAAAGAAAATGCATTTAAAACGTATTACCATTTTACTGCATCATTCTGTCTTTTAACCTGCAAGACCAGAATAATCGATCATAGGTCACTAGATCAGCAGTCACAGTGCATCTTATTCTCATGAATTATACTTCAACTGAGGAATGAATTGTGTTGTTTTTTTTTTTTTTTTTCATTTATATTTCCCACATACCATGAACCAAAGACAATTAATTTTAACCAAATAATACAAAACATTATTATTTTTCTTAATCCATTTTCTTAAAAGGAGTGGCTCTTAATTTCATTGTACTGCATATAATGACAATAAAGGCATTCTGATTCTGATTCTAATGTGTTTTTCTGTCTTTCTTTTTCAACTGAGTTTTATACCCACTTCATTAACATAGAGTTGTGTATTTGCAGTGCATCCCCCTGTTTGTGGAGGCCGTGCTGGAATGTTTGTTGCGAGGGGTGAAATCCAGTGAACTGAGAACAATGTGTCTGCAGGTGGTCATTGCAGCTCTCTACTACAATCCAGCTCTGCTTATTCAAACCCTGGACAACATGCACTTCCCACACAATCCACAACCCATTACTGCCCTCTTCATCAACCAGTGGATCAACGACACAGAATTATTCCTTGGGTAAGAGCAAACTCAAACAATCATCCATCTATTATCTTCAAACAATCATAACTTTTCTAAAGTTCAAGTTTAAAAATGTTTGCTTAATCCTTTTTTGTTGTTGTTAGTGTGGTTGTTGTGGCTCAATAAGTGATCATTTGTTTAGTAACAGGACCTGCACAACAGAAGAATACATTATGGAGCCATAGAACAATAAAAGGAATGACATAATGGAAGAAGCGTGTAATCAGCCATTGATTCAAATCAGGTGTGATAGAGAGAAACCTCTAAACCAGGGGTGCCCAGACTTTTTCGGCATGCGAGCTACTTTTAAAATGACCAAGTCAAAGTGATTACCTACTATAAGACCCCGTTTACACGAGAACAACCTCTGGAAAAAGTAGTGTTTTTTCAAAAGTTTATTGGGGGTAAAAATATATATATATATTTTTAAAGTGGGTTTACACAACAACGCTGTAGTTTCCATGTCAGTCAGGTTGCCAGATAAGAAATTATGAACTTTAAAATTATAGTATTTTGACCTAAACTGTCATGTGTGTCGAGTAAAGATATTCTAAGATATTGTGATGCATGCTCAATAATCCAGGTAGAAAAATCCAAAAAAGTTCAATCTGGTCCTCTGGACATTCAAAAAAACAAAAAAACAAAACAAAGCAAAAAAAATGTAGATACGTTTCATCTTTCATCTGAAAGACTTCCTCAGTCTGAGGTGCTGTATTCAGCTCAGTCTCTTAAATAGCACCTTCTTAGAGAGTGGGTCAACCAGTTTGCTGCTGACAACCAAAAGCAGGAGGGGAGCAGGAGCAGGACAAGGCTATTGACCGTATTCTGTACCACAGACTGTACCCAGGGGAGGCCACACCTAGTCTGTATGGTTTACCTAAAATCCACAAACAAGGTGTACCTTTAAGACCCAATTGTTAGCATGATTAACTCTGTCACTTACAATGTTTCCAAATATCTGGCATCTGTACTCATCCCTTTAGTTGGCAGCTCAGAACACCACTTACAGAACACCACGGACTTTGTGGATAAGGTGAGGGATGTCATCATGGAGACTGATGCAACAATGGTCTCTTCTGATGTCACATCACTCTTTACATGCATTCCTGTTGATGATGGACCATCATCTTCTTTGGACCACAGAAGATCATCAGGCATCCAACAGGGATGACTCTTGCCAAGCTTGGTGTATTTCGGTCTTTCAATGCGAAAAGTTATAGTGTTTGGAAATTTACGGCGTGACGCGCACATTTCAGGTCTGGCCACGCCCCTTTAACATATACGAAAATGCAATCTTTTGATTACTTTTACTCCCCAATGTGTTAAGGGCATATCAACCAAGTTTGAAGGCAATCCTTCAAAATCCCTAGGATAAGTTCGTTAAAATTTGCAATTAAAAACGCCCAAAAATGACCTTTTGACCCAAAATGACCAACTTCCTGTTGGCTTTGGACCAGGGCTCCAAGAGACTTTTTCATAGGTCCTGAGAAGATACAGATGTTCACCGAGTTTCAGAATTATCGGTCCAAAAATGGCTTGGCGCTGAGGTTTTAAAATATTCTAGGGGGCGCTGTGGAGGCTATTGGCCAATTATCATGGATTCCTGTTCAAGGGGTGGATAATGATTGATCATACTGATTTTGGTGCACCTCGGTTCAAATCTGGAATTTAGAGCCAAACGTATTGCGACAACGTTATGTTTTACTTTGCCACATCGCGACGCCCACATGCTCTACCCAAAACTGTCAGTGTTGGAAAGCAAGTTACACCAACATGTCTTTGGTCACTGGACACACTATCATGCTGATTAGGTAACAGGGGTCAGATAGGGACAATTAACGTAAAACTTTACACTTCCTGTTGTCAGGGGGCGTGGCTTAAGTGATGCCATGATTTGACCATTCAGTCTTGCAACTTTGATGTGGATCAATCACAGAAAGTTTGATGTCTCAGACAGTTTTCTTGTAGGAGCTATTAGTGTTTCGTTTTTCATGGCAAGATGTCCAACTTTGAGGCCTGACCCTGCCCCTTCAGCATGCTCTGAAACGAACCGTTTAGATAACCTTTCGTCCCCCATACCTTTTGAACCAAATGGCCAAGTTTGAAACCGATTGAGCGGAATCCCTAGGAGGAGTTTGTTCAAATGTGGAGACTGTAAACCTTCAAAAAGGTTCCAAACAGAGTGGTGTAGTGTATGCGATCCAATGCAGCGAGGACTGTCCAGACCTCTACATTGGAGAAACTAAACAGCCTCTTCACAGACACATGGCTCAACACAGGAGATCCAGCTCTTCAGGACAAGATTCAGCTGTTCACCTCCACCTCACAGAGAAGGGACACTCTTTTGAGGACCAAAATGAGCACATTTTGGACCAAGAACACAGATGGTTTGAGAGGGGGGTGAAGGAAGCAATTTATGTTAAAAGAGAAAAGCTGTCTCTTAACAGAGGAGGAGGCCTCAGATTTCCACTTTCAAAAACCTATAATGCAACTTTAAAACTGATTCCCAGCCAGTTTTCACACCTGATGGGAACAGAGGGGTCTCATCTGTGAATTAGAGTAACAAAGACTTTAAGAAGCCCCCTACTGTTAAGGTGTGGAGGTGTGACTTGTCAAATCTACATATGTGTGTGTGTCTTATCTCACTCAGCCTTATAACCTGAATCTCTCACTCACTGCTCATTGAATTGAGAAAGCTCCTTGGATGAGGAGCAAAACGTCTTCTGTTACAAATAAAGTCCAGTTGTTTTTGTATTGAACGCTTTTTGAGTACCTCAACATGCTTCTTTAAGTTGGTTGGGGAGTTTTTGAATGCCAATATCTCTGTTGTCTTTGGTAGGCATAGGAGGCATTAAGGAATCTTTCACTCCGTGTGAAAAAAGTTCTTATAAATACAGCCACGGGTGTTAAACACCACCGAGTTCATCACCACAGATGGAACACGGTTGTCAAGCTCTGGAGACTTGAATCAGCTCTGAAGATTGAAGAGGGAAGATTTTGGCTGCAGAAGAACTGAAAAAAAACCCCAACAAAAGATAGAAACTTAAAGCAATGAAGAACCGCTCAGCAGCACATGATCACCCTTCAAGAGGACTGACCCCAGATAACTCTGAACAAGTCTCTGATTGGAATTAATTACATTTGATGACCGTCTTCAACAAAGGCTATAGGAATTATTCTCCTTTTTCCTGGAAAACCAATCCAATCATGGGATATGCGGTAGGAACCAGCCTTTTTGAACCATTTTACCCGATTTAAAAATTACAGGTTGCATTTTATGTTTTTTTCTTAGTAACAGCACAGTTAGGGCATGGGCCAATTACAAGAGATTAGAGATTGATAAGATAAGAGATTGGTGCATCCACACCTAGAGGAATTTGGATTTTCACCCGTTTTTGATTTTTATTTCATTCATTATACGGCATTTTTTTTAAACGCATTTGCTTGCACTTCTGCTGGATTTTTGAAAGCTACGAATGTAACCTTACACAAATTTATGATTAAAAACACAAAGCATGAAACTCATAGAGTGTTGGACTCATTTTCCTGATGGCATCTGAATGATGCATGCTCATTGCTGAACTTACTCATGAAGTGTGCTTGGTTCTGAGATTTTGGGAGGTTTTTAACGGTTACTTATTTAGATTTTTGAACAGCATCCCCATATGGCCAACTTGTCCTGGCCTAGGAAAATTACCAGGTCTTGTACCAATTGCAAAACATCAAATAGAGGAAAAGCAGTCATAATGTAGGATACCTTATGGTAAACTTTGGGGTCACTGCTACTTGACTCTAAGAGCTGTGAGGTGAAATGGGGTGTATCCTGCAGATGAAGGTTGTTAGTGGCTGGTCGAATCTTTCTCGAACCCAGCCTAAGAGGGCCTGACCATAGTATTGTTTTGGGTAATACTCAGAAGTCTAGGGGGGGGTCCAATTACCGGTTAGACGAGAGCTGGAGGGGTGTTAAACCCTGAGACGAAGATACCAGTTATGAATCTTGGTACACCGTGATAGACAGCATCCAACATGCTGGAGGCGTGTTAAACCCTGAGACGAAGATACCAGTTATGAATCTTGGCGCACCATGATAGACAGCATCCAACATCTGCAAGGTGCTTTCAGAAGCATTCATGTAAATAATGTCACCATAGTCAATGGAGGGAAGGAAAAGCACAGTTACAAGGCGTTTCCTAGCATTCAGAGTTAGACCGGATCTATTTCTTGAAAAAGAAACCCAGTTTTACTTTCAGTTTCTTTACCAAGTTTTCAACATTGGTCTTAAAAAAGATGTGAATCGACCAAGATGCCCAAGTATTTGTAAGGATTGGCAAACTCCATAGGGGCACCGTTCAAATTTAAAATAGAAAGAACGACTGCTGGAACCGATTTCATGATTGAAAACAACATCCCTTTGGTTTTGTCTGCATTTAGTACAAGTTTGAGATGGAACAAAACTGACTGGATGATGTCAAAACCTGATTGCCAAAGCTGGAAAACCTTAGCAACTGTTTTAGCTCGACAGTAAACAACTGTATTGTCAGCTTTGAAATGGAAGGATGCATCAGGCATAATCTGACCTTCATTACCCATGTAGATTGTGAAGAGGGTGGGTCTTAAGACTGAGCCTTGTGTTACATCAATGTTAACAGTTAGATAACTGGAAGAAGTACCGTTATGTTGAACACATTGCCTTTGATCTGACTGCTGAAAATGTTTTAAAGGGATAATTGGAAAATATCTTACTTAACTTTGGAGAGAACACTGTCTTATTTTATTTCACTTTTCAACCGCTATTTTGTTTTCTGCTGGAGGTCTCTCTCTTCAGTTCTTTTCTCTTGTATAATTGACTGTTATCACTTGTGACTCTCACCCTAGCCATCATGTCTGCAGGGCATAATTTGGAGAACAATTCAAGTATTCAAATTGAAATGCCCTCCCCCCCACTGACTTCTCATGATTCAGGTACAATCTCTTGGACGACCATGGATCTCACAAACTGGGTCATCATGACTTTTCTTCCCAAAACAACAACCCCCACTGATTTGAGAGCTTGGTGTGTCCTTGTAATTAAAAACGACTTCATCCTCACTGAAACTGAACTCCATGACGACATGAGATGGAAAACTGTCACTGCTAGACCACCTACTACTGTTAAATGGAAAACTTTTAATTGTTTTGTTACTTCTTCTTTCTGGGATTGAACCAAACCCTGGCCCGCCGCTGCTACCTGACTTTTGTACACCAGTTGAATTTAAAAACCGGTCTGGGCTGGGTTTTCTACATTTAAATGTCAGAAGTCTTATATCTAAACTAGATGCAATAAAAATCTGGGTTCAGTCCACAGAAGCAGACATAATAGTCTTATCTGAAACATGGCTCAACAAAGCTATCTCTGACAAACAAATCTCCATTCCTGGCTATAATGTTTTTAGATGTGATCGCCCCAAAAGAGGTTGTGGAGTGGCTATTTATATCAAGAACAAATTCACAGCAAATTGTCTGTCTTCTTGCTCAATTAGCAAACAACTAGAGCTACTGGCAATAATACTAGACTTCCCTGACGGTCAATCAATCACTGTGGTGGGTTGTTACAGGCCCCCCTCAGCCTCAAGTGACGCCCTCACTTCCCTAAGAAACTTTCTGACGGGGCTAAATGCTAAGGAACTACTGCTAATTGGTGATCTAAACCTAGACTGGTTGACCTCTACATCTGACAATCTTAAATCCATCTGTGAATCATTAAATCTAACTCAACTAATTCAAACATCAACACGCCCAAATAACAAAACCCCTGAAAAATCCACCCTACTGGACCTTATCCTAACAAACATGCCTCACAAGTACACAAATACATGTGTTTTCGCTAATGACCTTAGTGATCACTGCACCATTGCAGCCGTAAGAAACGGAAAATTACCAAAATTAAAACCCACCATTATTTTCAAAAAGGATTTAAAACATTTCTGTGAGCAGGCCTTTTTTCACGACTTAGCCACTTTTGATTGGAATAAAATTTCATTGCTAGATGACGTAGAACTTGCACTGGCTTACTTCAACGAGGGTTTTCAAAACATAATCAACACACATGCTCCACATCGTAGATACAGAATAAAGGGACGTAAAAATCCTTGGTTTTCCACTGAGATAGGAAATCTGCTGGATAAATAAAGGCTAAATGATAAAAGAGATACTACCTGGGCTAAGGCCAGAAAATCAAAAACTGAACATGACTGGCTCAGCTTCCGACAACTTAGGAACAAATGCACAACCCTAATTAGAAATGCAAAATCAAATTACTACCTGGACGCATCCACAAAAAATCTAAATGATCCAAAAAGGTGTTGGCAAATAGTAAAATCAAATTCTGGTCAGACAACAACCACTGATTTACCCAGCTCCATTATGACCAGCTCAGGTATTCTGTCAGACAAATTATCAATTCTAAACTGTTTTAATGAACACTTTATATCCTCTGGCTCCCTGTTCGAATCTACGCATCCTGAAATGTTATCTGCTGACCAAACTGATGAAAATCCACCCCCAACTCCGCATGTGCTAGACAAACAGGTCACAAACCGATTTGACTTTGTATCAATATCTCCCAGTGAGGTTCTAAATGCTCTAAAAACTCTTGACACACGCAAAGCAGCAGGACCTGACAACATAGAACCACTTTTCCTAAAACTAGCTGCAGATTTCATTGCTGAACCACTTTCATGTATTTTCAATCTCAGTCTAAATATAAATACAATACCCAAAATCTGGAAATCGGCTTATGTTCTCCCTCTGCTAAAAGGGGGTGAACCAACTAATGTCAACAACTACAGACCAATTTCTAAATTATGTATTCTTGCTAAACTGTTCGAAAGACTTGTCTGTGATCAGCTAACTGTTTTTCTACAATCAAATAATATTTTATCACAACTCCAGTCAGTATTCAGAAAACAGCACAGTACCGTAACTACAGTTCTCAAAGTATTAAATGATATCATACATGCCCTGGACTGCAAACTATACTATGTTGCCCTATTTATAGACCTATCCAAGGCATTTGATACAGTTGATCACAGACTATTGACTAACATCCTGAAACACTCTGGTCTATCAAAACTAGCAGTCTCCTGGTTCACCAACTAACTGACAGAACACAGTCTGTCCATGTAGCCGGATCCTCCTCTACGTTCCTAGATGTTGTGAAAGGGGTGCCACAGGGTTCTGTCTTGGGTCCCATTCTTTTCTCCTTATATATCAACGATCTATGCAGTGATCTGTCAAACGCCTCCCACCATTATTATGCAGATGACACTATCATTTATTGCTGTTCATCCTCCCTCAGCCAAGCCTTCACCTCTCTTCAAGACGCTTTTAATATTATCCAGTCACGTCTGCAAAAACTTAGACTGGTCTTAAATGCTGACAAAAGCAAGATCATGGTTTTATCCAACAGAAAGCAGCAACTAGAGAACCCACCTCAAATTGAAACCCAAGAGGGAAAACAAATAGAAATGGTCTCCACCTACAAAATCTAGGTTTCAACATTGACAATAAACTGTCATTTAAAATCCACATCTCCAAAATGGTCACTAAACTCAAATTGAAGCTAGGGTTCTACTTCAGAAATAAATCCTGCTTCTCATGTAAAGCCAGGAGAACATTAGTAGCTGCAACTTTCATGCCGATATTAGATTATGGTGACGTGCTGTACATGAGTGCTGCATCAAAATACCTACAGTCCTTAGACTCAGTTTATCATGGTGCCCTTCGATTCATTACTGATTCCAGTTATTGCACTCATCACTGTGAACTTTACGTCAAGTCTAGCTGGTCTTCTCTCAGCGCTCGCAGATACACTCACTGGATATCCTTCATCTATAAGACCCTTCTAAACCTAGTCCCGTCATACTTTACCTCCCTAATACAAACATCACACAATCATTACTCCCTGCGCTCTAATGACTTAATCCTGTCAGTTCCTCTGGTCAGAACTGAACTAGGAAAAAGAGCATTCAGCTTCGCCGTCACCTCAGCCTGGAACAACTTACAGACAGATTTGAAACTATCAACACTCATCTCGCCTAGATCCTTCATGTCAACCGTATCAGATAATGTTATCAAAAATCTGGACCATTGCAGATGTTTCTAAAACATTACTTATCAAATATACATGTCTTTGTTGACTTTTAACTCTATCTACTTAAACTGATGTCTGTTCTACATTTAATGTCTACAGAAGTCTGTCTTATCCTGATGGTTTCAAACTGTTAACATTTATTTATCGTGATAGTAGTTTCTTTTTTCTTTTGATAAATGTAAATGCTTATTGTCAGTTACCCTGTGACGTGTGCTGATGACCACTTGACCAGGTCACCCTTGTGAAAGAGATCTCGATCTCAACGGGCTCTACCTGGTAAAATAAAGGTGATTGATTGATTGATTGATTGATTGATTGATTGATTGATTGATTGATTGATTGAT
>NC_056519.1:29224262-29250646 GCF_014905685.2 Nematolebias whitei
GATTGATTGATTGATTGATTGATTGATTGATTGATTGATTGATTGATCTGAGAGATAGTGAACCAATCAGTTGTGTGATCTGAGAAACCAATTTCTGTGGGCTTATGACATAAGATGTCATGGTCCACAATTTCAAAAGCTTTAGTATGGTCTAAGTAAAGTGCAGCACAATAATCCTTAGCATCCAGTGCTTAAACAACATCATTAAAAACCTTGAGCGAAGCAGTCATTGGCTATGTTGTTTCCTGAAACCAGATTGACGGGGAGGTAAGATGTTAAAACAATCCAACTACTTTTGAGAGTTTTATCAGATTTTCTATGACCTTAGCTAAAATACAGAGTTTAACGATTGGTCAGTAATTGTTGAATATGGTGAGGTCTCCTCCCTTCAATAAAGGTAGAACAAGGGCTATTTTCCAAGCATTTGGAATGGTATTTTGGCTTATGGACAGGTTAAAGATGTGAAACACCGGTTCTAAAATGATGTGTGTGACCAACCTTAAGAAAAAAGGTGGAAGGTCATTTGGGCCTGCAGATTTTTTACAATCTAGACCTTTTAACAATTTATTAACCTCGCTAAACAAAAACAATGAAAATGAAAAAGTGTGGTTTACTGAGGACTGATTTGTAGGAGAGATATGTGTTGTAGATTTTTGGGTTAAAGAAGAAGTAGCTGGTTTTCCATTAGTAGCTGTGGCAAACAAGGAACATGAAGCAACAAAATGTCTGTTGAAACAGTTCAGAATCTTGTGCTTATTTGACACAGATGTGTCTTTGGAAATGATGTGGTCCTGTTGGCATCATCGTGCCATGATTTTCAGCTCTCACTGGAGCAGTTCGCAGCTGAGTGTGAAGCAGCTGGGATGAGAATCGGCACCTCCAAATCTAAGGCCATGGTCCTCAATCGGAAAAGGGTGGCTTGCTCTCTTCAGGTTGAGGGCGTGGTTCTGCCTCAAGTGGAGGAGTTCAAATATCTCAGGGGTTTGTTCTTAATTGAGGGAAGAATGGATTGTGAGATTGACAGATGGATTGTTGCAGCGTCTGCAGTATTGCAGACTCTGCACCAGTCTGTTGTGGTGAAGAGGGCGCTGAGCTGTAGGCAACGCTTTATGTTTACCGGTCGGTCTACTTCCCTGCCCTCAGCTATAGTCACAAGTTCTGGGTAGTGACCGAATGAATGGGATCGTGGATACCAGCGGTTGAAATGTTTTCTCCGCAGGGTAGCTGGACTCTCTCTTAGAGATAGGGTGAGAAATTCGGTTATCCGGGAGAGACATGAATTTGAACCGCTGCTCCTCCACATCAAGAGGAGCCAGTTGAGGTGGTTCGGGCATCTGGTAAGGATGCTCCCTGGGCACCTGCCTAGGGAGGTGCTTTGGGCATGTCCGACTGGGAGGAAACCCCAAGGAAGGCCTAGGACACACTGGAGAGACTGTGTCTCTTGGTTGGCCTGGGAACATCTTGGAATCCTCCCAGAAAACCTGGAAGAGGTGGGTGTAGAAAGAGATGTCTGGGCCTCCCTGCTCAAGCTGCTGCCCCCACAACCCGACTTCGGAACAAGCAGAAGATAATAGATGGATGGATAGACCTAAGCAAGAATACAGAGTTTAGAGATTGGTTGATAGTTGTTCAGTATTGTGGGGTCACCTCCCTTCAGCAAATGTAGAACAAAAGCCGTTTTCCAGGCATTTGGAATGGTATTTCAGAATCAGAATAAACTTTATTGGCATTGCACCGAGATACAACGTGAATATGTACGTACAGTCGTCCGAAGATGGGCAGAGTGCACGAAGCTGTGGCTAAAATAATTAGCGCGGCCTTCTTATTCTTATTCAGAATAATATTTTGCTTAGATAAGAAAAGGAAAGAAAACACGAGGAGAGACAGTATAAAAAAAAGATCTCTCACACCGTGTCCTAGACAGGGCACAATTTGAGGCATCAAAAAACCTACCACAGTAAAGCAACATAAACAAACGTTATACATTTACATATAGGCGGTGAAAACATTGAATTTTTAAGGGAAAAACGTAGCATAGTCCAGAGCCTCCCCTCAGCCATTGTCCAGATAAGAGGTGGCGTTCATCTTCAGCTCAGATGAGGTTCTGTTACATGTCCATGGCCTTGGGGAAGGGAGGGGTGAGGAAACAGTCAAAGCATCTTTGTTGTTTTCAAAACATTCCAGGAGGAGTTGAGATAAGTCCGGCGTCAAGGCCACAATTTGGGTCAGGCAGAACTCGTAATTGTTGTTTCTGCCTTTAAAGTCTCGCTGGTACATATTCTCTGATGGAAACTCCAAAACAGACGAATTGATCCATTACTACAAAAGTCGAGCTCACAGCTTCTCCAGATTATTCCCACCATTCATGAGTGCTGCCAGGGAGATCACAGTCCTGATACAGCTGCTCCAATTCCCTGTCATAGCTCCACATTCAGTCGAGCACTGTCAAGCTTCAACACCGCCACACAAATTTGTAGACAACCAGATTTCACCAACCAAACAGTAGAATCTAGTTGTCATCATGAATCCAATTTGTCCTTCAGAGTTTAGAGGGTCCTCCTTACCCTGACTCCTGTCGGGAGAAGTTGATCGATTTTGTTGAGAGACCAGCTGATCCTTCCAATTAAGAGGTATGCAGGAAAAAAAAGAGGCTTTTTTAAGGGTTCACAGGACAAAAGAGCGCAACAGGGAAGCGGGTGGGGGGGCAGAGAGGGAAAACACGTCTGGTTTCACCGTAGAGTAGCAAGAAAAAAAAATTGGCTTATTGATAGAATAAAGATGTGAGACACCAGCTCTGCGATGATGTGTGTGGCTAGCCTTAAGAAATAAGGAGAAAAAAATCAACAGGGCCTGCAGATTTTTTAGGGTCTAGACCTTTTATTAATTTATTAACCTCCTTAACAGAAAACAGTGAAAATGAAAAGGTGTGGTTTACTGAGGACTGACTTGTAGGAGAGATTTGATTTGTAGATGATTGGCTTTTAAAGGAGAAATGCCTGGTTTCCATTAGTAATTGTGGCAAATAAGATACTAGAAGCAACAAAATGTCTGTTGAAACAGTTTAGGATCTCGTGCTTATTTGAAAGGAAAAGAATTAACAAGTTGTTGTGGTGACAGGTCAGATGAATGAGATCTTCCAGAAAGTGATTTGATGGTTTTCCAGAACTTTTTAGGGTAATTTAGATCTTTAGAGGTCTGAGATAAGAAGTAGTAAAATTTTGCGTCTTTGATGGAAGCTATACAATGATTCCACAGCTGTCAAATATACAACCAATCACTGTCTGAGCCAGAATTTTACTAGGGACAAGTGGTGCAAATTGGCTCACACTGTAAGCACCATGATACATGCATGGGACTGCTGCTTTATTCAGCTAGTCTAAGTTCTTGTGTGTCAGTCCCTATCAAATAAACTTATAAAATGAAATGTGTGGCTGTAGCCAAAAGCTGATCTCTCTTGTGTAGGAGGTCAGCTAACTCAGGAGTAAACCAGGGCCTGTCTCATCTTTTTATGGACGGGTTTTGCGAATTAGCTTTGGCTATATACACTGTGATGCAGGCATTAGATTGTTTTGATCTATGTTTATTGTATCTGTCCCTATCAAATAAACAATAAATAAATAAATTATTTTGAACTAGCAAAAAGGGGCATGTTTATGTACAAAGTAGATGAAACTGTTCTGAAAGTAGTTCCAAGCAGTGTTCACGTCATTAGTTAGGAGACACTGCCAGCCAAAATAAAACAGATCTCCAAGAAGTCAGAGTCAGAGATTCTTTATTGTCATTCGCACCTCATGTGGTACATGTGGTGGAGCGAAATTATGTACACAGGGTCCCAGTTACATCCAACAATAAAATGTATAAGAAAAACAGTAATAACATCTAAGATATGAACTAAGAAAAACATCAACTAAATATACACTAAGCACTCATAACATAAAAACATTGAACATCAGCACAAACATGAACATGAGTCTGTGAGCAGATGTGCATGCATGAACACATCAACATTGAAACAGATCAGCAGCAACATGAAACAGATCAGCAGCAACATGATATGGTTTTTCACAGTGATTATTCTAGTTAGAGATTCATGAGTCTAACAGCCTTAGGGTAGAAGCTGTTCCTCAGTCTAGTGGTTCTACACTTAATGCTCCTTAACCTCCTTCCTGAGGGGAGTGGGGCAAAAAGTGTGTGCTGGGTGAGTGGGGTCCTTCATGATGCAGGTGGCCCTCTTCCTGCATCTGGAGGTGTAGATGTCTGTGATGGTGGGGAGGCGGATTCCGACAGACTTCTGTGCAGCCTTCACCACTCTCTGCAAAGCTTTTCTTTCTGCAGCTGTGCAGCCTCCATGCCACACGTTGATGCTGGAGCACAGGATGCTCTCCACTGCACACCTGTAGAAGGAGGTGAGGACTGAGCTTCCCAGACCAGCTCGTCTCAGCCGTCTGAGGAAGTAGAGTCTCTGATGAGCTTTCTTGATCAGGCTAGTGGTGTTATTGCTCCAGCTGAGGTTGTTGTTCATGTGTACACCCAAGTACTTGTAGCTGGAGACCACTTCCACCGCAGATCCTCTTATGTTCAGGGGGGTGTAGATGTTTTTGTTCCTTCTGAAGTCCACAATCATCTCCTTTGTTTTCTTCACATTGATGTGAAGGTTATTCTCTTTGCACCAGCTCTCCAGGTGTTCCACCTCTTGCCTGTAGCTGGACTCATCATTGTTTGTGATGCATCCCACCACCGCTGTATCATCTGCAAACTTTACAATGTGACAGCCTGGATGGGTAGCTGCACAATCATACGTGAGCAGAGTAAACAGGAGGGGGCTCAACACACATCCCTGAGGAGAGCCAGTGCTGAGGGTTATGGTGGAGGAGGAGAAGTTGTGGATCCTCACTAACTGTGGTCTGTTTGTTAAGAAGTCTAGTACCCAGTTGCAAATTTAGGGGCTCAGTCCTAGTGTGGATAGTTTGTCCATCAGGGTTTGGGGATCATGGTGTTGAAGGCGGATGTGAAGTCCACAAAGAGCATACGGACGTAAGAGTTTTTTTGCACCAGGTGGTTGAGCGCAGTGTGGACCACAGAGGAGATGGCATCCTCTGTTAATCGGTTCGCACGGTATGCATACTGATGAGGGTCCTCGTTGATGTTGATGGTTGTTTTGATGTGAGTCATGACCAGTTTTTCGAAGCATTTAGCGACTATCGGGGTGAGGGCCGCTTGCCGATAGTCATTCAGACCAGTCCCTGTAGAGCTTTTTGGGACTGGGATGATGGTGGCAGTCTTCAGGCAGGTGGGAGCTGTCTCCAGGGTAAGTGAGGTGTTAAAGATGTCTGCCAGCACCTCACAGAGCTGATCAGCACATTCCTTCAACACTTTTCCGGGGATGTTGTCTGGGCCAGTTGCTTTGTGCAGATTAATCCTCCTGAAGGTACTCCTTACTTCTGCTGAGGTCACGCTGAGATGCTCATCATCAGGTGGTGAGGTGAGTCTGGTCTATGTTAGGTCTATGTCTATGTTCTAAGAAAGGCCTGTTCATTAAAACGCTTCATTTTTAAATTATTCTGGGCTTGATGCGAGGCAGTTTAGTGTCTCTGATGATGTCGACCACTCATATCATCAGCAAAAACACCCAACGTAGGAACTTTATGCGGCATATTTGTTAAAAAGTGGTCTAAAATAGACCATCTTTCAAGGCATTTTTGTTTGGTCTGTTGGGGGTATCAATGATTTGAGTGAGACTGTGTGAGAAACTCAATCTCAGCTCCAGCAGAACAATATCAGAGAGGTGTGGTCAGTGATGAAAAATATCACAGGCTTCAGCAGAAGGAGGATCAGAAGGTTGGAAGCCTGGACAGAGCCAATGAACTGAACCTGTTCTTGAATAGGTTCAGTTCAGGTATAAGCTCAGCATCCTCCTCGTTTGCCCACAGCCAAACAGATATACCACCCTCCTTTGACCCAAGGTTGTCCTGTCACACCTCAAATATTTTATCCACCACCTTGGTCATGGACCCTTCTTCTTCTACATGTTGGTCTTCAACCAAAACAGAAGATGCTGATACCACTTTTGCCTCCCCCCTCTGCGTCTCTAGAACTCAGGTGAGGAAGCAGCTGGAGAGATTGAACTAGAGTAAAGCTGCAGGTCCAGATGGTGTCAGTCCCAGAGTCCTGAAGGTCTGTGCAGAGCAGCTCTGTGGAGTTCTGCAGCACCTCTTCAACCTTAGCCTGACCCAGAAGAAGGTTCCAGTGTTTTGGAAAACCTCCTGCCTTGTTCCAGTGCCAAAGAAAACTCACCCATCAGTCCTCAATGGCTATAGACCTGTTGCCCTGACATCCCACATCATGAAGGTCCTAGAGAGACTTTTGTTGACCCACCTGACTAAACAAACAGGCACATATCAGGACCCACTGCAGTTTGCTTATTGGCGTGGACTTGGAGTTGAAGATGCCATCATACACCTGCTTCAGCAAACTCACTGTCATCTAGAAAAGGCAGACAGCACTGTGAGAGTCATGTTCTTTGATTTCTCCAGTGCATTTAACACAATCCAGCCTGATTTGCTTTGTCAGAAACTCCAGAAGACTCAGGTGGAGGCCTCAACAATCACCTGGATCAAAGACTACCTGACAAACAGACCACAGTTTGTGAGACTGAAGGGTTTTGTGTCTAACCAGGTGGTCAGTAGCTCAGGAGCACCACAGGGGACTGTACTCTCACCATTTCTTTTCACTCTGTACACCTCAGATTTTCAGTACAAAACAGACTCCTGTCATCTGCAGAAATATTCAGATGACTCTGCAGTAGTCGGGTGTATCAGAGATGGACAAGAAGCTGCGTACAGGGAACTGGTGGACCGCTTTGTGGCATGGTGTGGAAACAATCATCTCATCTTGAATGTGAACAAAACAAAGGAGATGATTGTAGATTTCAGGAGAAACAGGAACAGGTCCAACCGTATTTCCATCATGGGAGAAGAAGATGGTGGAAAATTATAAATACCTTGGGGTTCACCTGGACAACAGACTGGACTGGAAATGCAACAGTGGAGCCATCTACAAAAAGGGACAGAGCAAACTGTACTTCTTGAGGATGCTGAAGTCCTTCAGTGTTTGCAGCAAGATGCTCCATATCTTCTATAAGTCTGTTGTAAAGAGTGCTATCTCTTCTGCCATCATCTGCTGGGGTAGCAGCACCAGAGCAAATGACTTAAAAAAGATCAACTTAAAAAAATAAAAAAATCACTTTTTTTAAGTCACTTTCCATGCCTGTGATGCTGGTAAGCAGCATCACATCAATTATGTGAATGGGACATATCCCCCTCACATTTTAAAAAATTTTTGTTTGGATCCCCCACACACATTTACCATGAAATATTAGTTCACCCAGCGCTGTTTGCATTTCTTTGTGAACAAATCCATTCCACTTGAATAGTCAAAGCACTAAAAGTTCACTCTGGGTTTTCAACAACTCTCCACACTGCATGCAGCTTTTCCCCAGGGTGCTTGTCTTGGCAGGGGACACTCATCTTTCAGGGGGGTTTTGTGGACAGGGTGGGGGGAGGAGGGGGAGACGCTTCTGTGTGGCATGCTATATTAGCGCTACGTTAATGCCGGCAGTTGTCAACAGGGGTGGGGGTGTTAGGATGCTCGAGGTGAGCAGAGCATGTTCTATTCACACAAGGAGAGCTGTTGGTCAGGCTACTTCTTGTTGCTCTCTAAAATAGTTATTGAATCAAGTTACTTATGTAGGTAAACATAGATGATTAACCCCTTAAAATACACCAGAATACAGGAAATAGCATCTACTTTATTCAAAATTTTCTGAGGGAGGACCCTCCCCCCCCCGCCCCCCACCAGTGTGCCTGCCACCCGCTCATTACAAATGCTTTTGATGTCAATGCTGGTAAGACATTTTCATCAGAGTTTAAAAAGTCTGTGTTCACAAAAACATTTTCACTGCACAAAACATCTTTGTGCTGGTGCTGTGAAATGACTCCAGCTCCTGTTCTAAAAGTTATTTAGAACGCTGGGAGTCCTAAAAACAGCTCTGTGGAACTTCCTTTTAGATTGTGATATTGAGTATTCTAAATTTATTGCAAATTAATTGACTGAAATGTGTCTGTTCAATGTGGTGAGTCTTTGTGAGTTTTTTTGCTGCGGGGCAGTACTCTGTGGTACATATTTTACGTTGTTTAAGTTCAAATACAATGAAACCTCATTTAAGTCATTGTTACTTGAAGCTGAATTGTTTGTTATTTAAAGCAGTTGTTTGCACTTTTCAGAGAGCGTTTTTAATAAACGTTGGCTATATGTCATGATTTTATTCTATCACCACCACAAAAAATGTTTCAGGCTCAGGATTTTTTTCACTTTAAGCCCTGTAGAACCCAAAAGCAATGAAGTTAGCAGGGATGGGTAAATCCAGATGCATTAACATGATTCAACGGCTCCAAATAGTCAAAGTTCTGAAAATGATGGGGATGGATAAACTTCAGGACCATAGAGTTCAGGACCCTTACATATGAAAAGAGACAAGGGATTTCAAACCAGACACCCTCCAGATTGGAATGGAGCAGTGGGCCCGGTATGATGGACCGACTGCAGTTTGTGCAGTTCTGAAGGCTCCAGCACCGCAGAGCAGACAAAACGCTCCAACTCTCATGTCGCTCCGAAGCTGAGAGCAGAACCAGCAGGCAGAGCAAAAAGGCAAAGCACATCAAAAGCACAGAGCGAGCTAACACATCTGTATTGTGCGCCACTAGCTTAGCACTGTGTTGGTTCCGGCAGTTTACCAAGACAAGAACCCTGCAGATGTTGGATGCTGTCTATCATGGTGCACTAAGATTCATAACTGGATGTGATAATCGTACCCACCACTGCACCCTGTATTCACTGGTTAACTGGACATCATTAACTTCACGCAGACTCTCTCACTGGTACATTTTCATCTTTAAATCAATTATTGGTCTCCTGCCTTCATACATCTCCTCCTACATGTCTCTGCGTGAGTGCAGCTACAGCATACTCTCTCAGGACATTATTACCTGCAGTGTTCCCTCATTGCGGACTGAACTTGGCAAAATAGCCTTCTCCTACTCCACTCCTGTTTCCTGGAATATCGTACAAAAAGACCTGAAGCTCTCGACCTTGACCTCTAAGTGGCTTTTAAAAATCTGTTGGACTCCTGGCAAGGACCAATGCAGACATGTTCCTGTTTTTCGTTTTCTTCATTTGCCTTATAATCTAGCTGTTTTGTTACTCTTTTTGCCATCTTATTTGTAAAAAAAAAAAAAAAAAATCTGTATGCCTTTGTATAACTGTCTACTGTTGTTGCTAATGTCCATTGTTGTCATCATTCTTTGTTGAAATCAGATCTGTCTTGTAAATGAGTCCTCGAGGCTCAATGGGATTTACCTGTCTAAATAAAGGTTGAATGAATGTTGCTCTCGAAAATAGTTATTGAATGAAGTGTTTACTTATGTAGGTAAACATAGATGTTTAACAACCTGTTAAAATACACCAGAATGCAGGAAATGGAATTTACTTTATTCATAATTTTCTGAGCATGATTGTCACAGTGTGAGGTTTCTCGTTTTTTTTCTCTTACCTTTTGTTTTTTCTGGTTCTTTAGTTCAGTCTTCCTGCCTGTTATTCTCCTTTGTATAATTTCCTTCATCTGTGTTTGGCTCTCTTTTCCCAGGTGTTCCCTATTCCCCTCAATAATTGTGTCTGTATATATTTATGCTCTGTCCACTCTTTGTCTGTTCATTGTTTGTGAAGTGTCATTCTTGTGGTGTTCTTCTGTCTCCTTTGTGTTCACCATTCCTTGTGAGTAATTTGCCAGTCAAGAAGTCTTGAAGAGTTGTTTGATTAATTGTTTTGTTGTTGTTGTCATTGTTGTCATTGTTGTCATTGTTGTTGTTGTTGTTGTTGTTGTTGTTGTTGTTGTTGTCGTCGTCGTCATCTTGCCATCTATGTTCCGAGTCTGCTCTTGTTCAGACCATACATGAAAACTTGAAAATTAAGTGAGGTACTGACTTCTATTTTGTTTGGCTACATCTAAGCATAAAAAAATGTTTCCTTTTAAAAATGATCAAAACTCAAGATGGCTGCCATCATAAATATATATGTTATAGCCTTGTGAGCTGAATAACTTTAAAAATAAGCAACGTCCCAACTTCCTTTTTGGTGTGTAGCTGCATCTAGGTGTAAGGAAGGTCTCTGAAAAACTGGGTTGCCACATCAAAATCCAAGAGGGCCACCTCCATATGTCTGTGTGTAAACCAACCACCACAGTCATTTGAGGAAGCTATGCTTTCTAGTTTTTATATTGCTTAAAAGTATATTTCTGATTGGGGTGACTGAATAATAATCTATGTTGGCCAATCAGAGAAGAAACACTGCAAGATGGCACCAGTGTTTGGCGAGTCGTCTACCGCTCGCTGTTTTTCTGTTTTTATTGTTGTTTCTGTGCTGTTTTTCTGATGTGAACTCTACTGGTGTATGATTGCCAAACCCTTTTGGGGCTTCGTCTGCCTACTACAAAAGTTTTCTATCACTGTCAAGAAAAGCACGATTGTTTGACCCCGCTGTTGGCCAGAGTTCCATCTTACTTGTGTCGGGCACCACACCCCCCTCGCCGGAGAAGGCATCACCGGCGTCGAGGTAAACGCGGCGGGCTCTTGGTGAAGCTGAGGACTGGTTTGGCAAAATCGCCGGGAATCTTCCTCTCCCAGCTTGGATCAGTCCCTGGACTGTGTGCTTCTCGGCGCTCCTTGGACCGTGTTGATTCCTGGCTGGTACCTGTTAACGACTCGGATCAACGCTTCTTTCCTCCACGTCTCACTCCTCCACATCTGCGCTGGCGAGGTTCCAACCTTGGAAATCTGCGACACCTTGCACGGATTACGCCTCCTTCTGCTTCGCCGGACCCAGTTCCCATCAGGATAGGTCTGGTAAACGCAAGATCTGTTACAAACAAAACTTTTATCCTGAAGGATTTTTCTTCGTCCCATGGTTTGGACTTTCTCTGCGTGACTGAGACTTGGATTTCTCCGGGTGAGTCCAATGTTTTTTCAGAACTATTACCCCAAGGTTGCTCATATTTTAATACCCCAAGGTCCTTGAGTCGTGGAGGAGGTTTGGCGATTATTTATAAATCAAGTTTTGACTGTAAGCAGCTGTCCCTCCCGACTGCATTGTCTACCTTTGAACTGAGCATGTTTGAGTTGGGCTGCGCTCCTCCGCTTCTGTGTGCCATCATCTACTGGCCTCCCAAGTATAATAAGGACTTCATACGGGACTTTTCTGATTTCTTGGGTGATTTTACGTCCAAATATGAGCAAATTTTAATTCTTGGAGATTTTAATATTCACGTGTGTTGCACTGGAAAGCCACTGGTGAAGGATTTCTTAGATGTAGTGAATGCTTTTGGCCTCACTCAGTCAGTGAAGGGCCCAACCCATGAACGTACACACACTCTGGACCTTGTTTTATCTTATGGTTTATCTATTTTTAACTTGGAAATTGGTGATGCTTTGTTTTCAGACCAAATGCCTGTTTTATTTGATTTTATTCCTGTTTCTAAACCTGTGAAGTCCTATGCTCCTGCTTGATGCTGCCGTGTTTTTAACTCGTCCTCTGCTGCCCATTTCTCCACTGTCTTTAATCGTTTAGAGTCACAGCTCTCTGTCTCTCAGCACTGAGGAGCTTTCCATATATTTTGATTCTTTATGCAATACTGTATTGAATGATGTGGCCACGATTAAAACCAGGCGATCAAAGCCAAGATCAGACCCGTGGTTGAGTGACCATATCCGTGCCATTAGACAGGAATGCAGGAGAAATGAACGCAAGTGGAGAAAGGACAGACTCCAAGTCTCTTTTGATATACTGAGAGAGAGTTGGCGTCGATATCAACTAGCTGTGAAAACAGCCAGAGTGAAATATTTATCTGACATTATTGCTGCTAACTCTCACAACCACCGTGTTCTTTATAATACAATCAACACTGTCCTCAATGCACATGAACCGGTCCCTCTTGAAGCATCCAGAGAACTTTGTGATAAGTTTCTTCATTTCTTCTTGGACAAGGTTATTAACACTAGGGCTTGTATCTCTTTTCCATCCCTTGACCCTTCCATCCCGGTCCCCTGTCCTGCTGTTTTTGATCATTTGGAGGCTATTTCCCTCTCCTATTTAGAAAAACTTGTCACCAGTATGAAATCATCGGGTTCTCCCCTTGATGTTGTTCCTCCATATTTTCTTAAGGAGGTATTTTCTACTGTTGGCTCCTTTATCTTAAATGTGATCAACAGCAGTTTGATGTCTAGTGTGATACCAAGCAATTTTAGACATGCTGTGGTGCAGCCATTGTTGAAAAAACCTGGCCTTGATCCATCATCTTTGTCAAACTTTAGGCCAATCTCCAAGTTACCCTTTATATCCAAAATTTTGGAAAAAATTGTTTACATGCAGCTGAAGGCATTTTTGGATTAATTTAAAATTTTGGAGGTCTTCCAGTCTGGTTTTGAAATGTACCACAGCACTGAATCTGCACTTTTAAGGGTTTTTAATGACATATTTTTAGCACTGGATTCTGGAAACTGTGTTTTACTTGTGCTTTTAGATTTAACAGCTGCTTTCGACACAGTCGACCATGACATTCTCATCTCCAGACTGGAGCAGTGGGTGGGCATCACTGGCTCAGCTCTGCAGTGTAACTTCGCTACCTTTCTGATAGAAGTTTCAGTGTGATGATGGATAATTTTACCTCTGCTTCTGCTGCCCTCCCCTGGGGAGTACCCCAGGGCTCTATTATTGGTCCTCTCCTGTTTTCTCTTTACCTTCTGCCACTGGGTTCTATTTTCAGAAAGCATGGTGTGCAGTTTCATTTATATAAGGTCTAGGTCACATCTTCCACAAATTTGGTGTCCATTTTCACTGTTATGCTGATGACACACAGCTCTACTTGTCAACAAAACCAAACTCCACCCACCCACCCTCCATCCTCACTGACTGTCTCAATGAGCTAAATCACTGGTTTTCTAACAATTTCCTACAACTAAACAGTGACAAAACAGAAATCATTCTTGTTGGTACCAAAAACTCTTTCAAAATCAGAACATCTTCTCATCCCCCTTAACAACTCTCTGCTATCCCTCTCACCTCAGGTCAAGAGTCTTGGTGTCATCCTCGACACCACTCTCTCCTTTACTTCACACATCAACAATGTTACTCGGTCTGCCTATTTCCATCTCCGAAATATTAACCGTCTCCGCCCTTCTCTCACACCCCTGTAGTAAACTAGACCTCCGACCTCAACCTGTCTCTGAAGACCTTCAGGGGACAGGAACTGTTATTTCATTGATTTGAATCCAGAAATACAAATTATCTCATCAAGCGACTATTTAATTGTATCCTGAATTAATCAATTGAAAGAACACTCTTCTTTTTTATATTATCATTACTATTTTAGAATATCTTGATAATCAAATGTGTGTTTAGTTCATACCATTTCTAAATGTTAAAGTGAACCACTCATTTAAATCAACTGTGAAACAGTATTAATGATTTTTAAACCTCATTAGACTTTGATAATACAGTTAAATGCCTATTTACGAAGTAAGTGTGCATTTAGTCTTCTGTCTGAATGAGGAGTAGTGATGTCGGTCGAAAGTCAGAGACAAACAGAGATGAGTTATTAGAACGAAGTGTCTTGTTTTTAAAACTAGCAGACAGTAAATAACTTCAACTGGAACCTACGTTTGTCTCACGTCGTCATAATATTTCTCTGTCTGTACTAACCGTTCGTAAACATTCCTGCTGTCTTTTGACTTCTAGTGACCCTCTTGACATCACTAGAAACACCCCCCTGCTGGTTGTTTCAACCAATCAGGAAGTACCACGTAACAGGAAGTGTATACCCCTTTAAAAGGAACACTTCGTGGAACTATGCAGTTCGGTCCTGGAACTCAGTTCAGTCCTGAAGTGCAGTCCTGGAGTTCAATGCTGGAACTCAGTCGGAGTCTTAAGTCTTAGGGCTAAGTCTTCAGTCTTAGTCTTCATGAGTCTTAGTCTCTTCTAAGTCTTGCTGGAACTTTCGGTCAGAGATGAGACTCACTTAAGCAGCGGATGGATGGGACCATGTGCCAAGGGGTCCCTCCATTTAGCGGAGTCACAGCTCGCATCGCTGTGCACTCAACCCGAGCAGTAAATGCTCCACTTCTAAGGAAGCTTATTCGGTGGAACCGAGTACTTTGTGACGATTTCTGATGACCCCAGCTACTTTAACCGGAGACACTGTAAAGGGAGCGTACTAATGGACTTCTGTTCCGGAGTGGAGGGATCCCCCATCTCAGGTAAAAAAGTCGCTGCACGTCCTGAAGTGTACCGGAAAGCTGAGCGGGATGTTGGAAGAAGGGTGCAATGTTCTGGTTTCACACATAGCTTCCATCTAAACCTCCTTTTTAAATCTTTAAACTTCTATTTCTCCTCTTTAACTTTTCTATTCGCCAGTAATCAAGCTCGATGCCATCAGAGTTGAATCGGCCTCGATCAGTAATGTTCTGTTGTCTTGTTAGTAAAGCGTGCCAAGTTTATTAATCAGAAACAGATCAGCAAATCAATGTGTACATGTTTTGATGTTAAATTTAGATTCTGTTAAATAAATGGCCGCATTTATTCTGATAGGTCAAAGATAAAATGGCGTCTCATGTCACTGATTAAACAATCCACTCACAGTTATCTCGGTCACATGGCAGAAATTTAACTCAAAAAAGAAAATAATCCGTTGTAATTAAACAATTAATATTCTTTGTGCTTGAACTAGCTTTAAGGATAATTAATTAGTAGTGTGTCCACAGCAAAGCTGTCCTGACATACTACACTCCACTCCACAGCCTTCCTTGTTCACAGTCTTGTGACTTCTCGGATTGACTACTGCAACTCCCTTCTTTATGGCCTCCCCCAACAATTCTTTTTAGAAGCTGCAATTGGTCCAGAACTCAGCTGCCCGTGTCATCACTCAAACCTCCTCCTATAACCACATCACTCCAGTCCTGCAGCAGCTCCACTCGCTCCCAGTTAAATCACGCATCGTCTTCAAAATTCTTCTTCTCACTTTCAAAGCTATCCACAACCTTGCCCCTCCGTACCTATCTGACCTCCTACACATCTCCATCCCCTCTCGCTCTCTCAGATCCTCCTCTTCACTACATCTCCATGTACCTTCTGCCCGCCTCTCCACCATGGGGAGTAGGGCCTTCACCTGCTCTGCCCCTCATCTCTGGAACTCTCTACCCCCTGACTTACGAAACACCACCTCTCTTTCTCTATTCAAGACTGCTCTGAAAACACATCTCTTTAGACTCGCTTGTCCTTAACTTCGCTGTATGTATTTTATATTCTTTATGTATTTTATATTCTTTATGTATTTTCTTACTGTAAAGTCTCCTTGGGTGTCCTGAAAGGCGCTTTTTAAATAAAATGATTATTATTATTATTATATGCAGATGACTGTCAAGTCTATTTCCCTCTGAAACAAAATGGCTCCACTCAGTCTCTCCTGGACTGTCTTGATAACATTAGAGGATGGATGGCACTTAATTTCCTCCATTTTAATGAAAAGAAGACTGAGGTTATGGTCTTTAAATCCTCTGGCCCTAGCAGTTTCTCCACCTTGGATTTTTCCTCTTTGGCCCCATATGAAAAATCCATTTTGACAAATTTAGGAGTGAAAATGGACCCCTGCCTGAAACGACTGCCATGTCAATGATGTGTTTAAGTCCTCTTTTTTTCAACTGAGGCGCCTGTCAAAATCAAGCCCCTCCTTTCTAGACACCACTTAGGCCCTGTACACACGTAGCCTGGTGTTTGAAAAACGAATATCTGCGCAAAAAATTATCGCCGTACATACATGTTCGGATAGAGAAAATGATTGTCTACATGAACCCGGTGATGTTCACCACAGAGCGTTGTAAAGAATATGCCCAACCCATAGGAGGCAGTGTAGTGCAAAGGTGAAACGTATATCAGCCAATCACAACCCTTCAAAGCAACCACAACTTCCTGTTAGTATTGAATCATGGCGCCTGGAGGTTCGTTTGTGTGGACAGACCGCGAGGTTGAACTACTATTAAATACCGTGTTGGAGCAGTTGTGCTTGTAAAAACAAGCAAGCAAAAATTGCCTGAACCAGCGTTACAATTAGTACTTCCCTAAACGCAGTCATTTTCCCTCCGAATGAATGGGCAAACAAAAACAATTGTCGCACATGTGACGTCAGCGCCGCGCTGCACCATCTGTCGCAGACATAATGCGCATATCTCCGGTTCCGAAAGTCCACACGCAAACCCGAAAGAGGAGATTTCTCAAATCTCCACTTTGGTCGGAGTTTTTGTTATTATTCGTTTATAGTTACATCAACCGGAGTTCACGTGTGGATGAAAGGCCACACCGCATGATAAACTATTCGGTTTTCCTGATATCCGGCTACGTGTGTACAGGGCCTTAGACGGTAAGCCACGCTTTTATTACTTCACGCCTGGATTATTGTAACTCTGTGTTGATAGGAGTTAGCCAGGCCTCGCTCTCACAGTTACAGCTGGTATAAAATGCTGCTGCACGATTTTTGACTGGTACAGGCAGGCGTGAGCACATCACTCCAGTTCTGATGTCCCTTCACTGGCTTCCTGTCCAGTTTCGAATTCATTTTAAAGTTCTATTGTTTGTTTTAAGTCTTTGAACGGTCTTAGTCCCTCTTATTTGTCTGAACTGCTTCACTTTTACATACCATCACGTGCTCTTAGATCCTCTGACCAGATGCTTTTAGCAGTCCCAAAAAACTTTTATAAATCCAGAGGAGACAGAGCTTTTTCAGCTCTGGCTCCTAAATTGTGGAATGAGCTGCCGCTGAAGGTCAGGCAGGCCCCATCACTTTGTTTTTAAAACTCGTTTAAAAACACTTTTTTTCATTGGCTTTTAACCTAGAGTGAGTCAACATCTGTGTCTTAATGTTTTATTCTTTTACTTATGATGTTCTGATTATTATTATTTTTTATTTATTTATTTATTTCTTATATATATATATATATATATATATATATATATACATATATATACATATATATATATATATATATATTTAGGTGTTTTTACTGTTTTACTGTTTTTTGTTTGTTTTTAATTTTGTACAGCACTTCGGACGGCTGCTTCTTGTTGTGTCAGTGCTTTAGAATTAAATTGGTATGGTATTGGTATGGTTTGGTAATCACCACTGGCCATCCCTTGGCTCCACCATTATGCCTGGTCATGGCTAAAATTACTCCCTCCACTCGCCAGGCTCTGTCTCTGTGCTGCCTCGGACAAAAAAAAACTACCTCTCATCCTAAATAAACTGTAACTCATAACCACTTCAGTGTTTTCAGTGTTTCCCCCTACCATTATAAAAGCAGCTCCACCCTGTCAACAGAACCAAGCTCCCTGCCTACTGAACTCCCACCCCCGCCCCCACCCCCCATCGAATACTGCTGGCACTGACATAGCACTAAACTAGCAATACAGACGCGCTAGCTAAAAAGCTATGACTGTGGAGTTAGCACTCCGTCTTCCTCACTCTGAACCATCTCTACCCCCCCCCCCCCCATTCCCCCGTTCGAAAACTATTGGTACAAACAACACGCAACACAGACATGTCTCCATCTCCACCTATCCCCCTGTCAACAAAAATCATGGAATATATGAGCGCCCTGCCAAGGCAAGTAAACTAGGGGAAACACTGATCTTGCACCAAAAATAGTACAGTTTACTTACATTCCCTGTTCAATTCTTGTCCAGATAAACACTCATCTCAAAAACTACAAACATTCAGGTGCAGCTGTGGCTGAGTGGTTAGAGCAGTCATCCTCCAATAGGAGAGTTGGGGGTTTGATTCCACCAGCAGTCACATGCTAAAATGTCCCTGGGCAAGACACTGAACCCCTCATTGCCTCCGATGTGTGTCCCATCAGTGTATGAATGTGATATTAAGCACTGATTAGTTTGTATAGGTATAATAGAGTGCTGTATGAATGGGTAAATGGGCACCGATTGTAGTGTAAATCACTTTGAGTATCTTGATAAGATAGACAAGGCTAGATAAGTGCAGTCCGTTTAGCGACGGCGGACATCGGCCTACTGTTTGTTTTTTTGGAAACATTATGAATCTGAACATAAACATAGGAAGGAAGAAAAATGTCAGTCTTCACTCACTACATGGGTCAGTGAGCCTCTGTGACCCATTAACCCGCCTGCAGCTTTTCAAGGAACACTTTTAATTTGTCCTTCTGAACCCTGCAGAGCAGAAACATCCTGTAAGTGCTGCAGTTGTTGAGAAGATTTTACTCATCACAAGTAGACCATGGTTAAATTCTTTAAATTATTCTTCAAAGACAGAACGTTCACTTGTTGCCTTCTACATGCGAGCTTCTGTATGCGAGCTGGTCTGGGAAGCTCAGTCCTCACCTCCTTCTACAGGTGTGCAGTGGAGAGCATCCTGTGCTCCAGCATCAACGTGTGGCATGGAGGCTGCACAGCTGCAGAAAGAAAAGCTTTGCAGAGAGTGGTGAAGGCTGCACAGAAGATGTTGGAGTCAGTCTCCCCACCATCACAGACATCTACACTTTCAGATACAGGAAGAGGGCCATCTGCATCATGAAGGACCCCACTCACCCAGCACACACACTTTTTGTCCCGCTCCCCTCAGGAAGGAGGTTGAGGAGCATTAAGTGTAGAACCACTAGACTGAGGAACAGCTTCTACCCTGAAGCTGTTAGACTCATAACTATCTAATCAGAATAATCACTGTGAAAAATCACATCATGTTGCTGCTGATCTGTTTGCATTCATTCGTGCTCATCTGCTCACAGACTCATGTTCGTGCTGCTGTTTGGCATATTGTTTTTATTATTTTCATGCTACTAGTGCTTAGTGTATATTTAGTTTTTTTAGTTCATATCTTAGATCTTATTGTTTTTCTTTTACATTTTCTTGTGGGATGTAACAGGGACCCTGTGTACATAATCTTGTCCCACCACATGTACCACATGTGGTGTGTATGACAAATAAAACTGTCTGACTCTGACTCTATATCTTACCGTCAGATACAAATGTAACAAGCCAATCAATGTTTTTCCTTTTTAAGTCAATGCTTAGTGTTACTCCCTCACAGCAACATCAGCTGGGACATTTTTCATGTGAACTTTGTATTTTTTTATTTATTTTTGTATATGTACAGTGGTGCTTGAAAGTTTGTGAAATCTTGAATTTTCTATATTTCTGCATAAATATGACCTAAAACATGATATTTGCACAACCCAGTTAAACAAATGAGGAAAATATATTATACTTGTTCATTTATTTTTTTTGAATAAAAGGATCCAATGTTGCATATTGGTATGTGAATATTTGCATTCAGTACATGGTGTGTACCATGTTGCATGATCCACCTTCTCTTGAGATTCAGTTCATGGACAGATGTCCTGACATTTTCCTTTAGAGTTATCTGAGATAATTCAGAATTGTTTCATCAGTGATGGCAAGTCGTCCTGGCCAAGATGCAGCAAAACAAGCCCAAACCATGATACTACCACCACCACATTTCACAGATGGGATAAGGTGCAGGAATGCAGTGTTTTCATTTCTCTAAACAACACTTTTCATTTAAACCAAAAAGTTCTCCTATGATCTCATCTGTCCACAAAACATTCTTCCAACAACCTTCTGGTTTGTCCTCGTGATTTTTATCAAACTGCAAATGAGCAGCCATGTTCTTTTTGAAGAGCAGTGACTCTTTCCTTCAACCCTGCCAGGCACACCATAGTTGTTCAGTGTTCTCCTGATGGTGGACTCATGGACATTAACATCAGTCAATGTGAGAGAGGCCTTCAGTTGTTTATGTTACCCTGGGGTCCTTTGTGACCTCGCCCACCACGTCTTGCTCTTGTAGTGATCTTTGTTGGTCCACCACTCCTGGGGAGGGTAACAATGCTCTTGAATTTCCTCCATTTGTACACTATCTGTCTGACTGTGGATTTGTGGAGTCCAAACTATTTAGAGATGGTTTTGTAACCTTTTCCAGCCTGATGAGCATCAACAACTCTTTTTCTGAGCTCCTCAGAAATCTCCTTTGTTCCACACAAATGTTGTTAAGAGCAGACTTTGATACGTCCTGTTCTTTAAATCAAACAGGGTGCCCACTCACACCTGATCATCATCATTAATTGAAAACACTTGCCTCTAATTTAACTTTCAAATTAACTGATAATCCTAGAGGTTCACATACTTTAACCACTCACAAATATGTACTATTGGATCATTTTCCTCAATAAATAAGTGACCAATTATAATATTTTTGTCTCATTTATTTAAATGAGTTCTCTTTGTCTACTTTTAGGTCCCATTTCTGCAGAAATATAGAAAATTCTAAAGGGTTCTCAAACTTTCAAGCGCCACTCTGTGCACTCTAGTTTCTTCCAACAGTCCAGTCCTAATGATATGTTACCTGTTTGAAATTGATAAGTCTTATATTAGTTGTCTCATCTCAGGTGTAGGACTGTCATTGTTAACCCGGGCCCGCACCCAGACAAAATACTGTGCTGGATGGGCAGGCCGGATCCGTGTTGAGCTTTTGATTGTGTCAGCGGACACATGCGTGGCTGACGATCCAAATTGGATCACCAGCCGCACACGGCTGTTTGGCCACATGCTGACCGGCTGGTTGAAAGAGGTAAAAAAAACAAGAGTCCAGACGGATTACTGCCAGCGACCCACATTAACTGGACTCGTCCGCTGTGTCAGCGGACATGCGCAGCAGACAACCCAATTTAGATCATCAGCTGTGCAAGTCCGCTGACTATTAATAACCATAATAACAATAATATTATAATAACTATTATAATCCGCTGACTCTTGTTAATAAACAAGAAATCTTATATCTTTCTTTCTTTGAAATACGTTTTTAAATCATGTCAAACTGATTTGCTTACAAAAGCAGTAAAAGCTTAATTTATTTATTTATTTTTGGGTTTGGGCCTTTAATCACAGTTAATTGGTCGGTTTCGGGTCAGGCTCAGAAAAATGATATGGGTTTGGGCTGGGCCCGGTCAGATTTTTTAGGCCCAAATGCAACTCTACTCAGGTGTGACCATCTGTGTCCTTACTACTCATTTTGTGAATGACAACTGTTTAATCCAAAGTTTTTTTTTTCTTATTTCACTCCTCTCTTCAGACTCCATGACCGTAAGATGTGCATCATTGGCCTGAGTGTGTTAATGGAGCTACCTAGTCGGCCAGCAGCTTTAGAAAGAGTAGCTGCTCAGATTATTCCTTCTCTCCTGCTCCTTTTCCTGGGTCTTAAACACCTTTATGCCTCACGTCTCATCAACAAACCAAACCCACTGGCCCACACAGGAGTTCAGGATGAAGACCAGAATGGTGAGAAACATCTGCAGTGTTTGAAGATGATAGAAGCAAAAATTAGACAAGGCAGAAAAACAAACTACAGTTGTAGTTGTTTTACAGCATCAGAAGTTTAATCACCATCACTGTTTAATTACCCAAAGACGAAAAGGCAATATTGTTTTGTGTTTGTGTGTGCATTTGTCTGTAGTTTTAGAAAAAATGATCAGGAATATGCTGAAAGTAAACATTGGTTGTACAACTACAACTGATTCACTTTTGGATTCAACCCAATCCAAGATGGCCCCCTAAGCTAAATGACCTTAACCAACACAAATATGTCTCTAACAGTCTCATTGCTAAAATTTGATGCAAAGAGTAGCACTTTGGAGAACATGGTGGCTCAAATGGTAAAGCTGTTGCCTCTTAGTGAGAAGGTCACCAGTTCAAATCCCGACCGGGGGCCTTTCTGAGTGGAGTTTGAAGACTCTCCGTGCATGCGTGGGTTTTCTCCAAGTACACCGATTTCCTCCCACAGACCAAAAACATGCATGTTAGGCTGATTGGTAACTCTAATGCCCCTTTTCCACCACTCTTACTCATCCCTGCTCAGATCAACTCTTTACACATTGCATTTCCACCGCACTTCAGGACAGGTTCTGGGGGCGTGTCCAAAATCCTGCTAATGAACTTTTAATGAACTTTAGTTCACCATTAAGAGTGAGAGTTCTGTGATGGAGTTAAACTCAAAGCAGTCTGCTCCTCATATAAATAATGTTAAATTATTATTTTTAAATATGAATGTTTCTGTTCAGTGCCTTGAGCCGACTTCTGTTGTGATTTGGCACTATATAAATAAACTGAATTGAATTAAATTTCTGATTAACCAAATTCTACAAAAACATCTATATTTAAACTTCTATATTTTTCGTCATCATTTGATGTATTTGTACTCGTGTCTACTTTTATTGTTCAATTTAGATGTGTGGTTTTGTTTCTTGTATACAGATTTTATTTTAGCTTTGATTAAAAGTGCAATTCTTGTTTTGTGATTTGTACATGTGTGGGTTAGAATAAAGTTGAATTAAAGGCTGTAGCTCTTCTTTTAACATGTTTGAGGGAAATAGTCCTGAGAGATCCAATAATTTTGTCTTTTTATGATTTTTCAGCTGAATTAACTTTAATTAACAGATTATTTAATAAAGTCATAGTGAAAGGATTTCATGATAAAGCCAGCACCATTTTATTTTATTTTTATTCTTCACTGATAAAAAAACGTAATTTTTTTATACATAAAATGTTATTTAAAAAAACGTTTCCACCCTCTGTCCCGGTCCTCTCACCTGCCAGGGCTCGGGGTCCAGCCTCGCGTGCGTCAACAGGTCGGCAGCTCGTATGATCCTCCATGGTGACTAGCTCGCTCGAATTTTGTCATCGGTCACCAAACACAAAAAAACTCCTGGACTTCAGCATTAAACACTGTGTTGTCATTATTGTTTTTAAAATCTTAAAAATAGATCCAGCCGCTGCTACGCATTCCAAGAAATTGCAAATGGCGGATCAGTGAAGAGTTTCTGAGAGAGATCCAGTGACTCCTCCCCCTGACCAATCAGTGACCGACAGTGTTCTGACGTCACACTTATGTCTCGACTCAACTCGAACTGTCCCACCAGAGAAGTAGGGACCAAAAAAAGAGCTGAATCAGCTAAAAAGTACTGGTGGAATTGGGATCTTTCTGTGGCAGGCTGAGCAGAGTTGGGGCTGAGTAATAATGGTGGAAAATGGGCATAAATTGTCCCTGGGTGTGAGAGAGAGTTCAGTGTTGGGTTAGGGTACAAATCTACTTCCTCTTTCTCTGTATAAGATGACTAAAATGTGCATTAATTTAATTCATTTCAGTTTATTTATATAGCGCTACGTCACAACAGAAGTCATCTCTGGTCACTGCACAGAAACATTCATATACATAATAAGTAAGTTAAAATGATTTATCTGAGGCGCAGACTGCTTTGAATTTAACTTAATCACAGACTCATCTTGAGCAAGCATGAAGGCATCAGGTGTGTAAGGATATTTTCAGAACTAAGAGGTGTAAACATTTTTACAAAACAAATCTAACGTACATTGCCACATATGTTTCATTTCTTTTTTAACACAGAAACTATTTCATAAGTTTCCCTGTTTAGGACATTCACAGTGTAAAAGTATAAAAGTAAACAGTTTGTTCTCTTGAGTCTGCCTGTTTTCTGCATGAAAACACCACAAGCTTACTGAACCACAACAAAAGCTGCAAGGTTATCTGCTAGTGTTGTCATGGAAACACAACTCGTGTGCTTTATCAAGGATAAATAACTTTCTGTTCATTGAAAGACAAAGTTTTCTGACCTCTCTCTCTCTGTTTGACAGCTATTAAGCAATATTTTGCTGTGGTAGTAGCTGACAGTCATTCACACACTCAAAGTACTACTCCATCCATCCATCCATTATTTTTTACCCGCTTCATACTTTTTGGGTCACGAGGGCCACTGGTGCCCATATCCAGCAGTCACTATGCGAGAGGTGGCGGACACCCTGGACAGGTCTCAGTCCATCACAGGGACACATAAAGACAAATGAGACAAACAACCATTCACTCTCTCTACAAATGGAGATTGTTGAGTTTCGCTAAACAATCTAGGAGCTAACACTACTTGGACCCAGAATGCAATAGGAGTAATCTGAACCAAACCCAACACAAGAATGGTGGCTGTAACAGACTTTTGAATTTTCAAGAAGAGGGTGCTGTTCTCCCATAGTCTGATAGATCTTGAACAGGACCCAGCAACCATCTGGATCTGATACAAACTCTGAGCTCACTAACAGGAGAAGAGAGATCTGCACCTGCTACAAATTCTGACAATTTGTTTGTCCAGCACAAATAACGAGTTAGTCAGGTTTTACAATCAGTTTTAAAACATATACAAAATAAATTCGAACAGAAGCCATTTTAGCAAAACTGTAGCTAAAAGCAAACATTAGCAAAACAGTTGCTAAAGGCTTAAATTAACAAAATACTAGCTAAAAGTCAAGTCAAATTTATTTATAAAGCACATTTTAAAACAGCAGCTGTTACCAAAGTGCTTAACAATAAAAAATCAATTGCAGTAATTTAAGGGGAAAATAGTAACAAAAATGAATTAAAAGCATCAAAATAAAAACATCAAACACAAAATAATAAAATACTAAATCATATCACATTGTGTTAAATGGCAGTGAAAACAGATGTGTTTTTAAAGAGGTGTAAAAACAGGAAGTTAAGTGGCCTGTCTAATTTTGGGGGGCAGATTGTTCCAAAGTTTAGAATCCACAATTGAAAAAGCCTGATCACCTCTGAGCTTCAACCAAAAGCAACTGATCAGATGATCTCAGCGCCCGAGAAGGAACATATGGTTGAAGTAGCTCAGAGAGATAAGAGGGCGCAAATTCATTTAGACACTTAAAGGTCAACATCCTGATGCATGCTCAATAATCCAGGTAGAAAAATCCAAAAAAGTTCAATCTGGTCCTCTGGACATTCAAAAAAACAAAAGCAAAACAAAGCAAAAAAAAATCTAGAAACGTTTCGTCTCTCATCCAAGAGACTTCCTCAGTCTGAGGTGCTGTTTTCAGTGTTTTCAGCTCAGTCTCTTAAATAGCACCTTCTTAGAGTGGATCAACCAGTTTGCTGCTGACAACCAAAACCAGCTGATCACATGCTCAAGAAGGACCATCAGCCTAACAATGGGTCATTAGCACACTGATGGCTGTTTACTACTCACAGAGGGCTGAGTGATACTAGCAATCACAGCATTGTAAGAGGGGGACAGTTGAACCCGGAGGCCTCCACCCCTGTTTAATGATGGATGATTTCTTTTCACAAAGATGGCCTCCTTTACTCCTCTCTCAAACCATCGTTCCTCTCTGTCCAGGATGTGAACATCTTCATCCTTGAAAGAGTGACCGCTGGCCTGGAGATGAGTGTAGACTGCAGAATCCTGGCCTGATGATGTTGATCTTCTGTGCTGGGCCATCCTTTTGGCCAGTGGTTGTTTAGTTTCCCCGATGTAAGACTGATCACAGCCCTCCTGACACTGAACAGCATACACAACATTACTCTGTTTGTGCCGGGGGACTGGATCTTTGGGATGAACCAGTCTTTGCCGTAATGTATTTTGGGGTTTAAAAGCCACTGGGACGTTATGTTTAGAAAATAAACGTCTCAGTTTCTCTGATACCCCCTCAACATACGGAATGACCACTGGTCTGGGTTCCTCCTTTTCACCTGATGGCTGACTGGAGTCCTGTTTGGGTTTCTTCTCTGCTTTCAGGAAGGCCCAGTTAGGATATCCACATTGCTCTAGAGCCTGTTTTGTGTAGGATTTCTCCTTCTGCCTGGCTCCCGAGCTAGTGGGGACGCTGTCTGCTCTGTGATACAGAGTCCTGTTGACTTGTGCTCCAAAGGGTGATGGGAGTCAAACTGCAAATACTGGTCTGTGTGGGTGGGTTTGTGGTACACCTCGGTTTGCAAATGTCCTCTATCCGAGACTGAGACCTCACAGTCCAAGAAAGCCAACTTGCCATTCTTTACATCTTCTCGTGTGAACCTGATGTATTTATCCACAGAGTTGATGTGGTCAGTAAAATGTTGGACTTCCTGAGATTTAATTTTAACCCAGGTGTCGTCAACATACCTGAACCAATGACTTGGTGGTGTCCCTGAAAAGGACATCAAGGCTCTCTTTTCTACCTCCTCCATGTACAGGTTGGCAACAATAGGAGAAACTGGAGACCCCATAGCACACCCATGTTTCTGCCTATAATATTGCTCCCCATATGTGAAGTAGGTTGACTGCAGGCACAGTTTCAAGAGTTGACACAGTTGTTCTGTGGAAAGCGTGGTCCTGCTGCTCAGAGTGGTGTCTGATTTTAAT
>NC_056519.1:29250746-29252941 GCF_014905685.2 Nematolebias whitei
ACCTCCAGATGCAGGAAGAGGGCCACCTGCATCATGAAGGACCCCACTCACCCAGCACACACACTTTTTGCCCCACTCCCCTCAGGAAGGAGGTTAAGGAGCATTAAATGTAGAACCACTAGACTGAGGAACAGCTTCTACCCTGAGGCTGTTAGACTCATGAATCTCTAACTAGAATAATCACTGTGTAAAACCATATCATGTTGCTGCTGATCTGTTTCATGTTGCTGCTGATCTGTTTCATGTTGCTGCTGATCTGTTTCAATGTTGATGTGTTCATGCGTGCACATCTGCTCACAGACTCATGTTCATGTTTGTGCTGATGTTCAATGTTTTATGTTATGAGTGCTTAGTGTATATTTAGTTGATGTTTTTCTTGGTTCATATCTTAGATGTTATTACTGTTTTTCTTATACATTTTATTGTTGGATGTAACTGGGACCCAGTGTACATAATTTTGCTCCACCACATGTACCACATGAGGTGCGAATGACAATAAAGAAACTCTCTGACTCTCTCTCTCTCTCTCTCTCTCTGATCTTGTTGTCATCCACTGTATCTTACATATATGGTCCCAAATTTCCTCTGGAATCGTCATGCTGCCTTCATTTTCCCACTTCACTTTTACATAGGTAGTGATGTCTTTCTTACACCGCAGGATGGCACTGTCGGGAAAGTTTTCTTGACTGCTCTAGATTTTGTTGATATAAATGTTTCCACCAATCCTAAATTATTTAAATATACTTTTAAATTCTGATCAAAGTAAATTCTGACTTGTAAATACCTGAAAAAAATCTACAGGGCTTAGATCATATTTTCTTTTCAAGTTCTGAAAACTTTGAAATGCCCCCTTGTGAACAAATGAATAATAGTTTGTTAAGCCTTTTGAAATCCAATATTTGAATCTATCATCATATTGATTTGGAGTAAAATCTGAATCATAAGCACACCATCTTAAAACTTTAGAGGTGATTTCCAAACCACAAATTTTAATTGCTGTATTCCAGACAGATATCATTACTTGTGATATGGGTTCATCTGCTAAATGAATTTTATCTGCAATTTTGTGTCAGCTATTATGGCTTTAACAGGTTGTTTTTTTTATAGTTGTCCCTTCAACATCCTTCCATCCTGCAGTGTAATCCGGACAGCACAAACATATTAATGATGTCAACTGGGCTGCACAGTAATATTCTCATCAACAAGGGAGCCCATAACCCCCCTTTTCTTTCTTTAGTTGTAAGGTTTTATATTTGACTCTGGCTTTTTTCCCTTTCCAAATGTATTTTGACAGTATTTTATCCCATTCTTCAAATTGTTTTGAGGGTATGGGAACTGGTAAGGATTGTAATAAGTACAACATTCGGGGCAAAATATTTTATCCAATTTACTCAATCCTGGAGTGTAGGTTAAAGAAAGGTATGGTGTTCCAGCTTTGTATATCTGATTTTGTGGCTATATTCAAGGGGCCATAATTGGCCTCAAACGTTTTAGTGGGATCACAATTTAATACCACCCCTAAATGTCCCATTTCCATTTATAACAATCTTTAATTTCTACTGGTGGATCATAATTTAGAGTTAGTACCTGTGTTTTGTTTACATTAACCTTATACCCTGAGAACGAACCATACTCTGATAATATTTTCATTAGTTTGGGGAGAACTTGTGTAGGATAATATATAGTTAATAATAGATCATCTGCAAAAAGTGCCAATTTTTGTTCCCCTCCAGCTGTCCCCACTCCAGTTATATCCTGTCTTTGCCTGATCCATTGGCTTAACGGTTCTATAAACAATGCAAAGAGGAGTGGCAATATGCAGCAACCCTGTCGTGTCCCGTGCTCCAATATATATGATTCAATGAGGTCTCTGTTAATTTTGATCCTAGCTGTTTGTTTATAATATAACCCTGAAATAATGTTGATTATACAAAGTTTGTTTTCTCAGTCATCCAGGTATATAATAACAAAAAAGGTTGAATCATGTCATCTGGACTTCGTTTTTTTGTTAAAAAGAAACGTTTCGCCCCTCATCCAAGAGGCTTCGTCAGTCTGAGGCCTAGCCATCTGGTATTACCCAGAAGCCACCCTGACTCTTGTGTTTCAAGCCTGCCTCAGATACCCCTGAAGTCTGGCCTTTTCACTAATGGTTTCAAAAACACAAAGTTTGTTTTCTCAGTCATCCAGGTATATAA
>NC_056519.1:29253041-29256764 GCF_014905685.2 Nematolebias whitei
TGGGGTATCTGAGGCAGGCTTGAAACACAAGAGTCAGGGTGGCTTCTGGGTAATACCAGATGGCTAGGCCTCAGACTGACGAAGCCTCTTGGATGAGGGGCGAAACGTTTCTTTTTAACAAAAAAACGAAGTCCAGATGACATGATTCAACCTTTTTTGTTATTATATACCTGGATGACTGAGAAAACAAACTTTGTGTTTTTGAAACCATTAGTGAAAAGGCCAGACTTCAGGGGTATCTGAGGCAGGCTTGAAACACAAGAGTCAGGGTGGCTTCTGGGTAATACCAGATGGCTAGGCCTCAGACTGACGAAGCCTCTTGGATGAGGGGTGAAACGTTTCTTTTCTTTTTAACAAAAAAACGAAGTCCAGATGACATGATTCAACCTTTTTTAATGTTGATTATAGATTTATCAAAACCAAACCTCCTAAGTACCTGGTACAAAAAGGACCACCTCACTGAATCAAATCGGCAAAATTTCAGCATTTAAACTTAACATTAAAGTGTCTGTTTTTTGTCTTTCAACCTGCTTCATTACGTGCAAAACTTTCCTAATATTGTCCCGAGTCTGTCGCTGTTTGATGACGCCTGTTTGATATTCTTGCAGGCATTTCACATAGTGTAAATTGATCTAGTGTTATTTTTTGTTCTGACCCTATGTTTTAATGCTTTTTATTAATTCTTCAGTTATTATTATTAGTGTATTGTATTTTTTTCTCTTTAATTTTACTCCCATTGATTGTTGTTGTTGTTGTTGTTGTTGTTAAGCACTTTGATAACAGGTTCTGTTTTAAATGTGCTCTATAAATAAAGTTGACTTGACTTTAGGTATGAGTTCCGGTAATAACAATAATAATAATAATACTTTATTTATAAAGCCCTTTAAAACATGCAACAAAGTGCTGTACACATAAAATCAAGAAACTTTAAACACATAAAAAATAAAACAGTTGTTAAAACATTAAGATCAATAAAAAATAATAAAAACAGTGCAGAGCAAATTCAGTGTGTGCTAAAAGTCCGGGAGTAAAAATGTGTTTTTAAAAGAGTTTTAAAACTGGACAGTGAAGGAGCTCATCTGATGGGAAGAGGGAGATCGTTCCACAGTCTTAGAGCAGCAACAGAAAAAGCTCTGTCCCCTCTGATCCTCCGTTTGGACCTGGGCACCTCCAGGAGCAGCTGATCAGCTGATCGGAGGCACCAAGCAGGAGAGTATGGGTGAAGCAGCTCAGAGAGATAGGATGGAACAAGACCATTTAAACTTTTAAAAACAAATAAAAGAACCTTAAAATGAACTCTAAAATGAACAGGCAGTGAAGCCAGAGTGGGGGTGATGTGCTCCCTCTTTTGAACTCCAGTTAGAAGCCGAGCAGCAGCGTTCTGGACAAACTGGAGACGTCTGAGGGAGGACTGGCTGACTCCAAGGTAAAGAGCATACAGTATCTGAGTACTCTTGAAGATCTGTGTTGTTGTTTTTGGTAGCAGCTTCTTAGAACATATTTCAATCTGTGGTGTTGAAACAGTCCTGAAGAGCTTCTGAAGAGCCCTTCGGCCACACACGTACCTGCTTGCAGACTGGTTTGGTGACTTTAACCAGTGGTCTATATGCTGGTATTAGCATAACACTGATGTGATCAGAGGCACCAATGTAGGGGAGGGGAAGGGCCAACATGAGGTAAGCGGAAAATCTGTTAAATTGAATTTCTGCATGTCCCTTAAGGACATCAGGCTGCTCTGAATTTGGTCCGGTGCTCGCAGTTTAGTGAACTAAAAGGCAGTAGAACATTACAGTATAATACTATGTGTCCAGTTTCACTACTTTTTTGTCTGTCTAAACAGATCTCACTTGTAAATGAGTCTTCTAGGCTCAATGTGACTTATTTGTCTAAATAAAGGTTGAATGAAAAATGTGGCAGGAGAAGATTCACCAGCAAAAGATATGACCGTGGACTTCAGCGGATTATCAAACAGAGAAGATTCCCGAATCTGGCAGAGATCCAGAAAGAGTGGAATGAGGCGGGAGTCACAGCTTCAAAAACCACCACATTCAGACGCATCTGGGAGATGGGCTACAACTGTCGAGTTCCTCGGTCCTCTTTTCCGATGAAAGTAAAATGTGCCTTTCATTCAGAAATCAAGGTCCAAGGGTTCGGAGGCAGAAGGGTGAGGAACAGAGCCCATACTGCTTGAGGTCCAGTGTGAAATATCCACAGTCAGTCATGATTTGGGGTGCAATGTCCGGTGCAGGTGTTGGTAAACTCTGCTTTCTTAAATCCAAGGTCACCACAACAGTCTACCAGAATGTTTTAGAGGACTTCATGATTTCTTCTGCTGAGGATCTGTAAGGAGATGCAGATTTCATCTTCCAGCAGGACCTGGCCCCTGCCCATGCTGCCAGAAACCTGGTTTGATGCCCATGCCACAGTGCTTGACTGGCCAGCCAACTCGCCGGACCTAAACCCCATTGAGAATCTATGGAGTATTCTCAAGAGGAAAATGAGGGGCACCAGACCCAACAACAAAGAAGAGCTGACAGAAAGCATCAAGGAAATCTGGGCTTCCATAACTCCCAGTCAATGCCTCAGATTGATTGCCTCAATGTCACATTGCATCGAGGCAGTGATTAAGGCAAAGTGATTAACCCAACCAAGTATTGAAGATTGACATATCGTTTTGAAAGTACCATATTTTGATTGATTTGTTGTGATCCTAATTTCTTTCTTTTTTCCCTGCAAAAACAGAGTAGTGTGGGCTGATGTTGTCACAGTATTCTAATTTTTTGAAATCCTCTTTTCGTGGGTTTCATGAGCTGGAAACCCAAATTAAGCAAAAATAAACAAGTAAATACTTGAAATCATTTAAATTGTGGGCCCTGAAGTTATCATCTATTAAATATTAACTTTTTGAATGGAATTATGGAAGTTAAACAACTTTTCCATGGTTTCCCTGGTTTAGTGTATATATGAAAACAAAATCAGCACTGCAAAACCACAAGGACCCTCAGGTGGCCTCATGCACTACATCATTAGTAAATGTTTTTTTTGTAGATAAGAGGATGTGTTTGACAAATCCTAACATTTTCCATAAAATTTTACTGAAGTTGAAAAAGTTGCTGCAATATCATATGAAAGCAAGAACTGAGTTGCCATGTCATGTTACTTTCTGGTTTACTCACTGAGCAGGGCTGAGGCAAAAAAACGATACTCGTCTTCTCCATTGTCGTAGTCCAGAGGTGTCCTATACTCCTCCAGAGGAGCTCCTTCAAAACCATCTTCATTCCAATAGTCATCCTCCTCTTCCTCCTCATCATCTCCTCCTTGAACAGATGTCACAGTGGACTGCTGCTGGATGGGGTTTTGGCTCTCATTCACCTCATCTTCATCGCTGGGAATCTCTTCTGCACATAAAGAAAACAGGTATCAGAATATTTCTGCTGTTTGACCTTAATCACAAATTCTGGAAGGAAATATTTTCTGAATAAAATAGATTATAAAAAACAATTGGAGCATCACGTGTTGAAAGAACAGATTGATCTCGTTAATGTGGGTTGTTTAAGTTACACAAGTCAGTATCTGACTGGGCTGAAACTGTTGAGACTACCGGTTAGTGACACAAAAATAAACAAATCAGGAGATTTTCTTTCTTTCTCTTTCTCTTTCTCTTTCTCTTTCTCTTTCTCTCTCTCTCTCTCTCTCTCTCTCTCTCTCTCTCTCTCTCTCTCT
>NC_056519.1:29256774-29258386 GCF_014905685.2 Nematolebias whitei
CTCTCTCTCTCTCTCTCTCTCTCTCTCTCTCTCTCTCTCTCTCTCTCCCTCCCTCCTTCCCTTCCTTCCTTCCATCCATCCATCCATCCATCCATCATCCATCCATCCATCCATCCATCCATCTATCCATCCATCCATCCATCCATCCACCGTCCACTTGTTCTGAATTTGGTTCGCGGGGACAGCAGCTTGAGCAGAAAGGTCCAGACATCTATTTCCACAACCACCTCTTCCAGCTGTTCTGGGGCCCCCCCAAGACATTCCAAGACCATCCGAGAGATGTAGTCTCTCCAGTGGGTCTTGGGTCTTCCCCGTGGTCTCCTCCCAGTCGAACCTGCCCAAAGCACCTCCCTGGGGAGGCGCCCAGGGAGCATCCTTATCAGATGCTTGAACCACCTCAAACTCATGAACTTCTCACCCCATCTCTAAAGGAGAGTCCAGCTAACCTGCGGAGGAAACTCATTTCAACTGCTTGTATCCGAGCTCTCGTTCTTTCGGTCACCACCCAGAGTTCTTGACCAGTTTTCCAATGCAGACTCATTGATTTCTCAGTGTTTGTGACCAAATGACCTTGTGGTGAATTTTGAAAGGACAGTTTTTTGTTCCATTTTATTTCAGCCTATTCTTGTACACATGGCTTAAAAAGCTCTATTCTTGGCTACAACTAAAGCCTCTTATCCACAGGGCCTTTTAGGACTCCTATGTAACCAGTTCGGACCGATTGTGTAGTTTCTCCACAGTGCCTTCAGCAGTGGAACCCGCATGATTTTTGGGGCCTACTTCTCTGGGTTCTCAGGTCTGGTTCTTGTTGGGTCCAGATGTGACGTCAGTGCACTGTTGGTCACTGATTGGTCAGGGGGAGGAGTCACTGGAGCTTTCAGAAACTTTTCAAAACACCGATCCGCCATTTGCAATTTCTCTGACCGAAATAGCGGCTGGACCTATTTTAAAGATTTTAAAAACAATAATGACAACACCGTGGCCTAATGCTGAAGTGCTGGCATTTTATTTTTTGTGCTTGCTGGCCGACGACAAAATTCAGAGCGAGCTAGATGGAGCTCTCCCGGTCTACCCGGGTCCTCTCCACTGGAGCGTCGGAGCTGGTCAGAGCGTCATCTCCCCGAGCTAAAAGTTATCTGTGGAAGTAAGTAAAAAGCTATATTTACTGTTACCTTTTCTTAGTTGAAAACTGTGTGTAAATGGTGTTAAAGTTTGTTTTCTCTCTGATGGTGGGGGGTGTGGCAAGATGGCGCCTGTGTGTGGCTTCGCCGGCTTTACCTCTCTGCGCATTTTTTATTATGCGTTTTTATTATTTTTAAATTATTTAGCTTTTTTCTGTCAGGATAATAGCTTTGTCACTCTTGCAGCCCGTGTTTATGATCGGGATGCATTATTGGCGATCAACAAGTCGTGGATGAGCTGTTGTGACGGCTGGAGCAGTTTCAGAGGGAGTTGTCCACCTCCATTTGTTTGCTGCTCACCTGAGTGTCTCCTGCAAAGTTCCAGACGTAAAAAGCGGAAAAGAGGATCTAGAGCCGGTGTCCTGGTTCGTCTGAGGCTGTATCGTAGACGTTTTATTGGGAAGCGGGGAGCCCCTCGCTGTCTACGAACT
>NC_056519.1:29258486-29262467 GCF_014905685.2 Nematolebias whitei
GTGGGGTCCTTCATGATGCAGGTGGCCCTCTTCCTGCATCTGGAGGTGTAGATGTCTGTGATGGTGGGGAGACTGATTCCAACAGATTTCTGTGCAGCCTTCACCACTCTCTGCAAAGCTTTTCTTTCTGCAGCTGTGCAGCCTCCATGCCACACGTTGATGCTGGAGCACAGGATGCTCTCCACTGCACACCTGTAGAAGGAGGTGAGGACTGAGCTTCCCAGACCAGCTCGCCTCAGCCGTCTGAGGAAGTAGAGTCTCTGATGAGCTTTCTTGATCAGGCTGGTGGTGTTGTTGCTCCAGCTGAGGTTGTCATTCATGTGTACACCCAAGTACTTGTAGCTGGAGACCACTTCCACCGCAGATCCTCTTATGTTCAGGGGGGTGTAGATGTTTTTGTTCCTTCTGAAGTCCACAATCATCTCCTTTGTCTTCTTCACATTGATGTGAAGGTTATTCTCTCTGCACCAGCTCTCCAGGTGTTCCACCTCTTGCCTGTAGCTGGACTCATCATTGTTTGTGATGCATCCCACCACCGCTGTATCATCTGCAAACTTTACAATGTGACAGCCTGGATGGGTAGCTGCACAATCATATGTGAGCAGAAGGTCTGGCATGAATTTTGTTGGAAAAACATAATTAGATTTTTCATAACCCCTGTTCAGAAAATGCCCCAGGGAACTGGGAATACTTGTTGTAGATTTGGGGGAGAAGGTGCCAATCATTTACACATTTTTTGGGGATTGTCAAGCCATCCAGCAATACTGGTCTCAGATCCACGAACACTTGCTGCATGTTTTCTCATCTGATTTTCCTTTAACTTTTGAAAGCATAATTTAGTGTAACATACCAGTGGACAATCAATTCTAATGATAAAAAACTTTTATACATTTTATTGATTGCAATTAAAATGGCCCTCACAAGGAGATGGCTCAAACCTGAACCACCAAGAATTGAAGACTGGATTGATGTTGTGAAAGAGATCTATAAATTGGAAAAACTGTCATTTTCTGTCAAAGTGCAAAGAGACACTTTCTATAAAATCTGGTCAAAGTGAACAGAATATGTCCAGCCTGTTAGATCTGATTTTCTATAAATCCTGCTGTCACATAGGTTGGTGCAGTAATTTGATTAGCAATATCAATGACATGATTGTATTTTGGCTACCCTGCCACCCCCACTCAAGTTTTTTTTTTTTGTTTGTTTGTTTAGGGGAAAATAATTAAAACAGGAAAGCAAGAGTTATGTAATATAATTGTTATTGTAATATAACATGTGCTTTCTCAATAAAAAGGTTGATATAAATTTTTTATGGAGTATGGAGTATGGGGTACCGGGCCCTTTGATACGGGCTGTTAGGTCCCTGTATGACCGGTGTCGGAGCCTGGTCCGCATCGCCGGCAGTAAGTCGAGCTTGTTCCCGGTGAGAGTTGGACTCCGCCAAGGTTGCCCTTTGTCACCGATTCTGTTCATAACTTTTATGGACAGAATTTCTAGGCGCAGCCAAGGTGTTGAGGGGATCCGTTTTGGTGGCCTTAGGATTGCGTCTTTGCTCTTTGCAGATGATGTGGTCTTATTGGCTTCATCAGATCGTGATCTACAGCTTTCGCTGGAGCGGTTCGCAGCCGAATGCGACACGACCGGGATGAAGATCAGTTCCTCCAAATCCGAGGCCATGGTCTTGAGCCGGAAAAGGGTAGAGTGCCCTCTCCGGGTCAGGGAGGAGGTCCTACCCCAAGTGGAGGAGTTCAAGTATCTTGGGGTCTTGTTCATGAATGAGGGAAAAATGGAGCGTGAGATCGATAGGCGGATAGGTGCAGCGTCTGCAGTGAAGCGGGCGCTGTACAGGTCTGTCGTGGTGAAGAGAGAGCTGAGTCAAAAGGCGAAGCTCTCAATTTACCTATCGATCTACGTTCCTACCCTCATCTATGGTCACGAGCTTTGGGTTGTGACCGAAAGAATGAGATCTCGGATACAAGCGGCCGAAATGAGTTTTCTCCGCAGGGTGTCTGGGCTCTCCCTTAGAGACAGGGTGAGAAGCTCGATCATCCGGGAGGGACTCAGAGTAGAGCTGCTGCTTCTCCACGTCGAGAGGAGCCAGTTGAGGTGGCTTGGGCATCTGTTTAGGATGCGTTCTGGACGCCTCCCTGGTGAGGTGTTCCGGACACATCCCACCGCAAGGAGGCCCAGAGGAAGACCCAGGACACGCTGGAGGGACTATGTTTCTCGGCTGGCCTGGGAACGCCTCGGGATTCCCCCGGAAGAGCTGGCCCAAGTGGCTGGGGAGAGGGAAGTCTGGGCCTCCCTACTTAGGCTGCTACCCCCGCGACCCGACCCCGGATAAACGGAAGAAAATGAATGGATGGATGGATGGATGGATGGATGGATGGATATAAAATTTTTTTTAAACCAACAAAAATCGAATACTTTTGCAACTCAGTGTAAATACCATATAATATCATATTTATTTATTCTAGCATGCTTTGATTTAACTGGATATTTTGTTTCATTGTTTGAAGTTTTTTTCAGATTATTATTATTATTGTTTAGAAAGGAACATATAATAGCAAAATGTCCCCAAAACAATCAGAAATCTCAAAGCAAATTTGTCCTGTCCCATGTATTTCATGCAAACAGAAGGCAGCACACTGGCCCCTGTGGAGACTGGGAGGTTTTATTTTTAATGAGGTTCAAAGATGGCAGTGAATGAAGACCGACCCACTCCAGTGATGTTAAATGGTTTCGTTTATATCCAGTTTTGCATATTCAAGTGTTGTGTCCTCACATAATAAACAGCATGATTAATAAAAATATACACACACATATATATATATATATATATATATATATATATATATATATATATATACAGGTCCTTCTCAAAAAATTTGCATATTGTGATAAAGGTCATTATTTTCCATAATGTAATGATAAAAATGAAACTTTCATATATTTCAGATTCATTGCTCACCAACTGAAATATTTCAGGTCTTTAATTGTTTTAATACTGATGATTATGGCATACAGCTCATGAAAACCCAAACTGCCTGTCCCAAAAAATTAGCATATCATGAAATGATTCTCTAAACAAGCTATTAACCTAACCATCTGAATCAACGACGTAACTCTAAACACCTGCAAAAGATTCCTGAGGTTTTTAAAAACTCCCAGCCTTGTTCATTACTCAAAACCGCAATCATGGGTAAGACTGCCGACCTGACTGCTGTCCAGAAGGCCATCATTGACACCCTCAAGCAAGGGTAGCAAGCGCAGGGTCAATGCAGCTAGCTATCAGGAGATTTTGGAGCACTTCATACTTCCATCTGCTGAAAAGCTTTATGGAGATGAAGATTTCATTTTTCAGCACCACCTGGCACCTGCTCACAGTGCCAAAACCACTGGTAAATGGTTTACTGTCCATGGTATTACTGTGCTCAATTGGCCTGCCAACTCTCCTGACCTGAACCCCATAGAGAACCTGTGGGATATTGTGAAGAGAAAGTTGAGAGACGCAATACCCTACACTCTGGATGAGCTTAAGGCCCCTATCGAAGCATCCTGGGCCTCCATAGCACCTCAGCAGTGCCAAAGGCTGATTGCCTCCATGCCACGCCGCATTGAAGCAGTCATTCATGCAAAAGGATTCCCGACCAAGTATTGAGTGCATAACTGAACATGATTATTTGAAGGTTGGTGTTTTTTGTATTAAAAACACTTGTCTTTCATTGGTGGGATGAAATATGCTAATTTTTTGGGACAGGCATTTTGGGTTTTCCTGAGCTGTATGCCATAATCATCAGTATTAAAACAATTAAAGACCTGAAATATTTCAGTTGGTGTGCAATGAATCTGAAATATATTAAGTTTCATTTTTATCATTACATATGGAAAATAATGACCTTTATCACAATATCCTAATTTTTTGAGAAGGACCTGTATATATATATATATATATATATATATATATATATATATATATAT
>NC_056519.1:29262567-29263693 GCF_014905685.2 Nematolebias whitei
ATATATATATATATATATATGAAATGTAACCCAGGGTGAGCTAACCTGAGACAAACTAACAAACAAGATGGCTGCAGTGGTGGAAGTAGTGAAGCTCATGGCGTTACCTGAGGCATTTATGCCTTATCGACAAACATTAAGGCACAGACATCAGGAAAAAAATCTAAGCTACTAATAACTTAAAATAGGTACTGCAGTGGATGTTTTCATGCTGCAGAGCAACAGACAGGGCAAGAACTCACAGTGAAATTCAATATGTAAGAATAACATCCTGATGCATGTTCAATAATCCAGTGGAAAAACTGGATAAACTAGATAAACTTGTAGGTCCAGCGGTCGGACTCGTGGGTCCAGCGGTCGGACTCGTGGGTCCAGCGGTCGGACTCGTGGGTCCAGCGGTCGGACTCGTGGGTCCAGCAGTCAGACTCGTGGGTCCAGAGGTAGGACTCGTGGGTCCAGCGGTCTGACTCGTGGGACCAGTGGCTGGACTCGTGGGACCTGTGGTGGATTCGTAGGATCGGTGGTTGGATTTGTGGGATCGGTGGTTGGATTCGTGGGATCAGTGGTTGGACTCGTGGGATTGGTGCTCTTACTCGTAGGACCAGCGGTCTGACTCGTGGGTCCAGCGGTCTGAATCGTGGGTCCAGCGGTCAGACTTTTGGGTCCAGCGGTCAGACTTTTGGGTCCAGCGGTCGGACTCATGGGTCCAGAAGTCAGATTCGTGGAACCAGCAGTCAGACTCGTGGGTCCAGCGGTTGGACTCGTGGGTCCAGCGGTCAGACTCGTGAGTCCAGCGGTCAGACTCGTGGGTTCAGCAATCGGACTCGTGGGTCCAGCGGTCAGACTCGTGAGTCCAGCGGTCGGACTCGTGAGTCCAGCGGTCGGACTCGTGAGTCCAGCGGTCGGACTCGTGAGTCCAGCGATCGGACTCGTTGGTCCAGCGGTCAGACTCTTGGGTCCAGCGGTCGGACTCTTGGGTCCAGCGGTCGGACTCTTGGGTCCAGGAGTCGGACTCTTGGGTCCAGCGGTCGGACTCTTGGGTCCAGCGGTCGGACTCGTGGGTCCAGCGGTCGGACTCTTGGGTCCAGCGGTCGGACTCTTGGGTCCAGCGGTCGGACTCTTGGGT
>NC_056519.1:29263793-29264840 GCF_014905685.2 Nematolebias whitei
TCGGACTCGTGGGTCCAGCGATCGGACTCGTGGGTCCAGCGGTCGGACTCGTGGGTCCAGCGGTCAGACTCGTGGGTCCAGCAATCAGACTCGTGGGTCCAGCGGTCAGACTCATGAGTCCAGCAGTCGGACTCGTGAGTCCAGCAGTCGGACTCGTGAGTCCAGCAGTCGGACTCGTGAGTCCAGCGGTCTGACTTGTTGGTCCAGCGGTCAGACACTTGGGTCCAGTGGTCGGACTCTTGGGTCCAGCGGTCAGACTCTTGGGTCCAGCGGTCGGACTCTTGGGTCCAGCGGTCAGACTCTTGGGTCCAGCGGTCGGACTCGTGGGTCCAGAGGTCAGATTTGTGGGACCAGCGGTAGGACTCGTGGGACCAGCTGTCGGACTCGTGGGACCGGTGGTTGGACTCGTGGGACTAGTGGTCTGACTCGTGGGTCCAGTGGTCTAACTCGTGGGTCCAGCGGTCGGACTCGTGCGTCCAGAGGTCAGATTCGTGGGTCCAGTCGTCTGACTCGTGGGTCCCGTGGTCTGACTTATGGGACCAACTGTCAGACTCATGGGACTGGTGGTCTGACTCGTGGGTCCAGCGGTCGGACTCTTGGGTCCAACGCTCTGACTTGTGGGTCCAGCAGTCTGACTCGTGGGTCCAGCGGTCTGACTCGTGGGACTTGTGGTCTGACTTGTGGGCCCAGTAGTCAGAATCGTGGGTCCAGTGGTCGGACTCGTTAGACCATTGGTCGGACTCGTGGGACCTGTAGTCTGACTCGTGGGTCCAGTTGTCTAACTCGTGGGACTGGTGGTCGGACTCGTGGGACCGATGGTTGGATTTGTGAGATCTGTGCTTTGACTTGTGGGATCGGTGCTCTTACTCTTGGGTCCAGCAGTCTGACTCGTGGGACCAGCAGTCTGGCTGTGGAGACCAGCTGTCTGACTCGTGGGTCCAGCTGACGGACTCTGGGTCTTGAGGTCAGATTCGTGGGACCAGCGGTCGGACTAGTGGGTCCAGTGGTCGTACTCGTGGGTCCAGCGGTCGGACTCGTGGGTCCAGT
>NC_056519.1:29264940-29266932 GCF_014905685.2 Nematolebias whitei
GTGGGTCCAGCGGTCTGACTCGTGGGTCCAGCGGTCTGACTCGTGGGACCAGCGGTCTGACTCCTGGGACCAGTGGCTGGACTCGTGGGACCAGTGGCTGGACTCGTGGGTCCAGTGGTCTAACTCGTGGGACCTGTGGTGGATTCGTAGGATCGGTGGTTGGATTCGTGGGATCAGTGGTTGGACTCAGGGGATTGGTGCTCTTACTCGTAGGACCAGCGGTCTGACTCGTGGGTCCAGCGGTCAGACTTGTGGCTCCAGCGTTCGGACTCATGGGTCCAGAAGTCGGATTTGTGGATCCAGCAGTCAGACTCGTGGGACCAGCGGTTGGACTCGTGGGTCCAGCTGTCGGACTCGTGGGTCCAGCGGTCGGACTCTTGGGTTCAGCGGTCAGACTCTTGGGTCCAGCGGTCAGACTCTTTTGTCCAGCGGTCAGACTCTTGGGTCCAGCGGTCGGACTCGTTGGTCCAGAGGTCAGATTTGTGGGACCAGCGGTAGGACTCGTGGGACCAGCGGTCGGACTGGTGGGACCAACGGTCGGACTCGTGGGACCGGTGGTTGGACTCGTGGGGCTGGTGGTCTGACTCGTGGGTCCAGTGGTCTGACTTTTGGGTCCTGCGGTCGGACTCGTGGGTCCAGAGGTCAGAATCGTGGGTCCAGTGGTCTGACTCGTGGGTCCCGTGGTCTGACTCGTGGGACCAACTGTCGGACTCATGGGACTGGTGGTCTGACTCGTGGGTCCAGCGGTTGGACTCGTGGGTCCAGCGGTCTGACTCGTGCGTCCAGCGGTCTGCCTCGTGGGACAGGTGGTCTGACTTGTGGGCCCAGTGGTCAGAATCGTGGGTCTAGTGGTCGGACTCGTTAGACCATTGATCGGACTTGTGGGACCTGTGGTCTGACTCATGGGTCCAGTGATCTAACTCGTGGGACTGGTGGTCGGACTCGTGGGACCGATAGTTGGATTCGTGGGATCGGTGCTTGGACTTGTGGGATCGGTGCTCTTACTCTTGGGTCCAACAGTCTGACTCGTGGGACCAGCAGTCTGGCTCATGTGACCAGCGGTCTGACTCGTGGGTCCAGCTGTCGGACTCGTGGGTCCAGCTGTCGGACTCGTGGGTCCAGCTGTCGGACTCGTGGGTCCTGAGGTCAGATTGTGGGACCCGCGGTCGGACTAGTGGGTCCAGCGGTCAGACTAGTGGGTCCAGCGGTCGTACTCGTGGGTCCAGCGGTCGGACTCGTGGGTCCAGTGGTTGGACTCATGGGACCGGTGTTTGGATTCACAGGATCGGTGGTTGGATTCGTGAGATCGGTGGTTGGATTTGTGGGATCGGTGGTTGGATTTGTGGGATCGGTGGTTGGATTTGTGGGATCGGTGGTTGGACTCGTGGGATCCGTGCTCCTACTCGTGGGTCCAGCGGACAGACTCGTGGGACCAGCGGTCTGACTCGTGGGTCCAGCGGTCGGACTCGTGGGACCGGTGCTCCTACTCGTGGGTCCAGCGGACAGACTCATGGGACCAGCAGTCTGACTCGTGGGTCCAGCGGTCGGACTTGTGGATCCAGAGGTCAGATTCGTGGGTCCAGTATTCTGACTCGTGGGTCCAGTGGTCGGACTCGTGGGTCCAGCGGTCGACTCGTGAGTCCAGCGGTCGGACTCGTGAGTCCGGCGGTCGGACTCGTGAGTCCGGCGGTCGGACTCGTGAGTCCGGCGGTCGGACTCGTGAGTCCGGCGGTCGGACTCGTGAGTCTAGCGGACAGACTCGTGGGTCTACAGGTCAGATTTGTGGGACCAGTGGTATGACTCGTGGGACCAGCGGTCGGACTCGTGGGACCGACGGTTGAACTCGTGGGACCTGTGGTCTGACTTGTGGGTCCAGCGGTCGGATTCATGGGTCCAGTGGTCTGACTCGTGGTTCCAGCAGTCGAACTCGTGGGTTCAGCTTTCGGACTCGTGGGTCCAGCGGTCTGACTCGTGGGTCCAGCGGTCTGACTC
>NC_056519.1:29266942-29268514 GCF_014905685.2 Nematolebias whitei
GGTCCAGCGGTCTGACTCGTGGGTCCAGCGGTCTGACTCGTGGGTCCTGCGGTCTGACTCGTGTGTCCAGTGGTCTGACTCGTGGGACCGGTGGTTGGATTCATAGGATCGGTGGTTGGATTCGTGGGATCGGTGGTTGGATTCGTGGGATTGGTGGTGTTGGATACGTGGGATCGGTGGTTGGACTCGTGGGATCGGTGCTCTTACTCATGGGTCCAGCAGACAGACTCATGGGACCAGCAGTCTGACTCGTGGGTCCAGCGGTCGGACTCGTGGGTCCAGAGGTCAGATTTGTGGGTCCAGTAGTCTTACTTGTGGGTCCAGTGGGCAGACTCGTGGGTCCAGTGGTCGGACTCGTGGGTCCAGCGGTCGTATTCGTGGGTCCAGCGGATGGACTTGTGAGTCCAGCGGTCGGACTCGTTAGTCCAGCGGTCGGACTCGTTAGTCCAGTGGTCGGACTCGTTAGTCCAGCGGTTGGGTCTGACTTGTGGGTCCAGTGGGCAGACTCGTGGGTCCAGTGGTCGGACTCGTGGGTCCAGCGGACGGACTCGTGAGTCCAGCGGTCGGACTCGTTAGTCCAGCGGTCAGACTCGTTATTCTAGCGGTCGGACTCGTTAGTCCAGCGGTTGGACTCGTGAGTCCAGCTGTCGGACTCGTGAGTCCAGCGGTCAGACTCGTGGGTCCAGCAGTCGGACTCGTGGGACTGGTGGTCTGAGTCGTGGGTCCAGCGGTCGGACTCGTGGTTCTAGTGGTCGGACTCGTGAGACCATTGGTCGGACTCGTGGGACCTGTGGTCTGACTCATGGGTCCAGTGGTCTAACTCTTGGGACTGGTGGTCGGACTCGTGGGACCGATGGTTGGATTCGTGGGATCAGTGGTTGGACTTGTGAGATCGGTGCTCTTACTCGTGGGTCCAGCGGACAGACTCATGGGTCCAGCGGACAGACTCGTGGGTCCAACGGTCAGACTCGTGGGTCCAGCGGTAGGACTCGTTGGTCCAGCGGTCAGACTCGTGGGACCAGTGGTTGGACTCGCGGGTCCAGTGGTCGGACTCGTGTGTCCAGCGAACAGACTCGTGGGACCAGCAGTCTGACTCGTGGGTCCATCGGTCGGACTCGTGGGTCCAGAGGTCAGATTCGTGGTTCCAGTAGTCTGACTTGTGGGTCCAGCGGTGGTTGGATTCATAGGATCGGTGATTGGATTCGTGGGATCGGCGGTTGAATTCATAGGATCTGTGTTTGGATTCGTGAGATTGGTGGTGTTGTATTCATGGGATCGGTGGTTGGACTCGTGGGATCGGTGCTCTTACTCGTGGGTCCAGCGGACAGACTCGTGGGACCAGCAGTCTGACTCGTGGGTCCAGTGGTCGGACTCGTTGGTCCAGAGGTCAGATTCGTGGGTCCAGTAGTCTGACTTGTGGGTCCAGTGGTCAGACTCGTGGGTCCAGCGGTCGGACTCGTGGGTCCAGTGGTCGGACTCGCGGGTCCAGCGGTCGGACTCGTGAGTCCAGCGGTCGGACTCGTGAGTCCAGCGGTCGGACTCGTGGGACCAGCGGTCGGACTCGTGGGACCA
>NC_056519.1:29268524-29269112 GCF_014905685.2 Nematolebias whitei
CGGTCGGACTCGTGGGACCAGCGGTCGGACTCGTGGGTCCAGCGGTCTGACTCGTGGGTCCAGCATTCGGACGCGTGGGTCCAGCGGTAGGACTCGTGCGTCCAGCGTTCGGACTCGTGGGTCCAGCGGTCTGACTCATGGGTCCAGCGGTCTGACTCGTCGGACTGGTGGTCGGACTCGTCGGACTGGTGGTCGGACTCGTCTGACCGGTGGTTGGATTCGTAGGATCGGTGGTTGGATTCGTGGGATCGGTGGTGTTGGATTCGTGGGATCGGTGGTTGGACTCGAGGGATCGGTGCTCTTACTCGTGGGTCCAGCGGACAGACTCGTGGGACCAGCAGTCTGACTCGTGGGTCCAGTGGTCGGACTCGTTGGTCCAGAAGTCAGATTCGTGGGTCCAGTAGTCTGACTTGTGGGTCCAGTGGTCAGACTCGTGGGTCCACCCGTCGGACTCGTGGGTCCAGCGGTCGGACTTGTGAGTCCAGCGGTCGGACTTGTGAGTCCAGCGGTCGTACTCATGGGTCCAGCGGTCGGACTCGTGGGTCCAGCGGTCGGACTCGTTGGTCCAGCGGTCGGACTCGTTGGTCC
>NC_056519.1:29269122-29279379 GCF_014905685.2 Nematolebias whitei
GGTCCAGCGGTCGGACTCGTTGGTCCAGCGGTCGGACTCGTTGGTCCAGCTGTCGGACTCGTGGATCCAGAGGTCAGATTTGTGGGACCAGCGTTAGTACTCGTGGGACCAGCGGTCAGACTCGTGGGTCCAGCAGTCGGACTCGTGGGTCCAGCAGTCGTACTCGTGGGTCCAGCGGTCAGACTCGTGAGTCCAGCGGTCAGACTCGTGGGTTCAGCTGTTGCACTCGTGTGTCCAGAGGTCAGATTTGTGGGACCAGCGATAAGACACGTGGGACCAGCGGTCGCACTCGTCACTCTGGTCCTCTGAACATAAAAAAAAAAAATGTAGAAACGTTTCGTCTCTCATCCGAAAGACTTCTTCAGTCTTAGGTGCTGTATTCAGCTCAGTCAATTAGCACCTTCTCAGAGTGGATCAACCAGTTTGCTGCTGACAACCAAAACCAGCTGCTCACATGGTCAAGAAGGCCTATCAGCCTAACAGTGGTTCATTAGCACACTTATGGCTGTTTACTATTCACAGGGGGTTGAGTGAAACTAGCAATAACAGCATTGTAAGAGGGGGACAGTTGAATACAAAGGCCTCCACCCCTGTTTAATGATGGACGATTTATTTTCACAAAGATGGCCTCCTTTAATCCTCTCTCAAACCATCGTTCCTCTCTGTCCAGGATGTGAACATCTTCATCCCTGAAAGAGTGACCACTGGCCTGGAGATGAGTGTAGACCGCAGAGTCCTGGCCTGATGATATTGATCTTCTGTGCTGGGCCATCCTTTTGGCCAGTGGCTGTTTAGTTTCCCCGATGTAAGACTGATCACAACCCTCCTGACACTGAACAGCATACACAATATTACTTTGTTTGTGCCGGGGGACTGGATCTTTGGGATGAACCAGTCTTTGCCGTATTGTATTTTGGGGTTTAAAAGCCACTGGGACGTTATGTTTAGAAAATAAACGTTTCAGTTTCTCTGATACTCCCTCAACATACGGAATGACCACTGGTTGGGTTCTGGGTTCCTCCTTTTCACCTGATGGCTGACTGGAGTCCTGTTTGGGTTTCTTCTCTGCTTTCAGGAAGGCCCAGTTAGGATATCCACATTGCTCTAGAGCCTGTCTTGTGTAGGATTTCTCCTTCTGCCTGGCTCCTGAGTTAGTGGGGATGCTGTCTGTTCTGTGATACAGAGTCCTGATGACTCCTAACTTGTGCTCCAAAGGGTGATCGGAGTTAAACTGCAAATACTGGTCTGTGTGGGTGAGTTTGCGGTGCACCTCGGTTTGCAAATGTCCTCTATCAGAGACTGAGACCTCACAGTCCAAGAAAGCCAACCTGCCATTTTTTACATCTTCTCATGTGAACTTGATGTATTTATCCACAGAGTTGATGTGGTCAGTAAAATGTTGGACTTCCTGAGATTTAAGAGACTGAGCTGAATACAGCACCTCAGACTGAGGAAGTCTTTCGTATGAGAGACGAAACGTTTCTACATTTTTTTGCTTTTTTTTTTTTTTTTAAGTCCAGAGGACCAGATTGAACTTTTTTGTATTAAAGAGACATAATTTACACGTTCTTTTGACTCTTACATTTGTAAAGTTGAATTTTCTTTAAAAAAAAACTTTTCCATGTGACTTGAATTAAATTTTACATTTGAAATGTTGGTTCAGCAGTCATGACTTCGCTTTGCAAAAATACTAGCCGTCAGAAAACTAAACTGGCCGGCCGGAGGCACTACAATATTGAATTAAGGGCAATGTAGTCCTTATGAATGGCGATTACAGTACAGTTGGGAGTTGAATGAAAGAAAACTACAAAATGGCAGCACCTGTCCGAATTTTTTTTTTTGTCATTAACTTTTTCACATCCACATGAGTTCTGTACAGTGATATTACTGTACAGTCCACAATTGTGTAGTTAAATAAAAAAACAGCACAATATTTTGGACTGCTATACACAAAAAAAACTGCGATAGAGCGTGTCCACGATAAACGAACCGCGAAGTAGCGAGGGACTACTGTAAATTAATCTGAATGAACAGTTGCATAAATGGAGTATGTTGAGGGGTTTAATGCTTGGAACTCCACATTATCCAGTATTAAATGAAGAATGCTACCTGTATGGGAAGAGAAATGTCTTCAGTTACAGAAATGATATCCAGCTGCTTTGTTTTTAAACTTGTAGGATTTACTATGTGCTAGATGACAGAATCCACACCAACATTTCATCACCACTGTCAAAAGTTTTCATTACAATGGTATTTTTTACCTTTGCAGCACTGTCACTAAAGTTTAGTATGAGACAAAATTTACATAAAAGCCTGGTTACTAACTGAAGACCAAGTTGACTGATATATTACCTGTAATAGTCCATGTGAAACAAAATATTAGATGCAACCTCAAGATTAACACATTCCAAAAATATCCTATTTGTAAGAAGGAACTACATTGGTGTTAACTTGAAACACAGCAATAAAGGCTACTTATGGGACAGATCTATTTGGCAGGCCACAGACTGACAAAGTCTTCTGGATGGAAGATGAAACGTTTCTCTCTTAAAGAAACTGGTCCAGATGAAATGATTTAACATTTTTTGTTTCTATCTACCTGGATGATTGAGTCTACACACCTTTTTTTTTATTATTGGTGCTAACAGTTACTGTCTTTGTGTGTCAGGGATCCAGAACAGTGATGCTGCATGGTACCAGTGTCTGACGGCTCCCCTCACTGATGAGCAGAAAAAACAGCTCCAGGAGATCTACAGCATCTCTCAGCAGAGGAGGAGCACCGCTGCCAAAGGCCACTGGTGAGAAAGCCACTACTCCAAGACAGAGGAGAGTGAGAGAGAAGAAACGGATGCCCATTTTTCACTATGACGGCGCGGGTCAAATATGCTCGGTTCACCACGGTTTTGAGCTATTCTCCACTAGTACTTTGTACTGTTTCGCCCCCTTTTTTTGTCCTTTTTTCTGAAGGGGTCCAAGCGAGCTGAGCCGGCATAAAAACGTGACTTCAGAACACTGTCGGTCACTGATTGGTCAGGGGGAGGAGTCACTGGGTCTTTCAGAAAACTTTTCACCGATCCACCATTTGTAATTACTTACTCGGAACTTGGAGCAGCGGCTGGACCTATTTTTAATATTTTTTAAAACAATAATGACAGCACCTTGTTCTAATGCTGAAGTCCAGGCATTTTTTTGTGCTTGGTGGACGACAACAAAATTCAGAGCGAGCAAGATGGAGCTCCGCCAGGCTCCCAGAGCTTCAGAGCCCGCTCAGTGTGTCATCTCCTCGGCTCCAAGCTCCGCCGCTCAGGCAGCGTTTGTGTTTGGTGACCAGCGACAAAATTCAGAGCGAGCTAGTCACCGCGGAGGATCATATGATCTGCCGACCCATTGAAACACGTGGGCCCGGACCCCGGACACCGGACCCGCGTGCTCACAAAGACCAGATTCCGAGCCCTGGCAGATGGATGGACCAGGACGGAGGGTGGAAACATTTTTTTTTTAACATTTTATGTATAAAAAATAATGTTTTTATTATCAGTGAAGATTAAAAATAATAAACAGTGCTGGCTTTATCATGAAATCCTGTTTTCACTTTGACTTTATTAAATAATCTGTTAATTAAATTTAACTCAGCTGAAAAATCATAAAAAGAGAAAATTATTGGATCTCTCAGGAATATTTCCCTCATATATGTTTAAAGAAGAGCTAAGGCTTTTAGTTCAACTTTATTTTAACCCACAGATGTACAAATCACAAAACAAGAATTACACTTTAAATCAAAGCTAAAATAAAATAAATCTGTATACAAGAAACAAAACCACACATCTAAATTGAACAATAAAAGTAGACACAATGAGTGCAAATACATCAAATGATGATGAAAAATAAATAAATAAATAAATATACCAGTAGATGTTTTTGTAGAATTTGTTCATCAGAGATTTAATTCATCCATCCATTATCTTTACCCGCTTATTCCATTTTGGGTCACGGGGGTCGCTGGTGCCCATGTCCAGCAATCACTGTGCGAGGGGCGGGGTACACCCTGGACGGGTCGCAAGTCCATCACAGGGACACACAGAGACAAACGAGACAAACAACCATTCACTCTCTCACTCACACCTAGGGACAATTTAGAGTTACCAATCAGCCTAACATGCATGTTTTTGGTCTGTGGGAGGAAACCGGAGTACCCGGAGAAAACCCACGCATGCACGGAGAGAACATGCAAACTCCACCCAGAAAGGCCCCTGGACCGGGGTTTGAACCAAGGACCTGCTCACTGAGAGGCAGCAGCTCTACCAGTTGCGCCACCGTGCTGCCCGAGATTTAATTCAATTCAGTTTATTTCTATAGCGCCAAGTCACAACAGAAGTCATCTCAGGGCACTGAATAGAAATATTCATATATAAAATAAGTTAACAGAAACATTCATATTTAAAAAATAATATTTTAATATTAATTATAATAAATGACTGAGGAGCAGACTGCTTTGAGTTTAACTCAACGCTGAACTCTCATTCTTAATAGTGAACTAAAGTTCATTAAAAGTTTATTAGCAGGATTTATATATATAAATTATTATTATTTATATATATATATATATATATATATATATATATATATATATATATATAGTTTTTTTTATCATTTTAATAATCTGTATTCTTTTCAATTTACCAGAAACTTGAAAATAAATTCTCACCCTGTATATGAATCCTGTTTCAAGTTCAAGTCAAGATTTTTAGCTAAATCCAGATTTTCCATCTACTGTATTTGATAAAAAACTAAAGTGTCATAACAAAAGTCAAGATATTTTTAATACATCTTTATTGTCAACATCTATACAGAAATGATACATCGATGGAAGATAACCGCCTCTTTCATCTTTAATAGCACACCTCCCATCGCAACTTCTCGTTAACTCTGTTCCTGTGTCAAATAAGCACGAGATCCTGAACTGTTTCAACAAACACTTTGTTGCTTCTAGTTCTTTATTTGACACAGTTACTAACAAAAAATCAGCCACTTCACTTAATAATCAAAATTCTACAAATCATATCCCTCCTACAAGTCAATCCTCAGTTAATCACACCTTCTCTTTTTCTCCATTCTCAGTCAGTGAGGTCAATAAACTGTTAAAAGATCTTGACCCTAAAAAATCTGCAGGTCCAGATGAACTTCCACCTTATTTCTTAAGGCTGGCTGCTCATATCATCACAGTCCCTGTGACCCACATCTTTTACTTGTCCATAAGCCAAAACTCCATTCCAGATGCTTGGAAAACAGCCTTTGTTCTTCCTTTGCTGAAGGGAGGTGACCCCACCTCACTGAACAACTATCGACCAATCTCTAAACTCTGCATTTTAGCCAAGGTTCTAGAAAAACTGATAAACTCTCAAATCAAAAATGACCTGGACTCATTTAACATCTTACCTCCACATCAATCTGGTTTCAGGAAACAACACAGCACAACCACTGCTTCACTGAAGGTTCTTAATGACGTTGTTGAAGCATTGACTGCTAAGGATTATTGTGCTGCACTTTTCTTAGACCTGTCTAAAGCTTTTGACACTGTGGATCATAACATCGTGTGTCATAAACTCTCAGAAATCAGTTTCTCAGAACACCACATTGGTTGGTTCTCTAACTATCTCTCTGACCGGAGGCAATGTGTTCAACATAATGGTTCATCCTCAAGTTATTTAACAGTTAACAGTGTACCACAAGGCTCAGTCTTAGGACACACCCTCTTTACAATCTACATAGGTAATGTAGGTCAGAGCATCCCTCACGCATCCTTACATTTCTATGCTGATGACACAGTTGTTTATTGTCGAGCTAAAACAGTTGCTAAGGCTTTCCAGCTTTTGCAATCCACCTTTGACATCATCCAGTCAGATTTGTTCCTCCTCAAACTTGTCTTAAATGCCGATAAAACCAAAGGTATGCTTTTTTTCAAACAGGAAGTTGGTCCCAGCAGTTCTTCCTCTGATTTTATCCTCAAATAGTGTCCCTATTGAGTTTGTCGATTCCTATAAATATTTGGGTATCTTGGTCGACTCGCTTACCTCTTTTAAGCATCACTTGGAAAACCTAGTAAAGAAACTGAAAGTTAAACTGGGTTTCTTTTTCAGAAACAAATCCTGTCTAACTCTGAATGCTAGGAAACACCTTGTAACTGTGACCTTCCTTCCCTCCATTGATTACGGTGACATTATTTACATGAACGCTCCTACAAGAACCCTGCAGATGTTGCATGCTGTCTATCATGGTGCACTAAGATTCATAACTGGCTGTGATTATCGTACCTACCACTGCACCCTGTATTCACTGGTTAACTGGACATCATTAACTTCATGCAGACTCTCTCACTGGTACATTTTCATCTTTAAATCACTTCTTGGTCTGCTGCCTTCTTTCATCTCCTCCTATACATGTCTCTTCGTGAGTGCAGCTACAGCATGCGCTCTCAGAACATTATTACCTGCAGCATCCCCTCAGTGAGGATTGAACTAGACAAAAGGACCTTCTCCTACTCCGCTCCTGTTTCCTGAAATATCTTGCAAAAAGATCTGAAGCTCTCGACCTTGACCTCTCTAAGTGGCTTCAAATATCCGTTAAGTTCCTGGCAAGAACCAATGCAGACATGTTCCTGTTTTTAGTTTTCTACACCGCCTTATAATGTAGCTGGGTTTTTTTTTTGTTGCTATTTTTTTCCCTTTTGGTTGCCATTTTATTTTAATTTTTTTTTTTTAATCTGTATGCCTCTTTTATGATTGTCTATTGTTGTCGTTGTTGTCCACTGTTGTTATCACTCTTTGTTAAAATCAGGTCTCTGTGAGTCCCCGAGGCTCAGTGGGATTAACCTGTAGAAATAAAGGTTGAATTGAAAAAATAAATAAATTAACTGTATGTCTGCTGCAATTATTTTGCTGGAAAATCATCAGAAAAACACACACACAGCATGTATTACTAAACTGTATTTAATCGCCACCAGGTGGTAAGGCAAATTGTAATCTGAACGCGCATACAGAACGGGTCACAATGGTCACAGTGGTCACAATGGAAATGCGACATGTAACCAGCTGATCTGAGCTGACCCGATCCACGCCGTCACAGTGGAAAAGGCATGAGAGGCTATGGCCGAGACTTTCAGGCACCAATTGAAGGATGACTTTTCATAAACTTACTTAGCGACTTAAAGGCTTGTTCTTTTAAAGTTTCTATAATTAAAGTACAATTTCCTTCTACACAGAATCACACCCAACAGACATCTTGAAGTGTCTACCACAGATGTAGAGCATTGCATAAGTATTCAGCCCTTTTGGTATTCTTTCTACTTTGTTGCCTTGCAATGTGGAGTTTAATCTGATAAAAAGTTATAATTCTAATAAAAACTTAAACCAATAAAAAATAAAAAATAAAATTAAAGAGGGGAAAATATATTTTAAATATTTATTTTATTTTTTAGTTTTTTTATATATGCCGGATGTGGGGCAACACGGTGGCGCTGTTGGTAGAGCTTCTGCCTCTCAGCAAGCAGGTTGCCCCAGTTCAAATCCTGGTCCAGGGGCCTTTCTGAGTGGAGTTTGCATGTTCACTCCGTGCATGTGTGGGTTTTCTCTGGGTACTCTGGTTTCCTCCCACAGACCAACAACATGTGTTAGGCTGACTGGTAACTCTATATTGTCCCTAGGTGAGTGAGAGAGTTAATGGTTGGTTGTTTCGTTTGTCTCTGTGTGTCCCTGTGATGGACTTGCGACCTGTCCAGGGTGTCCCCCGTCTCTCGCACAGTGATAGCTGAACATGGGCACCAGTGATCCCTGCGACCCAAAAAGGAAGAAGTGGGTAACAAATAATGGATGGATGGATGTTTGTATGAGCTGTTTTAAGAACAGCTTTCAGCTTTCCTTTCCCCTTTGAAACAGGGCCATCTTTTTTACCAAAGGCTTTGTCTTCCTCCTCTTTTCATCTTTTTTTTTTTCCCCCTTATCCTGTCCGGCAATGTGACACTCAGAATTATTGTCTAAGTGTTAAAGTGATGCCCAACAGATTTACTTTCACAAGCAGAGCATTATGGCTGGCCTTATTGCTCCTCTTTTCATCTTAGCAGTATTGCATAATTTTTATAGGTCATAGCTGAAATCAAAGATAACATTTTACTATAATTTATCAATTAATCTGACAACCCCATCGATCTGAGTGTTACAGTTTCAGAATTATTCAAACTAGAACTCTTGGAAAATGGTGTAGTTGTAAGCCTATGAAAAGCACATCCAAAAAAGTTCAATCTGGTCCTCTGGACATTCAAAAATCAAACAAAAAAAAAAAAAATGTAAAAAAATGTAGAAACGTTTTGTCTCTCATCTGAAAGACTTCCTCAGTCTGCGGTGCTGTATTCAGCTCAGTCTCTTAAATAGCACCTTCTCAGAGTGGATCAACCAGTTTTGCTGCTGACAACCAAAACCAGCTGCTCACATGGTCAAGAAGGACCATCAGCCTAACAATGGATCATTAGCACCCTGATGGCTGTTTACTATTCACAGGGGGTTGAGTGATACTAGCAATAACAGCATTGTAAAAGGGGGACAGTTGAACACAGAGGCCTCCACCCCTGTTTAACGATGGACGATTTCTTTTCACAAAGATGGCCTCCTTTACTCCTCTCTCAAACCATCGTTCCTGTCTATCCAGGATGTGAACATCTTCATCCCTGAAAGAGTGACCACTGGCCTGGAAATGAGTGTAGACCGCAGAGTCCTGGCCTGATGATGTTGATCTTCTGTGCTGGGCCATCCTTTTGGCCAGTGGCTGTTTAGTTTCCCCGATGTAAGACTGATCACAGCCCTCCTGACACTGAACAGCATACACAACATTACTCTGTTTGTGCCGGGGGACTGGATCTTTGGAATGAACCAGTTTTTGCCGTAATGTATTTTGGGGTTTAAAAGCCACTGGGACATTATGTTTAGAAAATAAACGTTTCAGTTTCTCTGACACTCCCTCAACATACGGAATGACCACTGGTCTGGGTCTGGGTTCCTCCTTTTCACCTGTTGGCTGACTGGAGTCCTGTTTGCGTTTCTTCTCTGCTTTCAGGAAGGCCCAGTTAGGATATCCACATTGCTCTAGAGCCTGTCTTGTGTGGGATTTCTCCTTCTGCCTGGCTCCTGAGTTAGTGGGGACGCTGTCTGTTCTAAGGTAAAAAGTCCTGATGACTCCTAACTTGTGCTCCAAAGGGTGATGGGAGTCAAACTGCAAATACTGGTCTGTGTGGGTGGGTTTGCGGTACACCTCAGTTTGCAAATGTCCTCTATCAGAGACTGAGACCTCACAGTCCAAGAAAGCCAACCTGCCATTTTTTACATCTTCTCGTGTGAACTTGATGTATTTATCCACAGAGTTGATGTGGTCAGTAAAATGTTGGACTTCCTGAGATTTAATTTTAACCCATGTGTCATCAACATACTTGAACCAATGACTTGGTGGTGTCCCTGAAAAGGACGTCAAGGCTCTCTTTTCTACCTCCTCTATGTACAGGTTGGCAACAATAGGAGAAACTGGAGACCCCATAGCACACCCATGTTTCTGCCTATAATATTGCCCCCCATATGCGAACTAGGTTGACTGCAGGCACAGTTTCAAGAGTTGACACAGTTGTTCTGTGGAAAGTGTGGTTCTGCTGCTCAGAGTTGTGTCTGATTTTAATCTTAAACTGACCACCTCTACTGCATCATCAACAGGAATGCACATAAAGAGTGATATGACATCAAAAGAGACCATTGTTTCATCAGTCTCCATGATGACATCCTTCACCTTATCCACAAAGTCCATGGTATTCTGTATGTGGTGTTCTGAGCTGCCAACTAAAGGGATGAGTACAGACGCCAGATATTTGGAAACATTGTAAGTGACCGAGTTAATCATGCTAACAATTGGTCTTAAAGGTACACCTTGTTTGTGGATTTTAGGTAAACCATACAGACTAGCTGTGGTCTCCCCTGGGTACAGTCTGAGGTACAGAATACGGTCAATAGCCTTGTCCTGCTCCAAATTTTTCAGGCAATCTATTAACTTCTTTTTATAACCACTTCCTGGATCTCTTTTCAGAGGTTCATAAGTGGTTAAGTCACTAAGGAGTGTCATAACTTTCTCATGATAGTCTTTCTGGTTCAAAATCACTGTGCACCTTCCTTTGTCTGCTGGGAGAATGATGATGTTTTTGTCCTTGCTAAGAGTGGTGAGTGCATCCCT
>NC_056519.1:29279479-29292508 GCF_014905685.2 Nematolebias whitei
AGAGTCAGGGTGGCTTCTGGGTAATACCAGATGGCTAGGCCTCAGACTGACGAAGCCTCTTGGATGAGGGGCGAAACGTTTCTTTTTAACAAAAAAACGAAGTCCAGATGACATGATTCAACCTTTTTTGTTGTTTGTCAGATAAATTCTTCACCCACTTTTCTGTCTCCCTGGCATGTAATTGACTACTGGAGTGTTGTCCTACACTAAATGTGTTGTTATTGGAATAGTGATGGTGTTGATGAGTTATTAGTAAGTTAAACTTGTTTTGTTGTCGAGTCTTGTTCTTGACATGCTGTGCTAAGCGTGCCTGATCTGTACAGTCCAACATTTACTGAAGCGTGGTCTGATCTAAACACGTTGTTAGTTTCTGTTTAATGTGCTCTTCTTTGGCCTTCAAGGCCTCAATAGTAAAATTGGTCTGTCTCACCCGTTCATTCAGCAGCTGGGTCTGTGCCTTCTGAAGGATCTTGCTTGCCCGGTGCCCGCTGACTGACGATTTTAGTTCCAGGCTCTTGGGAATGATGCCACTTTGGTGGTGGATTCCGTAGGTTGAGGGAATATCAGAGAAACTGAAACGTTTATTTTCTAAACATAACGTCCCAGTGGCTTTTAAACCCCAAAATACATTACGGCAAAGCCTGGTTCATCCCAAAGATCCAGTCCCCTGGCACAAACAGAGTAATATTGTGTATGCTGTTCAGTGTCAGGAGGGTGATCAGTCTTACATCGGGGAAACTAAACAGCCACTGCCCAAAAGGATGGCCCAGCACAGAAGATCAACAACATCAGGCCAGGACTCTGCGGTCTACACTCATCTCCAGGCCAGCGGTCACTCTTTCAGGGATGAAGATGTTCACATCCTGGATAGACAGGAACGATGGTTTGAGAGAGGAGTAAAGGAGGCCATCTTTGTGAAAAGAAATCGTCCATCGTTAAACAGGGGTGGAGGCCTCCGGGTTCAACTGTCCCCCTCTTACAATGCTGTGATTGCTAGTATCACTCAACCCCCTGTGAATAGTAAACAGCCATCAGTGTGCTAATGATCCATTGTTAGGTTGATGGTCCTTCTTGACCATGTGAGCAGCTGGTTTTGGTTGTCAGCAGCAAACTGGTTGATCCACTCTGAGTCAGAGTCAGAGAGTCAGAGTCAGAGAAGGTGCTATTTAAGAGACTGAGCTGAATACAGCACCTCATACTGAGGAAGTCTTTCGGATGAAAGACGAAACGTTTCTACGTTTTTTTCTTTGTTTTGTTTTTTGAATGTCCAGAGGACCAGATTTAACTTTTTTAGATTTTTCTACCTGGATTATTGAGCATGCATCAGGATAAAAATCAATGGTTTCAGGCCAGATGGCCATCTTGCTGCTCACAGAAACAGCCTGAGGACAACCTGGCCAAATGGTTCAGATAAAATATTTGTAAACTCAATCATCCAGGTTCATAAATCACAAATGCACTGATGATTTATTGTTTTGGATGGATGGTCCCTTTTTGCATGTGTAAAGGCATTTTCTGGGAATTCCACAGCAGGATGGCTTGAAACACCAATAGGTTATTGGTAGCTCTTGGAGGTAGGCCTCAGACTGATTAAGTCTTTTGGATGAAAGACAAAACGTTTCTCCCAAAAATAAACTGTCCAGATGACATGATTAATGGTGGCCGAGATGGTGTAGAGGCAGGGCAGCTGGCTTGGGACCCAAAAGTCCCAGGTTCGATCCCCAGTCACTGCACACCGTGTGGTGTCTCTGGGCAGCACACCTCATCCCCAAAATGCCCCCCGGGCGCCTTCAGCAGCTGCCCACTGCACCACCTGGTGGTGGATGGGTTAAATGCCGAGACTAATTTAGCCATTGTATGGAAACATACAGTGCTGACATTGTGATGACATTATTATTATTATTATTTAAACTTTTTTTTTTGTGCTCCACACAGAAAGGCCCCTGCCAGGATTTGATCAAACGACCTTCTCGCTGAGAGGCAGCAACTCTACCAACTGGGCCACCAAAATATATAAAGCTGAAAACTTTTTAGCTTTATTTGTTTTTGGACCCAATTTTTCTCATCAATTAAACTTAATTTATTTGAAGAACTATGTACAATTTTTGCTTTTAATTAAAATAAAAACTGAAATTAATTCCATGCTGTAACGCAACAAAATAGAAGAATTACCATGAGAGGTGAAGACTTTTGCAAAGTACTGTATTCTGTTACATGTTTCTTCAATTCTACAGTCTGGTCCATTCAGAACCTTCTATAAAACACATTACAAAAAAATATATCAGGAAGCATTTTCCACTTATGGTTTAATCAGTACATAACCTGTACTTGTGATTTTAGAGCTCCCGAACTCAAGAGAGGCTGCAGCATCAGAGGAGGGTGTCAAAAAGAGATATTGAAGACTAAAGAACCTGGTCTGACCTTACCTACACAGTTTACAATCTAAACCCAGAGTACACCATATCAGGTTTAAGCGATGTCACCGAAGCCCAATCTCAGCGTATCATCAGGACAGGATACCACTGATGAGGCTGGGCTGGACTCTGAGTCATCGAGGACCTGACGCAGGACTGTAATATTTCTTGTCTAAGTGAGGGCAGTTGTCCTTTGTCTGTGTGTAAATGTCTGTATTGGGATTTTAGTACTTGTAGATGGTCTGCATTATAAATCTAAATGTTCCAGATCAGCAACAATTTTAAGAGGTTCTGTACCATGCAGTTTTTGTTTTGAGTAAACATCTGTCAGAAACTCTAAAACATGTAAAAGACTGGAATCTCTTCTTATTTTATTTCTGTAGCTGAAAACTGAACTCCTGAAGCACGGTTCATAACAAAGAGTCTGTTCTGTCTGTGTAGACAGCAGAAGGTCAAATGTCAAAGACCTACAGCTGTGACTGACACACTTTAGAAATGTAAAATATCCAGGGAATGTTGGAGGAAACAGGTTTTTGTGATTTCCTTACCAATTTTGGTTTTGTAACCTTTTTCAGAACTAATTTAATAAAATCATAAAAGATTTGTGAAAGTTTGCTAAACCGGTCTGTGACTTTGTCGTCATTCATTCATTCATTCATTTAGTTTCAGTTCTAGTCTGATCACATTCACACTGTGTTAAATAAGATCAAATCTGTTGACTTGTGTTAATTGATACAGGAAAGAAACCAGGAAGGAAAGATGGTGGTGAATTTTGCCAAGAGAATGGAAATGGCTGTAGTGAACACTTGTTTCCAAAAGGGGGAGGAACATAGAGTGACCTATAAAGGCTCCAGTATACTCGCACAGACCTTTTTCCGCGCAGGCTCTACACGCACTGTCCGCAGAGGGTTGAAACTTCAATACTCGAGCGTCCACCCTGTGCGGCTGCAAACCAGCTCCACAGGCAAGGGGCATTTACCTTCAGGACAAATTGAGGTCGCCGATTGGTCATTTGCTGACACACCTACTGGATTGATTGGCAGGTCGAAAACAAAAAAGCAAAAAACGAGAGTTGGCAGCTGCAGCGGTGTTCTGTGTTTATATGTTGTTAATAAAAAGTTCTAAGCGCTGGCCCTGCAGCCCACACATCAGACCAGCCCACCAGGAAATCTCCAGACTTTCCCACAGCCACGCTGGACCTGATTTTAATTCACTCGTGACAAATTCCTTCATTTCTCACCATTTCAGTCATGGTGTGGTGGAATAATGAAGTGCAGAAAGCTATTCAAAGAAAGCGGTTAGCCAAGAATAAATATTGAAGGATTCAAGGTTCTTTATTTGTCGTTCGCACCCCATGTGGGACATGTGGAATAAAATTATGTACACAGGGTCCCAGTTACATCCAACAATAAAATGTAAAAGAAAAACAGTAATAAGATCTAAGATATGAACTAAGAAAAACATCAACTACTGTAGATATGCACTAAGTACGAGTAGCATAAAAACATTACGCCGAACAGTAGCACGAACATGAGTCTGTGTGAGCAGATGAGCACGCATGAACACATCAACATGAAACAGATCAGCAGCAACCAAGGGCGTCAGAAGCATGCATAATGTGTGTGTGTGTGTGTGTGGGGGGGGGCACAATGATGTGGGTAAAAAAAAATTTTTTACAAAAAAGCAACATTTCACCTAGATTTCCTTTAATTCCACTCATTTAAAGCATGTGTCTCACCAAGTTTGTGTAAATTCAGCTGTGGGTTTTAAAGACATTTAAACTTTAATATACTTTAACACACAGCGTCAGGTCGGCACTATTTGAGTTTATAGAGAAACAAAAAACTTCACCACTGGACTTTTTTACTTGCGTTCAACACTCCTCATCTAAATGATGTTTCTCACAAAGCTTGAGGACAATAAGGTGTGGGGTTTTAAAGACATTTCAACTTTAATGCATCTGAACACACAACGTCTCTTACACCTTCAGCGTCTTACAGCATCACAGTTACTGCTAAGATAAGATGCTACAGACGTAGCGCTGCTCTCAAGCATCCTCCTAACATGAATATATGTTTATGATCAACCCTCTGGTCAACCACTGCCCGCACTAAGCATACTAAACTGACGAGTGAGCAACACAGAGATATATCCATCTCCTCCACCTGTGCGTGTTTTCTACTGTAGTGGGAAGGGTTGTTTAATAGTTAAAATTCGTTATGAATTTTATTTTGAAGGGGCACCACTCTCAGCTCTGAGAAAAATTCTGAAGTTCTGAAAATCAATTCAGATGTTTAATTACCTCGAATTACTCTTTTTACACCGTGAGTTCTTTTATATGAAGGATTCAGATGTCATAAGTAAAACACACACGATTTAATACAATTTTGTGATGTTTATTTAACTATGTATGATAAAATCAGAATCAGAATAAACTTTATTGGCATTGCACCGAGATACAACGCAAATATGTATGCACAGTCGTCCAAAGATGGGCGGAGTGCACGAAGCTGTGGCTATAAATAATTAGCGCAGCCTTCTTATTCTTATTCAGAATAATATTTTGCTTAGATAAGAAAAGGAAAGAAAACACGAGGAGAGACGGTATAAAAAAAGATCTCTCACACCGTGTCCTAGACAGGGTACAATTTGAGGCATCAAAAAAACCTACCACAGCAAAGCCACATAAACAGACATTATACATTTACATATAGGCGGTGAAAACATTGAATTTTTAAGGGAAAGTCATAGCATAGTCCAGATAAGAGGTAACGTTCATCTTCAGCTCAGTTGAGGTTCTGTTACATGTCCACGGCCTTGGAGAAGGGAGGGGTGAGGAAACAGTCAAAGCATCTTTGTTGTTTTCAAAACATTCCAGGAGGAGTTGAGATAAGTCCGTCATCAAGGCCACAGTTTGGGTCAGGCAGAACTCGTGAATTGTTGTTTCTGCCTTTAAAGTCTCACTGGTACATATTCTCTGATGGAAACTCCAAAACAGCCGAATTGATCCTTTACTCCAAAAGTCGAGCTCACAGCTTCTCCAGATTATTCCACCATTCACGAGTGCTGCCAGGGAGATCACAGTCCTGGTACAGCTGCTCCAATTCCCTGTCACAGCTCCACATTCAGTCCGATCACTGTCAAGCTTCAACACCTCCACACAAATTTGTAGACAACCAGATTTCACCAACCAAACAGTAGAATATAGTTGTCATCATGAATCCAATTTGTTTCCTTTAGAGGTCAGAGTGTCCTCCTTACCCTGACTCCTGTCAGGAGAAGTTGATCGATTTTGTTGAGAGACCAGCTGATCCTTCCAATTAAGAGGTATGCAGGGAAAAAAGAGAGGCTTTTTTAAGGGTTCACAGGACAAAAGAGCGCAGCAGGGAAGCGGGTGGGGGGGGGGGGAGAGAAACACGTCTAGTTTCACCGTAGAATAGCAGGAAAAAAAAAACAACTGTTGGCAATTATTTCTGACATTTAAAATGAAGGCTTTGTTCACAACTGGAGTTAAATGGAAATTAAGTGACCATAAAAATTACTTGCTCGCAGGGATTAACAGATAAATGAAATTATTCTATGTGCTTTACCAAACCAGAAACAAGATGCAATGTAGAACAATTTTGAAATTTCAGCAGGGCAGATTAATCATGCAAATTTAACTAAAAGAAATGTGTTTTATTGTTCAATAGTTAAAATTTGGTCTGAAATTTAAGGAAAAATAATTACTGAACTGAATTAATACTAATTTGGTTAAAATCTAAATTCTTGAACACCAGAGTCAACCGTCAGAGTACAGGTCAGCTGTTCCTACCAGGAGTCGTCTTCGAAGGCTGCCAAAAGATACCAGATATTTGACTCTCTATGATCCGATGGTCTTGTGATGTAAAGGTTGTAATTCCTTCACATCCCTGACCTCAAGACTATGAGTTTGGTCACTGGCTCCAATGGTCAGCCGGTGCGTTTCCTGGAGTTCTGGACAGCTGTTGTTAACTCTTTGATGAAAACTGCAGGTGTTTGGATCGCTGAAGAGGATTCTATCCAACTTTGCCCAAAGTTGAAACTAATTTTCTCCTTGGAAGTCTTCTGTTGGTCGTATCTTTTTTTTTTTTTATTTTTTTTTTTATTTTATTTAGAAAGGTAAATTTCCATCACATTCATAATTACAGCTTTAGTCATTTAAGGTTAAATATAAGAATGTGGGCAAAAAAGTCCAAATGAATTTTGTCCATGTTGCCTTTCTAATGTTTTTTTTTAATTTTTTATAGAACAATATTAAAAATAAAAAGTTGAACAAAGCTGGGGGGGGGGGTGCACCACATCAAACCGTAAAAACAGTAAGAACAAAGGACAGGATCACATAATTCACAAGTACAATCAAGTAAAGTCAGATCTAGTTGGTTTTACATACTCAGTCCATTTGGTCCAGATCTGGTAAAATGTTTATTTTTTGACTTGGAGGGAAAAAGATATTTTTTCCATAACATATATCTGGTAGACAATTTCAATCCATTCATCAATTGTGGGTGGTTCTGCCTTTAACCATTTCCTTGTGACAGATTTTTTACTGGCTGCCAACAGTATAGTCAACAGTTTTTTGTCCTTGTTGGTCCATGTTTCAAGCATTAACTTACCAAAGTATAAAGTTTCCCAGTTGAATGGAATGTTTACATTAAATACATTTTCAATATGTTTGTGGATCTCTTCCCAGTAGGGTCTTATTACCTGGCACTCCCAGAAAATGTGGAAGTGGTTGGCTCCCTTAGTCCCACAAAGTCTCCAACAAGCATCCCCCTTGCCCTGGTGTCGTTTTTGAATGGGTGTGACAAAAAATCTTGCAATATTTTTCCAGCAGAATTCTCACCATGTGTTTGATCCAGTCGAGACCCATTGCAGTTGACATATTTTCTCCCAATTCTCCTGTGTGATCATTACTTTCATTTCATTTTCCCATTTCTTCTTTATGTATTCTGTATTACCTTGTTTAGATATTTGAATGGCATTGTACAGTTTAGAGACAATTTTGTTATCTGCTCTTGATTTAATGATAGAAATACCTCCATGAACTTTGACTCACCTTTTTCCAACGTCCCTTTAAAAATTTTTTTAAAATAATGTCTCACCTGTAGGTACCTGAAGAAATCATCTTTTCCCAGTCTGTGATCCTTCTGTAAGGTTTCAAAACTCAGAAATGTCCCTTTGTGGACAAATGAATAATAGGTAGTTAATCCTTTTGAAATCCATAACTTAAATCTATTGTCTGTTCTATTTGGTGTGAAGTCCGAGTCATAGGCACACCACCTCAAAATTTTAGCTGTATCTCCTAATCTGCAATTTTTAATTATATCCTGCCAAGACTTCAGAAAGCTACCTGTTATGTGGTCTGGGATCTACTGTTCTTCTTGTAATTTATGATCACTGAGTAGGGCTGTTATTGGGACTCCTTTTATTGTTGTACCTTCTATTTCTTTCCAAGCTGCAGTGTATGTTGGTGAACACAGACAGACTAAAGGTCTCAGTTGGGCTGCATGCTAGTAATCCTGTAAACAGGGAAGGCCCATTCCACCCTTTTCTTTTCTTAATTGCAGTGTCTTGAATTTAATTCTGGCCTTTTTTCCCCTGCCATAAATACCTTAATATTAATCTATCCCATTCTAAGAACTGTTGAGGTGGGATTTTGACTGGTAAACACTGAAATAAGTACAGCATCCGTGGAAGTATATTCATTCTGATGGATTCTATCCGGGATTTTAAACTTAAAAAGGGAATAATGTTCCATCTGTGTATATCAGACTTTATTTTGGAATTTAAAGGGTGGTAGTTTTATATTAAAGAGTCTCGAGAAGTCCCGAGGTAGTGATACTCCCAAATATTTAATAGAATCAGTATCCCAATTACAACCGTACTTGGTCTTAATTGAAGTTGGAGGGTCATAGTTAAATATCCTGATGCATGCTCAATAATCCAGGTAGAAAAATCCAAAAAAGTTCACATCCTGGAAAGAGAGGAACGATGGTTTGAGAGAGGAGTAAAGGAGGCCATCTTTGTGAAAAGAAATCGTCCATCATTAAACAGGGGTGGAGGCCTCTGGGTTCAACTGTCCCCCTTTTACAATGCTGTGATTGCTAGTATCACTCAACCCCCTGTGAATAGTAAACAGCCATCAGTGTGCTAATGATCCATTGTTAGGCTGATGGTCCTTCTTGACCATGTGAGCAGCTGGTTTTGGTTGTCAGCAGCAAACTGGTTGATCCACTCTGAGAAGGTGCTATTTAAGAGACTGAGCTGAATACAGCACCTCAGACTGAGGAAGTCTCTCGGATGAGAGACGAAACGTTTCTATATGTTTTTGCTTTGTTTTGTTTTTTGTTTTCTTGAATGTCCAGAGGACCAGATTGAACTTTTTTGGGTCATAGTTCAATGTTAATACTTGAGTTTTGTTGATATTGATTTTGTATCCAGAAAGTAAACCAAACTCCTCCAGCAATTTCATCAGTTTAGGGAGTGTCTGTGTGGGCTGTGTTTGTTATAATGTGGAGTTACCCAGATGAACAGACTGAGTGTAAAACAGAACCAGGCTCAACTGTAATTGAAAATGTTTATTTACAGTGAAAAATAAACTATTTACAAGCAGGTTCAGGGTCTGTGAAGACAGAGGAGGAGTATTATTTCTTGGACGAGGATTTGGTCCAAAAACTGAATGTTTGGATTCTTTGACAGGCTTACAGTTCAGGTAGTTTGTATGGCTGTGGGTTTTGCTCCTTCCCGGATGATGAGAAGGCAGACTGCAAGGGCAAGTGGTGGAAGGCGAGTTCAGGCAGCTGAGCACCAGGAAGCACAGGTAAGTATCTCCACAGGATCTTCTCCAATACTTTGAATTACAGGACAGGATCCGGTACATCCAGACTCTGAAATCATGGACACAAAACAAGGTAAGTCTTACTAAATCTTTAAGCACAGTACAGGGCTGGAAGCATATGTACCCGCAGGTCAAACAATGCTCCAGCACTGACTGGAGCTCCACTGGAGCCTTAAGTACTCCTGGCATCAATTAAGGAAACTGGCCTCAGCTGCAGCTGCTCATCAGCGCCGCCCCTGCCTTCAGGAACCTGGAGGAAGGAAAATATCAAAACCCTACAGATCCCCCCTCTCAAGAATCGCCTCCTGGCAATCGCTGGCGCTTTTCAGGGTGATCTCTAAAAAAATTGGTGATAAGACTGGGGTCCAGGATGAAGGATCTGGGAATCCAGGACCGTTCTTCCGGTCCATATCCTTCCCAGTCCACTAAGTACTGGAACCCCCTACCCCTGCGTCGTACATCCAGAATACGGCGTACCGAGAATGCAGGATGATTATCGATGAGACGGGGGGGAGGAGGGAGGTTGGCAGGAGGGCACAGAGGGCTCTCTAGGACAGGTTTAATTTGTGAAACATGGAAGGTTGAATGGATGCGCATTGAAGCCGGAAGACTCAACCTGACAGCCGACGGATTAATCAGTCTAACAATAGGAAAAGGACCAATGAAGTGAGGGGCCAACTTCTTGGGATAGTCATTTAAATTAATGTCCCTGGTGGACAACCACACCTTCTGGCCGACTGAGTAGGATGGAGCCTTGGAACGGTGGCGATCTGCCATCCTCTTGGTTGCAGCCACGGTGCGAAGTAACGCTGCCTTGGTTTGACGCCAGATGCGTCTACAGCGTCTGAAATGGTGCTGTACCAGTGGTACAGCAACCTCAACTTCCTGGCTGGGGAAGAAAGGTGGTGCATAACCCAGGGAGGCCTCAAATGGAGACAACCCAGTAGCAGAAGAGGTATGCGGGTTGTGGGCATACTCTACCCAGACCAGGTGTTGAGACCATGCAGATGGGTTCTCCTGGATGATGCACCGGAGGGTAGCCTCAATCTCCTGGTTGCATCTCTCTGATTGGCCGTTAGACTGGGAATGATAACCAGACGTGAGACTAGACGAGGCACCTAAAGAATTACAAAATGCTTTCCAAACCTGAGAAACGAACTGTGGATCCCTGTCGGATACCACGTCCGCAGGAATGCCATGGATACGAAAAACATGTTGTACCAACAACTGGGCTGTCTCTAAGGCGGAGGGTAGCTTGGTCAGGGGAACGAGATGAACCGCCTTAGAGAACCTGTCGATAATAGTAAGGATGACAGTGTGGCCTGCTGATGGAGGTAACCCGGTGACAAAGTCCAAAGAAATATGAGACCACGGCCGACTAGGAGTAGGGAGGGGCTGAAGCAAGCCTGCGGGTGGTTTATGTCCACTTTTGTTTCTGCTGCAGGTCTGACAGGCGGAGACAAATTCTTTAACATCTTGATTCATAGTGGGCCACCAAAAGTGTCTCTTTATTAGAGCCATCATGCAGTTGGTTCCAGGATGGCAGGACAATTTGTTGGTGTGGACCCAATCGAGAACGCGGGCCTTCACCGCTGAGGGTACGAACATCCTGTCCTTGGGGCCGGTCTTGGGATCCGGTTCCGCCTCTTGAGCCTCCAAGACCTCCTCAGTGATAGGCCATGAGAGTGCACCGACCACACAGGACGAAGGGATGATGCTGACCTCCCTCTCACCGTCATCTGATGCTGAGAATTGGCGGGACAAAGCATCTGGTTTGACATTTTTTGAGACGGGTCTGTAAGTGAGAGAGAAGTTAAAGCGATTGAAAAATAGGGACCATCTTGGTTGTCTAGGATTCAGACGTTTAGCATTTTGAATGTAAATCAAATTTTTGTGATCCGTCCATATGAGAAATGGAACATCGGTGCCCTCTAACCAATGTCGCCATTCTTCTAGAGCCATCTTGACGGCCAGGAGTTCTCTATTTCCCACATCATAGTTCTGTTCAGCCGTAGACAAACGTTTAGAAAAAAAAGCACAGGGATGTATTTTATTATCCTCTCTACATCTCTGAGACAGGACAGCTCCCACCCCTGTATCGGAAGCATCCACCTCCAAAATAAACTGTCTCTTGGGGTCAGGGTGGCAGAAAATAGGAGCAGAGGAGAACAGATCCTTGAGTTTGTTGAAGGCTGAATCTGCTTCGGGAGTCCACCTGAAGGTCCGTAGTAGTGTAGAGGTGAGCTGAGTGAGAGGGGCTGCCACCTGACTGTACCCCTTAATGAACCTCCTGTAGAAATTGGCGAATCCCAGGAATCGTTGCAGCTGCTTACGGTTTTCCGGGACGGGCCAATCCACCACTGCCTTAACCTTGTTGGGGTCCGTGCGATATTATCCTCCTTCAAAAATAAAACCAAGAAATGAGACCGTGGAGACGTGGAACTCACACTTTTCAGCCTTCACATAGAGTTGATTTTCGAAAAGTCTTTATAAAACTGACCTGACATGATGGGTGTGTTGTACCGGGTCAGTGGAGTAAATGAGAATGTCGTCCAAATACACAAAGACAAACTGGTTCAGAAAATCACGGAGAACATCATTAACTAAAGCTTGAAAAACTGCTGGGGCGTTGGTGAGGCCAAATGGCATGACCAGGTATTCAAAATGTCCTAACGGGGTCTTGAAGGCTGTCTTCCACTCGTCTCCTTATTTTATTCTCACGAGATGATAGGCGTTACGAAGGTCCAGTTTTGTGAAAATAGTGGCTGAATGAAGTTGCTCATAGATAGAGTCGATCAGAGGCAGAGGGTACTTGTTCTTAACAGTAATTTGGTTAAGCCCTCTATAATCAATGCAGGGCCTTAACGTCTTATCCTTCTTAGAAACAAAGAAAAATCCCGCTCCTACAGGGGAAGTAGAGGGGTGAATAATACCGGAATTTAATGACTTCTATATAATTTTTTATAGTCTATTTCTCTGGGCCTGAAAGGTTAAACAATCTGCTACAGGGGAGGGGAGCTCCTGGCAGCAGATCAATGGCACAGTCATACGGTCTGTGAGGAGGCAAAGATAGTGCCTGAGATTTACTAAATACTGCTTTTAAGTCAAGGTATGCAGAAGGAACATTGGACAAATCAGATTCTTCTGGTATCTCCTCTGTCTTTTTACATGAGGAGGAAATGGCCGACCGTAAGCAATTATTTAAACAGAAAGAGCTCCATCTTTCAATTATTTTTGTCTCCCAGTTAATCACGGGGTTGTGAGTCTTTAACCAAGGGTAACCCAAAATAAGTTGTGAATAAGGAGTCAAAAATGAAGAACCTACCCCACTTGTGGTGATTTCCTGAGGTGATAAAATGAATATCCTGAGTGAGATTGTGGACCTGGGTGAGACTTTGTCCCGTAATTCCATTAACTTTCATCGGGGTCGTTAGGTTCTGGGTAGGTAAACATAGCTGGTTTACCAGGTCCCTGCTGATGAGGTTTTGCTCCGCTCCGGAATCGATGAGTGCTACAATCGGAAGTTGACATTGTTTAGACAAAATGGTCACTGGGAGTGTTAAACGAGGTGTAGGAGAAAAAGAAGAATTTCCCACCAAGATCTCCTGCCTTAATGGTGAGAGAATTCGTTTCCCCGGAGCGGGCAACGAGCGACAAAATGTCCAATCTTACCACAGTACATGCAGGCTCGCGCTTTCCTACGTTCCTCTTTCTCCTCCGGTGTTAGGTGAGCTCGTCCGATCTCCATAGGTTCCA
>NC_056519.1:29292608-29305364 GCF_014905685.2 Nematolebias whitei
CAACCAGGAAGTAGTCATAAAGGAGCTTCACAGATTCTTGCTCTACAGCACATTCTGAAACAACAAGAAACTATTCAACAGAATCTCCTAGAATTGGGTAATATGGTCTTTTCTCTTCAACAAGGGACAAACAATAACCCGTCTCTCTTTCCTAAACAGCCCACAACCATGGACCCTACGGCAAATCAACACGAACAACATATCAGAGAACCTGACATCAAACCTTCTGAGTTTTTTGAGGGTGACACAAGAAAGTGTGGTGGTTTTCTGCTTCAGTGCAATCTGGCATTCAGCCGTGCTCCGGTAACTTACTCTTCTGACTCTTCACGTGTGTCATATATTGTTGCCTCTCTGAAAGGTCCAGCACTCCAGTGGGCTAACGCCTACCTCCGCCACGTCCTGTCAAGGCCTTGCCGTTTTCCGACTTCATCAGAGACTTTCTCAAGGTCTTTGATTATCCTTTGCTGCAGGAGGAGGCCGCCCAAAAACTATTTTCAATCTGGCAGGGGGAAGAGACGGTGGCCAAGTTCTCAGTTCACTTCCGCATCATCGCAGAGGAATCCGGTTGGGGTGAGACGGCACTATGTAGTGCATTCCTTAATTCTCTCAATAGTAATATCAAGGATCAACTATTTACTAGATAATTACCTTCCGACCTCGACAGAATCATAGCTTTAGCGATTAAAGTGGATAACAGAGCACGAGAACGTCGGGTCAAAAGTAACTACAACTCCCATGAACACTCGCCACCCGGAAATGTTTTACCTGCTCCGATTATGTCACCCTCCGAACCCGAACCAATGCAGATCGGACGCACTCAGCTGACGCCGGAGGAACAACGGTACTGCATCCAAAACAAAGCCTGCCTGTATTGTGGAAAGAAGGGGCACACAATATCAGCCTGTTTTCTGCGGGTAAAAGAGTAAGCCCACCAGTTAAACAGGAGATACTGGTAGGTACGATTGCTACAACTCCTGCTAATTATTTGAAACTGCCTGCTACTCTGTGTGTTAATACTGTGAATTTCTCTGTCCAGGCATTGGTTGACTGGGGCAGAACAAAATTTAATCAGTCAGAGCTTGGTGAACGAACTACAGATCCCGGCCCTGAAGCTGGACCAGGCCATCTCAGTTTCCACCCTCACTGGTCAAACCATATCATCAGTTTCACACAAAACAATAAAAATAAGGTTGGTGGTATCTGATAATCACCAAGAAATGGGTGAATTTTTTATTGTCGAGACTCCAGGGTCACCACTCATTTTGGGCTATCCGTGGTTAAAGTTACACAACCCTCAGATTAATTGGGAGGAGAGTCGTGTCGACAGTTTGGGGTTGCGATGTTCAGCTGAATGTCTTCGCTCGGCCATATCTTCAAGTCCCGCTAAGCAAACCCCCAGTGAACCCATTAATTTGTCTACGGTACCTGAAGTGTACCACTCGTTAGCTCCAGTGTTCAGTAAACAGAAGGCTCAGTCGTTACCCCCTCACAGGCCATACGATTGCGCCATCGAACTGTTACCCGGAGCTCCGCTACCCACAGGCCATACGATTGCGCCATCGAACTGTTACCCGGAGCTCCGCTACCCACTAGCCGGCTGTATAATATCTCTGGTCCGGAAAGAGTAACTATGATGGAGTACATTGAGGCTTCTTTAAAGAGTGGAATCATCCGTCTGTCCACATCTCCCATGGGTGCCAGTTTCTTTTTCATGGCCAAAAAAGATAAGTCTCTACGGCCATGTATAGACTATCGAGGGCTCAATCAGATCACAATTAAAAACAAGTACCCCCTCCCACTTATTGACTCGGTCTATGAGCAACTTCAGGAGGCAACAGTATTTTCCAAATTAGATCTCAGAAATGCATACCACCTTGTACACATACGCCAGGGAGATGAATGGAAAACCACCTTCAAAACTCCTATGGGCCACTTCGAATACCTGGTCATGCCTTTTGGTTTAACAAACGCTCCTGCCATATTTCAGACTCTGGTGAATGATGTGCTTCGGACTTTCTCGGGGTGTTCGTCTTTGTTTACTTAGACGACATTCTGATTTATTCCAAAAATCAGGAGCAACATACTCATCATGTTAAATCTGTCTTACAGCGACTGCTAGAGAATCGTCTGTATGTCAAGACAGAAAAATGTGAATTTCACGTCTCTACAGTTTCCTTCCTGTGGTTCATATTTGAGAGAGGACAGGTAAGGTCAGACCCAGAGAAGATAAAAGCTTTAGTGGACTGGCCCACTCCCACAACACGCAAACAGTTCCAACGCTTCCTGGGGTTTTCTAACTTTTACCGGCGCTTTATCAGGAACTACAGTAAAGTTGCTACCCCTCTAACCCAATTAACGTCCTCCCTCAGGAGGTTTAGTTGGCCTCCAGAGACAGAGAAGGCCTTCACTGATCTCAAGACTCTGTTTTCAACGGCTCCCATTCTGTCTCACCCAGATGTCAACAGACAGTTCGTGGTGGAGGTGGACGCCTCCGAATCTGGGGTGGGGGCTGTTCTCTCTCAGAGATCTGTGGAAGATAACAAGCTTCATCCCTGCGCCTTTTTCTCTCGACGCCTCTCCCCAGCCGAGAGCAACTACGATGTTGGGGATAGGGAGCTTTTGGCCATAAAGATGGTATTGGAAAAGTGGCGCCACTGGTTGGAGGGAGCCGAGTCTCCGTTTATTGTCCTTACTGACCATAAGAATCTGGCGTATCTACAAAACGCAAAAAGACTCTATGCTCGGCAAGCACGATGGTCACTGTTTTTTGCCAGGTTTCATTTCTCTGTCTCATACATTCCAGGGTCCCGTAATGTGAAACCAGATGCCCTTTCACGGCAGTTCGTCACGGCTGAAAAACTCGATACTCCCGCCAACATCCTCCCTTCATCCTGCACGGTGGGCGTCATGACGTGGGATATTGACAAAGTTATTCGGGATGCACAGCAGACTGAACCAGACCCGGGTACTGGCCCCAAGGATAGGAGATTCGTCCCTTCCTCCGCCATCAGTAAGGTACTTAACTGGATTCACTCTGCAAAGTTTACTTGTCACCCAGGTATCCGCCGCATGCTGCATCTCGTCAAATCTCACTTTTGGTGGCCCACCCTGGATAAGGATGTCAGGAACTTCGTCACAGCTTGTCCTACTTGTGCACGAAGCAAACACAGCAATCAACCTCCGGCGGGGCTGTTGTTACCCCTTCCCATCCCCAGCCGCCCCTGGTCCCACATCGCCCTCGACTTTGTTACCGGCCTACCCGTCTCCGATGGTAACACCACCATATGCACAATTATTGATCGTTTTTCCAAGTCTGCCCATTTCATCCCTCTTCCTAAGCTCCCCTCTGCTATGGAGACAGCCCAACTGGTAACTATACACGTTTTTCGCCTTCACGGCATCCCTGTGGACATTGATTCAGATAGGGGTCCCCAGTTTATTTCATAGGTCTGGAGAGGTTTCTGCCTGGCAATCGGCGCCTCTACCAGTCTGTCCTCGGGATACCACCCTCAGTCTAATGGCCAGACTGAGCGGTGCGATCAGGAACTGGAGGCCATGCTAAGGTGTGTCACTCTCAATAACCCATCTTCTTGGTCCCAACAGTTACCATGGGTCAAGTACGCCCATAACTCTCAGGTGTCCGCTGCTACAGGGAAGTCTCCATTCGAAGCCTCACTGGAGTACTCCCCCCCCCTCTGTTTCCTTCACAAGAAGTGGATGTGGGCGTTCCTTCCGTACACCTTCACATCAGGCGTTGCAGGAGGACCTGGCATGTCACCAAAAGGGCCCTTTCCAGGTCAGTCGAACAAAACAGACGGTTCGCTGACAAACATCGGACTGAGGCACCCGCCTACCAGGTCAGGCAGAAGGTGTGGTTGCCCACCAGGGACATCACCCTCAAGGACACTCCTCGCAAGCTGGCTCCACGGTTCATTGGTCCCTTCCCTGTGGTCAAGGTGATAAATAGGTCTGCTGTGCGTCTGCAACTCCCCGCTTCCATGAAGCTACACCCTACGTTCCACGTCTCCCTCCTGAAACCAGTGACTACCAGTCCGTTACACCCTCCTACCGACCTCCCTCCACCCCCCCACCCCCGTCTGATCGACAACGACCCTGTGTTCACGGTCCGACGCCTTCTGGATGTGAGACGTCGGGGCCGTGGTTTTCAATATTTGGTAGATTGGGAGAGCTACAGTCCTGAGGAACGTTCATGGGTTCCTCGGTCACGGATCCTGGACCCCACTCTCATCTCTGACTTTTTTAGGGAACACCCTGAAAAGAGGTGGAAACCGCCAAGAGGCGGTTCTTGGGGGGGGGCTCTGTAGGATCCCTGGTTTTGGCTGCACTCACTCTCTCCACAGCTCTTCTCTATTACCCTGATGAGATCCACCTGCTGTTTTCCTAAGGAGGACTGATCGTGGTTGCCTACTTAAGCTGCAGCCAGACATCTCTCCAGTGCTGGGACAACTTCTGCCTATGGGTAAACTAGTGTCCAGTCACTAACCTGTTTCCTTACAGCCGATTCTGATCAACGACTCTTCTCTCCAGGACCTCCATGTCCTGCTCCCCTGAAGTCCTTCCACAGGCCTTGTCCAGCACCCCACGGTGCACCTACAAAAGCAGCAGAGTCTGGTCTCATCAGCGGTTAAACAAATTACTGGGTCTACCTGTTCCTCTCTCCACCGTGTCTCACCTATTCCTCTCCATCTAAACTAGGACCTCAACTCTCCCTCGGCACCTTCCTCTACAACAACAAGTAAGACGACTTTATTTCATCTCAAGAATCTAAGTCAACAATATTGGATACTCACCTCTCCACCATTCTCTTCCAGCTCGTCTCTCCAACTCACTTGTAAATAAAACACACTTATTTTGTATTCCTGGATGTCGCGTCTTCTTCTTCGGTCTGCCACTTTGGGGTCCAAAAGTACGACATCATGATAAAAAGTAAACATGTTTAAACCCTTGTTTATTTAATTTAGCATGTTCTGAATCGTTGAGGTGTGTTTCTTGCAGAAAAGCTACTTGGATTTTATCTTTCTTTAGTTTTGATAAGATTTTCCCCCTTTTAACTGGATTGAGTACTCCATTTATATTAAAATATGTTATTTTTAAAGATCTGTTCTGCATCTATGGGATTCCCTGCTCCATTTCTCTCAAAAACCTGGTGCACTTCCCCCTCCCTGCGAAAACCAGCAAGGAATTAACAATTAACATAACAAATATCAAACTAAGAACAAATTGTCCATGTAACTTCCTATGTAGGGGTCTAACTAGTTGACCCTGTTGAGTCACCCAAAGGTGCTCAAAGTAGAAAGTCCTCCTCCTCGGTCCGGAGGGAGAGGCCCTTGCCTGCTCCAGCCACGTGTCGAAAAAGTAGAAAAGGAATAAAAACAAAACAAAAAAAATAAAAGAGTAAAAACTAAAAATAATAATATAAATTAAAAAAGAAAAATTATTCCTACTGCAAAGGAAAAATATTAATAACGAAAGAAAGAGTAATAATTGAAAAAGGAAAGTGGTCCCAAACAAACCAGTTTCTTCAATAGTTTATCTCCACCACTAATTATGATGAAAATATTTCACTTTTATTTCCGCCGTCTTCAGATTGTGGGTTAAGTTCTCTCTAGGACACCGAGGAATCCGCTGATGGTCTTTTGAAAGCTCGGAGCTTCTCCTCGTAGCTTGGCTCCCGACCGGCTTTAAATGTGCCCTTCGTCGCTCGTCTGTCCACCCTTGTCCAGGACAGCCGCTGTACCTGCTCCAATAGCGTCTCCGGAGGTTTGATGGTTGTCACGGTGAAGCCTCTTCTCTGCAGGTCCTCTGATGCCTCCTCCACGGTGTCGTAAGTTTTGGTTCCATTTTCATATCTGACGCGCAGCCTGGCTGGGAAGATGGTCTGGAATTGAATATTATTCTCCTTTAATACTTTACGGATTTCTGTATACTCCCTTCGTTTTTTAAGTATGAGAGGTGGATAGCCATGGTCCAGATTTATGTGGTTTTCTTGCCAGTTAAATCCTTTCCCCTGCCATGCTTTGCGGAGTATTGTCTCTTTGGTTCTGGAGCTTAAGAACTTAATAATGATGGAGCGTGGTGGTGCGTTCACTGGCGGCTGTGGCCCAACTGATCGGTGGGCTCTTTCAATTTGTAGATCAGGCATGTCGTCATTTAACTCCAGACCTTCACGGAGTAAATTTTCCACAAATGTGATCATCGTTGTTTCTTTCTCGGACCCCTCCGGTACCCCGTACATCCTTATGTTTTTGCATCTGGAGCAACTCTCCAGATCCAACAATTTATCCTCCATCTTGATGTGTAGTTTTAGCATGGCCGTTACAACGACTTCCATGTTTTGGATCCTTTCTTCTGCCTTCTCAATACGTCCTTCCACCTTGTCCATTCTGGTGTTTACCTTCACGATTTCTTCTTTTATTGTCTCAAGTTGTTTTTTATTTTTTTGGCGGAACCCTCTTAGTTCTCGCAGAATCAGCTCGGAGTCAGTCATTTTCGTGTGCTGCATCTCGTTGCTCGTTAGCTTAGTTCCGTTAGCAGCTAGCTGTTGCTGCATCCCATCTTTCTCACTCATCTGACCTCAGTTGGCCTTTGTAGTTCAGTGTGGTTGTCTGTCTCTTGTCCCCTTTTTAACGCTTTATATTGCTGGAGTTTCTTCAATTTATATGGGGAAATTTCTCTAATTATTCTGCTTTGTCCAGGAGTTCTCTCGCTATGCGGCCATCATGGTGGTGATCCGCCCCGGAAGTCCTGTAGGTCGTATCTTAAAGCTTATCCTCCTCTGGAGGTCTTCATCACTTCTTCATGTTTGCTCTTCTCTCTCTCTCTCTCTCTCTCTCTCTCTCTCTCTTTCTCTCTAATATTCTGAGAGGTCTTCCTCTCTTGTAAACAACTGACCACACCTCTGATTTGAAAGAGGTGGTCGATTTGAACCAATCAAAATGGAATGGCTGAACTTGATTCAACTAAATAAAGTATTATTTTAATCTGTTCCGTTGAAAAAGTCATCACATAAAATCATTTAAGACACTTATAAACTTTAAATGAAGTTAAAAACAATACAAACACTTTGTCAACCTTATAAACAGAAAACAAGTTTGTAAACTTTTGGGCTACCCAGGTTCTTGTCAGCTGTAGGAGGAACACAAGGCAAGTTATTTAGTTATTCCCAGTAAATAATTCTTTGTCTGTCCGTTTTCTACATGCAGGAAGAGGACCCAAGTGTCAAAGCTGGAATTCCTTTGAACAGAGACGGGGCTTTCTGTTATTTATGATTGTTGATGGGATAGACTGGTACAAATTGATACCAGGACATCCTGGGTGATCTGTGTTAACTCAAACGTCCATTTTGGGGTTCACCGAAAGGGTGTTCCAATATTATTCAGATTTATTGGATCTTTGGTTATCTTACAAACCATAAAAGTCTTCTATTGACACTTTCCAGAGTTAGAGATGCTGAAAACAAACTTTAAACTGTCCCAGGTTTTGAAGTGGGGGTGGAATGTCTCAGTTGTTCAAGGGATGAGGAGTTTCTTTTTTTCTTTTTCAGAAACATCTTTACAGAATGAACTACTCAGTTACAGAAACAGAAGTATGTTATAAACTGACATTCAGGGACGCAGGTATATCTCTACATTTCCCCCACTTGCGATTTATAACCTGTTCCATGGTTGATGAATCGCAATCAGCAGCGTCCATGCATCGGTCATCTTCAAACAAAGGTTGAGGTAGATTTCTGAAAAGTCAAAGTTCATAATTTCCAGAGTTAGAAATCAGAGTCATTCAACATGGAGTAAACAGGAATAATTCCAAGTACGAAAAGGAAAACAATCCAGATTGTTCCATGTGAGTTCAAAGTGATAATTCCACAACAAGGAAATCAAAAATAAGAAACGTATTCCATCGGGTGTTCACGATGTCCTCTGGAGGGCATGGTGAGGTAGACCAAGGGATTATGAGGTAGGATGGTACTCAGTGGGTGATTTCTGGTGTCCATCTAATTAAGTGTCTAAATAATTCCTCATATAATGAGGCTATCGTTAAAATAAAACAAATCTCAACGCATGCATGTCTAATGTCAACTGAATTGACAAACTAAATTGTCCTTTGTTTATTTGAGTAAACAAATAAAATTATTTAATCTAGGATTCTAAGGCCACTGCTTTTGTATACGCACGCATGGACAAAAGGGGTCTATGGGCTCATGGCTAAATGTTTAGGGACATAAAGCATGCAATAGGAGAGTTTGGGATAAAAGTAAAACAAAAATTGGAAGCTTGGAACTATGGGTTGTTTGTAAATTCCAATACTTCACTGACATAGGGAATGGTGGGTTTGGTTCATCTATGTCTAGGAATTTTGTTTGCTTAGAATGAGTGACTAATGTGATTAGTCGTGTGTGGTTTTAAATCGAGCTTTCAATTGTTGGTCAACTGAGCATGAGTATTAGCAACATAAAATCCCTACTGCAACCCGACGTAGTTAACCCCCACTAGTGGGTTGTCATCTTTTCCGATCCTTAGCTGCTTCACCTCTAGCTGATCCAGTGGTCAAAAGTTGATTTTTCCTTGTTAAACTTTATTGAGTTAGGTCTAGGGTTTTATACGTTACCTATTTGTTTGAAGTAATATTAAATGTGAAGATTTGTACTTTAAGGTGTTAATTGAAGAAGAGGAATGTCTGTAGCTTCTTGGTGGTTCTTTTGGATGGGGTTTTAGTTGTCTACAGACTCTCTATCATTGGGTTTTGGTTTGAGCCTTGTGTGGCTTGATCTGGTTTCAGTGGACCCACTTGAAAACAGGTTCTTTCTGACCTCTGCTGATCCTGATTCGGTACACAACTGGGGACAGTTTGTCCATTATCAGGTGTGATCCAGTCCACCTTGGAAGGAGTTTGCGGGCAAGCGTTCCAGTTTTGGAAGCTTTTTGTCCATTGGCTGGGGCAAAAATGTAGTACCAGACCTTTTCCCCCACTTGAAGTTCTTCATGGGAGGCTTTTTGGTCATAGTAGGCTTTGCGTCCTTCAGCTGTTTTGTTAAGACGTTTTTGGGCAAAAGAAAAGGTGGTTCTCAGATGTTGGTTCAGATCTTTCATGTACTGGTGTGTGGTGTAGGCGGTTGCTACACTGGCTTCACCGGTTTGATAGAGTAGGTGCAAAGGAAGTGTCATCTGTCGACCGGTCATCATCTCGAAGGGAGAGATGCCTGTGGACTGATGTGGGGTTGATGGAATAGCCCTTAGGACCAGGGGCAGTTTGATGTCCCAGTCTCTATAGTTGGTGGACACATACTTCTTAAGAACACTGATCACTGTTCTGTTAGCTCGCTCAACTTGGCCTAATGATTGGGGATGGTAGCCAATATGGAAATTGACTTTGACTCCCAACATTTGCCAAAGTTTCTGCATCACTTCAGCAGTGAAATGTGTACCTCTGTTGGAGTTGACCCGGATGGGGAGTCCGAACCGAGTAAAGATGTGGTTCATGAGTAAATAGGCAGTGATGTCTGCTGTGTCATTGGTTGCCGGTAGGCAATCAATACATTTGGTATATGCACAAGTCACAGTGAGAAAATATTTGTTTCCTCTGGTCGATTTGGTAAGGGGTCCTACCCAATCGATCTGTAAATCAGACCACGGAAACGTGATCCCTTTGCTTTGCAATGGTGCTCTGTGAAGGGGTGTTGCAGGTTGGAACTGACAACAGACCAAGCACCCTTTAATGTAATCCTTTACATTGTAGTGAACTAGACCTCTGACATCAATCTGTCTCTGAGGACCTTCAGGGGACAGGAACTGTTATTTCATTGATTTGAATCCAGAAATACAAATTATCTCATCAAGAGACTATTTAATTGTAGCCTGAATTAATCAAGTGAAAGAACACTCTTCTTTTTTACCCAGACCAGTGGTCATTCCGTATGTTGAGGGGGTATCAGAGAAACTGAGACGTTTATTTTCTAAACATAACGTCCCAGTGGCTTTTAAACCCCAAAATACATTACGGCAAAGACTGGTTCATCCCAAAGATCCAGTCCCCCGGCACAAACAGAGTAATGTTGTGTATGCTGTTCAGTGTCAGGAGGGCTGTGATCAGTCTTACATCGGGGAAACTAAACAGCTACTGGCCAAAAGGATGACCCAGCACAGAAGATCAACATCATCAGGCCAGGATTCTGCTGTCTACACTCATCTCCAGGCCAGCGGTCACTCTTTCAAGGATGAAGATGTTCACATCCTGGACAGAGAGGAACGATGGTTTGAGAGAGGAGTAAAGGAGGCCATCTTTGTGAAAAGAAATCGTCCATCATTAAACAGGGGTGGAGGCCTCCGGGTTCACCTGTCCCCCTCTTACAATGCTGTGATTGCTAGTATCACTCAGCCCTCTGTGAGTAGTAAACAGCCATCAGTGTGCTAATGACCCATTGTTAGGCTGATGGTCTTTCTTGACCATGTAATCAGCTGGTTTTGGTTGTCAGCAGCAAACTGGTTGATCCACTCTGAGAAGGTGCTATTTAAGAGACTGAGCTGAAAACAGCACCTCAGACTGAGGAAGTCTCTTGGATGAGAGACGAAACGTTTATAGATTTTTTTGCTTTGTTTTGTTTTTTGTTTTTTTGAATGTCCAGAGGACCAGATTGAACTTTTTTGGAAAGTACACATTTGTTATATGTAGTGAACTAGGCCTCCGAAGACCTTGTAGTATGCTAAAAGGCTAGGTTAGCTTCGAGCTCCACTACAGTCATATTTTAATAACGGGTTCTCTCTTTTTCGAGCTACTTGACAGATATGTGACAGAGGTACTGTGTTGTCGATGGTTTAATCAGTGACATGAGACGTTAATTTTCTTTGACCTATCAAAATAAATGTGGTCATTTATTAACAGAATCAAAATTTAACATCAAAACATTGTACACTTGATTATACTGATCGGCTCTAATTAATAAAACTTGGCACATTTTACTTAATAAAAACAACAGGCGACTGAAGATATCTGGATTAATTACTGGCAAGATAGAAGAGTTTTAAAGAAGGGAAATATGGATGAGTTTAAAGGGAGATGTGGAGGAAGATGTATGTCTGTAGACCAGAACAACACGCTCCTTTCAAACGCAGCTCGCCGTGTACACTTGTAGTGAAGCTCGTGACGACTCTTTACCTTGGCAGACGATGGGTCCACTGCGGTCAAGAGGTCCCTGGCACGCTACCTTTCATCGTCTCCTCAGGGCGGCTGCGACTCGGCAGAAGTCGTGAGATAATCCGTTCCACAGAACAAACTTCCTCAGCAGTTATAGGGCACTCGCCGGGTGGAGCCACAGCGAGGCGTCGTGGCTCCTGCAGAGATGGATGACTCCATCAGCCTGGAAAACTGAGTCCGAAGTTCCACTCAGCAGTGGAAAAACTCCAGAACTCCAGAACTACTCCACAGTACTCCAAGAGACTCAGAAGAACTCCGAGGAACTCCAGCTGAACTCCATCAGAACCAGAAGAACTCCATCAGAACCAGAAGAACTAACGGAACTCACGGAACTAGGAAGTGTCGACTTTTAAAGAGTTCTACTTCTGGTCACTTTTAAGAAGTCCTGATTGGTTGAAGGAACCAACAGGGGTGTGGTTTTAGTGACGTCAGAGGGTCATTACAAGTCAGAAAACAGCCGGAATGTTTTGAGAACGGTTAGTTACAGACGAGAAAATATTTTGGAAAAATGACAGACTTACAGGTGCCAGTTTTCTTATTTACTGTCTGAGAGGTTTAAAAACACGACAGCTCGTTCCAATAACTTGTTTCTTGACTGTCTCCGACTTTTGACCGACATCACTCTTCTCATTTCAGACAGAAGATCAAAAATGCATTATTACTTTGTAAAATAGACATTTAACTTGATTTCTAATTTGAATGAGGATTAAAAATCATTAATACTGTTTCACAGTTGATTTAAAATGAGTTGTTCACTTCAACATTTAAAAATGGTATGAACTAAACACACTTTTGATTATCAAGACATTGTAAAATAGTAATGATAATATAAAAAGAGAGTGTTCTTTCAATTGATTAGTTCAGGATACAATTAGAAAGTCTCTGGATTAGCTAATTTGTATTTCTGGATTTAAATCAATGAAATAACAGTTCCTGTCCCATGAAGGTCTTCAGAGGCAGGTTTGATCGGAGGCCTAGTTCACTACAACCTTCATGGCGATAAACCTGGTGTCTGAGTGATGATATAACAGACAACCAGCTTTAATGAAGGTGAAGCCTGATCAAAGTTCTCCTCAGCAGCTGAAAACAAAAGGACTGAACTTCTGCTTTAAATAAAGCTAAATATAATAATGTGTAATCAAAAGTGTTTTACTGTTTTTGTTATGATTAATCTCAGGAATTGTACTCAAATTCAGACCAGGGCTGAGAAGGATTACAGACACGGAGTAAAAGTTCAGTGAGTTTATTTACAGTGCTGGGGGTAAAGGAAGTTTGAGTTCCTGGAAGGGAGGGGAAAAAAGGGGAAGACAGATTAATGATGGGTAGGAGAATATTGTTGCTATTTAGGATCATTAAATCCTTCTCTTACAGGTGGATCTTCGAAGGCAGACTCAGGGAGGTAGGCGAAGTGTCTGTTGGGTGAGTGAATCCCTTGTATTTTCCAAGTAACTTGATGAGTATCTTGCAGGTGGCGGCTGATGGAGGAGGGAGGAGTGTCCCACTGAGTGATAGAGTTCCACAGGGAATGAGTCCAGTTTGGGGATGATT
>NC_056519.1:29305464-29316130 GCF_014905685.2 Nematolebias whitei
GGCAACCACGATCAGTCCTCCTTAGGAAAACAGCAGGTGGATCTCATTAGGGTAATAGAAAAGAGCTGTGGAGAGAGTGAGTGCAGCCAATACCAGGGATCCTACACTTTTCTTCCCATGGGTCCGGGAAGCGAAGAGGAGTGGCGACCCTGATATCCAAGGCTGTAAATTACGAGCATATATCAGAATATAAGGACAATGAAGGCAGATTTGTTATGATTGCAGGCAAGATGGAAGGAATTGTGATAAGTCTCCTTAATGTGTATATCCCTCCAGGGAGTGACTGGTCCTTTTATAAACATATAATTGACCTAATGACAACAAAAAGTCAAGGAATTTTAATATGTGGTGGAGATTTTAATGTACGATTAAAACTCATCAAATGGGAAACCCGACACAAAAAACATTAGCAAAAGATTAAATACTTGGATGGGCGAAGTGGGGATTGTGGATGTGTGGAGTGAGAGAAACCCAAAGAGCCGAGACTATTCACATTACTCACACGCTCACAATGTCTACTCGAGAATAGATTACTTTTTTATGTTTAAGGGAGATCTTTCCAGGGTAGACAGTTGTGAAATAGGACCCATTACTATTTCAGACCATGGACCCATCTACATCACAGTCCATCTGAATAATAAGAGAAGGTCCACACAGTGGAGGCTGAACTCAAGCATTCTGAATAACCTAGGTATCAGAGATAAATTAAAAAGTGAAATTAAATTGTATCTAGAAAATAACGACAATGAAGAAGTGACTCCACCTATACTCTGGGATGCATTAAAAGCAGTGATGAGAGGTAAAATTATAGCTATATCCTCATATGAGAAGAAAACTAGAGAACAAAAACTCATAAAATTAGAAGAGGATCTGAAAAGACTACAGAAAGAACATGCAAAGTCCCCCAGGGATGACACCAGCAAACAAGAGATTGTAAAACTAAAAAAAGAAATAGATGAAATTGTCAAAGATGTGCGGAGTTCAGCCTGCCCCGTCAGAACGGGCATGTCAAGACATGTCCATCCTGTTATCCATTCTGTGTTATTCTGCTCGTTTCATGCCCTGTTTGTAGGCCTTGAAGCCTTGGATGAGTAAAAACATATGTAGGGCAACACGTACACTTACATACCGCATAAGCACGAATGTATATGACACACAACTACACAGGCTCACTAAGACGCACACACACAGGCCCGCTTGAGAGGCACACACACGCAGGGAGAGAACAGCAGAAGCAGAAAATGTTTTTCTTTTTAATAAAAAATACCAGTTTCAGATGAATGAGAAATATGTGTTTATAAAAAATCAATTAAATAATCAAGTGATATTATACACCTTGTGATTTTAAAATATAAACATTGTGATTTTAGAATGTAATCTGTTTTTAAGCTTGTTCATGATGATTGTTGAAAAAGAAGAACCTGTAGCTACGTGAATGTTCTAGAAAGAAGTTACAAGCAAAGGTATTACACAATGGGAAAACCCCAGAACACAGCTCTGAGCAAATCAGAATAGGACAATGCAGAATGACTGTGCATTAATGAACAAAATACACCCAGATTTTAATATGCATTAGGAGTGACTGGCAAAATCTCATAAGAAGCCTGTAAAGTTGGACTAAGGTCCAACCCAAAAGGGATGGATTAGCCTGATGGGGTGACTGGTCTGGAGATGTCAGTCAAAATCTCAGGCTATATAAACAAAAGTTTCACTGAGAACTCTGCTGTTTTGGGGATCCACTTCACGAGCGAGGGAGCTCAGGACAAGACTCGGAGTACCTCTGGACAAATTGTGGATTAATAGGGCAATTTTGGACGGTCTCTGCTGGAGGAGAACTAGGGTGAAATCCGTTGGAATAAGTTTCTTTTTTGGAACCATTCTTCAACCCATCAGCCCAGATTATTCCTAAAATCCTTTTTCTTCAATTTCAACCAGATCAAGGACCAGGAACGGCCCACATCCGAGAGAGAGATGGGGAAATTTGCCTCTTACTCAATTCAGAAAACATGGTAAGAGGACGTTCCTCGAAATTAGTCCTTAATAAAACCTTATCTCAAATTAAAACAGCGGTGTATGAATTGACAGGCAGAAAAATCAATTATGTTATAAATCTGGTTGCTCAGAGTTGTAGAAGGGTCTTCTTTGTGGTGAGAAATAATGTGTTGGGTCAGGTAGAGAGGGTAGATAAATTGTATGGGTACTTGTGTTCCTGAGAGAGACCGGGCGTGGCCGGCTGGACCAAAAGGAGTCCGAGGCCAGGCAGAGAGAAGTCCAAGAGCCTGTCTCAAGCCCATCCACAGGGTCCGAGATCTATCTTGCCCAGGAAAGGTCAACAACTAAAAAAGGGACTAAGGAGTGAAAATTATTCAGCATGTAATCTCTTTGTAATCAAGTGTAATCATTATCGTGCAATACCGCTGTTCCCCTGCAAAAGTTATTGATTAAAGCAAAGCAAAACATAAAATTCTGGATCCTTATTTCAAACACCCTTTTGTTCTTGGAAGTGTAAAACTTGGTTCAATGAAACAACAGAAACATGGGAGGTTTTAAATGGTTTTATTAGCTTTTGATTATAAAACAACATCCATGAGCATTGTACCTAGGCTCTGAACAACGCCAGATCGATTAACAATTGTAACACTAAATCAGGAGATGAGATACCGTTAACTTGCGCTTCCTCGTCTGCTAAACGTCCCCACTCCTGCTGCTAGGTCGGGCGAGGCACGAGGTGAGACTGGGTGTGGTGCAAGGATCGGAGGTAGTTAACAGTCTGGGTGAATCATCTCAACACAGCCTTAAAACTAAAACTGTTCTAGGAAACGGCTGCGGGTAATACCTGAGCTATAGGATTAGTTTTGAGACCCGTTGGAGGAGAGGCTGCGGTGAGGGCGTGGCACGTGTCCTGTGCCTACCTCACTCTTGAAAGCAAGACAAAATAAATACGCTGGAAATCCAAAAAAAGCTCCTTTTTACAAAGCAACAATACTACGAGGTAGGTGGAAAATCATTGAAACTGCTCTCATATAGGCTAAGAAAACAACAAGCGGAAAGAGCCATATATAAAATAAGAAACAATACGACAAATGAAATAGAAATTAATCCGGAGAAAATTAAGAACTGCTTTCAAAAATATTACAAAACATTATATTCCCAAACACAGACAAGCAGCGACAACCAGATCGATGCCTTTCTGGATCAGATTGATCTTCTGACGATTACTGACCAACAAAATGAGAAATTAATATCTAAAATAACAAAAGAAGAAATTCAATCAGTAATCAGGAGAACAAAAGGAGGGAAGTCTCCTCCTCGCTTCTCCTCTTCGCCTTGTTTATAGAACCCATGAGTCAATTGATCAGGCAGAGGTCAGATATAAAAGGGGTTACAATGACATCCGGGGAGCAAAAATTGTCTCTATTTGCAAACGATTTATTGATAAGTATAACACTGTAGGGTTTTGATATTTTCCTTCCTCCAGGTTCCTGAAGGCAGGGGCGGTGCTGATGAGCAGCTGCAGCTGAGGCCAGTTTCCTTAATTGATGCCAGGAGTACTTAAGGCTCCAGTGGAGCTCCAGTCAGTGCTGGAGCATTGTTTGACCTGCGGGTACATATGCTTCCAGCACTGTACTGTGCTTAAAGATTTAGTAAGACTTACCTTGTTTTGTGTCCATGATTTCAGAGTCTGGATGTACCGGATCCTGTCCTGTAATTCGAAGTATTAGAGAAGATCCTGTGGAGATACTTACCTGTGCTTCCTGGTGCTCAGCTGCCTGAACTCGCCTTCCACCACTTGCCCTTGCAGTCTGCCTTCTCATCATCCGGGAAGGAGCAAAACCCACAGCCATACAAACTACCTGAACTGTAAGCCTGTCAAAGAATCCAAACATTCAGTTGTTGGACCAAATCCTCGTCCAAGAAATAATCCTCCTCCTCTGTCTTCACAGACCCTGAACCTGCTTGTAAATAGTTTATTTTTCACTGTAAATAAACATTTTCAATTACAGTTGAGCCTGGTTCTGTTTTACACTCAGTCTGTTCATCTGGGTAACTCCACATTATAACAGAATGCTCCAGCCAGAAATCATCCAGAACATGACTGAGAGAGAACAGTCCCAACTCTCCCTGTCCTCGCAGGCAAAATGCATCGACAACCATGATGCGACCCTGCAACAGATCCTGGAACTACAGAAGAGTAATCAATCCAACCTCCAGGAGATGGGAGGTATGGTTTTTGCTTTAACTCAAAAAGTTTCTACACTGTGTAGATGAACATATGCTGTATAAATATTCATAAATTAAACGGATTCATTCATTTTTCTGGACTGGATAATATCGTGCATTGAATAATTAAAAACGTAACGTGAGACGTTAATTTTCTTTGACCCATCAAATGAATGCGTCATTTATTTACAGAATCAAAGTTTAACATCACACATTTACATTAATTTGGCAAAATATGAAAATAACAACATGACTAATTTAGCAAGCTGTACAATTTGATTAACCATACGGCGATGGTTGAAAAACTTCACAACAGACATTTCTAAAAATACCTGGAATGATTTCTAGCAGATAGAAGAGTTTTAAAGATGGAAAGATGAAGTTTAGAGGGAGGGAGATGGTGTGTGTGAGTGAAAAGATGGACGAGGGAAGTGTTTGTGTCGGCATCAGAACGGCACTCTCCGGTGAGTTCCCAGCTTCTTCCCCAGTACACTTAGGTGGTATAAATCAACTCTTTTACCTGGAGGAGGTGATTCCACTGGTACGGAGTTCCATTTAACGCACCCTTTCAGCGTCTCTGTAGGAACAGCTGTGAATCGTCCGAAGTAGTGACGGTATTCCGTCCGACCCAGGTTCACCTCTTGGTGGACTCACAAGAGGAGTGAGTCCGTCAGGAGTTCCACTCAGAGGTGGAAGATGTCATAATCCCACAAGACTCGGAAGAGCTCTGGATCATGCTGGACTTCTGTTCTCCCAAACGACTGGAGCTGCAAACTCTCCACCCGACTCGACTCGACTCTACTCCAAACTGGTTTGAACTAGGAAGTACCGACATTTAAAGAGCTCTATTTCCGGTTCATTTGGGAGTTTCCTGATTGGTCGTTTCGACCAGACAGGGGTGTGTTTTTGTGACGTAAGAGGTCACTAGGAGTCAGAAAAACAGCAAGAATGTTATGGAACAGATTGAAAATGTTTTTCAGACAGACGAGAGGAATATTTAGACGAGTTGTGGGAAAACAGGTGCCAGCCTCTATATTTACGTCTGAGAGGATTTTAAAAACATGACAGTTCGTTCCAACAACTTGTTTTGCGTTTGACTCCAACCTTGGACCAACTTACACTTGCTCATTCAAAGACAGAAAATCAGAAAATGCATAATTACTCTGTAACAGACCTCAACATGATTTCCACTTTGCATGAGGATTAAAAATCATTATTACTGTTTCACAGTGTAGTGGACTAGGCCTATGTCAAAACTGACCAGATGGACAGAGACTGTTATTTCATTGATCTGCATCCAGAAATACAGTTTGAGCCATCTGGAGACTTTCTTTCTTGAATTAATCAAGTAGAAAAGACAATTCTCTATGATCATTACTATTTTACAATTGTTTGATAATCAAATTGTGTTAGTTCACTCAATGTTTACAGGTTGAAGAGAACTACTCATTTTTATTTTACATAAACAGTAAGTAATGATTTTTATTCCTCATTCAAAGAAGAAATCAGGGTAATATGCATTTCTTGATTTTTCTGTCTTCAATGAGCAAATTTGTAAGTATGTTAAAGGTCGAGTTTCGGTCAACTAAAATGTTTACTGAGAAGAAATGTCATGTTTAACTTTTTCAGAAGATACAGGAGAGTTTGACTCCACGAAGTCTGGTTTTCTCCAATAATCTTTCTGTCTGTTTTAAACAATCTCATTCTCTGCCCTTGACTTTGATAACACCTTACATCACAAACCACACCTCTGAGCTGGTCCATCCACCAATCAGAAAGCTCTAAAATGACCCGGAAGTCAACCCATTTAAATGTGGCAACTTCCCGGTTCTCGCCAGAGTTAAAGAGTTAAAGAGTTAAAGAGTTACAAAGAGTGACAGTTCTCCTGGAGAAGAGAGATGAAAACTCTCTGATGCAGCTCATGGAGAAGAGTTCCAGAGTTTAACTCTCTGAAGAGAGTTCTGAAGGAGTTCAGAATTCTGACAATCCAGGATGCAGAGAGGATTTTGGGAATTATAACTTCTGTTTGGATAACCTCGCACGACTCTCTAAGGGTTTGGCTGTCCTCATGGAGACGCTGAAAGAGTCAGAAAGGAACCCTACGCCGACGCTGATTTTATCATCAACCAGGTAGAAGGTTCTATTTCGACCAAGTGTACCGTGGCCAAGCTGATTCCCCAAAGAGCGTGTTGTTCTGGTCCTACAGATAAACTCCCTCACACATCTCTCTGTAAGATAAATCTCCATTTTCCATCTTAAACTCTCCTTTCTCCTAAAATCATTACAGATATTTTAGAAATATCTGAAGCAAAGTTCTCAATCACCGCCGTGTGATTGATGTCTGTTATTCTGCTGAGAAGTGAGGACAATCGCCGTATTGTCCACTTTCTGTGAAACTAGCTATGCTACTGTTATTTACTATTCCACCAAATTAATATAAACAGTGGCTGTAAAACGCTTTATTCTGTTTATACTACATTTGGTGGCCCGTTACGTGCTCATAAATGACTGTGTATTCGTGTAAAGATTGTTTTTACATGTTGGCATGAAGAAAAGTAACAGTTTATCAGCTGTGCTGAAACGCAGCTCAAGCTGCGCCGCTTTGAAGTCAAAACGCTGCATGTTTAAGCGTGTTGGGCTAGTGATGTTATGAAAGCTGAAATAGTGTCATTGAGTCTTTATAAAGCTGAAGTTGTACGCCTGTTATGGTAACTAAAAGCTGGGTTTGGGTAAAAACGCTTCATTCTGTTTAAACTGTGGTCCAAACGGACGGAGGTTCTGTTGGTCCGGCTCGGTTCTGAAAAGGTTCGGACGAGTTTTTTTTTAAATAGCTAGAAAGACGTTTTTGAGACCGGAGTAGCAGACTCCGTACAGCTCAGAGTTGATTCGTTACATTTTTAACAGAAAAAGTGCATTTTGACAGTTTAAAAGACGAAAAGTTGACAAACTTATTTCAGGCTAATCTAACATGCTGGTTGCTAGAAACGCTTAGTGATTGGTTGAATTTTGCTGCTGTGGAGCGTTCTGATACGCTGAGAAGTTGAATGACGTGTCTACGTCATTTCCTCTCACCCCCGTGTTGCTATGTAATTGGTGATTTCAGTCACGTGACCCGGAAATGGAAACTCGTTTTCATAGGGAATAAAATCTGCTTTTTAAAGCTGAAAAGCGCTTTAAAGTTGATTCTGATACGCCGGTTAAGTTCTTCGAAGCATACTCGCTGAAATTTTGCCACGTTAGGGTTTAAAATCCGTCATTAAATGATGTTTTTGAACAACGCTAGCGATGCTAATTTTAAGCTAACAGCTAACGACCGGATGAGTGACGTGTCACGTCACTTCCTCCATGTCGGATGTAAAGTTGCGACCGGAGCCTTCACTACGCTTAAAATCACTAAATAAAGCTGCCATATGTCCCAGAAGACTCATGTTCATGCATAACAGTCGTGCTTGTTGAAACAACGCCACGTTTACGCTTAAATTCGTTCAGAAACGTTGATTTTAACCGAGTTTAGCCGAAGCTAACTTTAAGCTAAGCGGCTAACAACAGGATGTCAACCGAACGTCACAGGAAGTCATCATAGACTCCTGCCGGTAGAAAGCTAAACACTGCACCCTCCTGGAGAAACTTTAAATCACGGTTTCACTTCAGTTTTAGGTTTAAAGAGTGAAATTAAACGTTTTTATTTTTCTGTAAGGCATTTTTGAGTTAATAAACGTTCCTCAAAGCTGAATAGTCACTGTTATCTTGCATTTAAAAAGTAAAAAAGGTATTTATGCAAAGAAGCATTTACCGAACACATTTTTATTCACTGATAATTCCTTAAGAAAAAGGTACAAAATAAAATTAGAAACTTTTTAAAAGATACGGTTCAAATATTCACAGAGTTGAACAGTTTACTCATTTGCTGGAGAGATAATACACGTTTAATTGCTAGATCACTAAATAAGAGTAAACTTATCAGGAAAAAGAAACTTTTCTGTTTAAGTTACCACCTAAAAATAAATCTTCCTATTTAATTTTAAATAGAGGATGAGACAGGAGAACAGGAATAACAGTTTTTCTGAGGAAGGACTGATTAATCCTGATACATCATCAACTTTTCTTTTTCTTTTCACCACTTGCTTCTATGAGTAACTGTTAAAATAGCAAATTTCTGGAACAGAACGGTTTAAAAAACGCTTTAAACTGATTTGCTGTGAGACTTTTAGAAAAATTGCAGGTTTATTAAAAATTCAGTGCTTTAGAGTAAAATACACTAAAAAGAGCTTGGTAACTGGTATCTGTTGAAAAATAAGCACATAAAAATAACACTGCCAGAGAGCATTTACTTAAATATTCATGAATTGGGGTAAAACCTACAGAAAGGTACCCACATTTGAATAAGTTGACTTATAACAGTACTTCTGTGTAAACCCAAACAGCTAAAATAGTGTGCAAACTCAATGACAACTTGAATACAAATATTTACCTGTAAAATATCTGAAGCTTGCAACTGTTTTAAACAGATAAAGTGCTACACAGTGAAAAACATGACAGGTGTGTTAGAAAAAGATTTTGATGCTTATGGGATAAGGGACTGCTTGGAGAATGCGTTAGCGCTTCTGACAGATTCCTTACATCCACAGATCAAGCAGGCGGAGAGCATGAACCCAAAAGAGTTATTGGACAATCTGAAGGAGGTTGCAGAAAGTGTGACCTCTACAGAAATTACAATGCCAAATTATGAAAAGCTGGCTAAAATTGCAATTTTGCTGAAAGAATCATTCTATACGGTTGTTGAGAAAGCTGATTACCTCACACAAAGGTTAGACAGTGAAAAGGTGTTTGCTCAGGAAATTGAAGAATACGTCCTTCAATTTAAAAGTGAACACGAGGCCCGCATAAGAAAACATTATGATCAGATGTTTCATTTACAGTAATATGCAAATGCAGAAATTGATTCGCTGACCAGCAAAATACAATTACTTGAGGCATCACTATCTGAAGCCATGGATGCTACAGATGTGCTTAAGAAAGATCTGCACAGACTCGAAGTGGATAAAGAGATATTAATGGAAACAGTTGTGCATTCACGACAGGAATGTCGGTCATCGCAGGAACGACTAAAAGCATGTGAGGAAAAACTGAGAGCAGCAACAAATAAAAGTTCTGACGTGGGGCGAGTTTGTCTGGAACTCAGAGAAGACCGTGGACAGAGGCCAGGTCACCCACATACACCTCAGAAAGACGTTGTTGTACCTCCTGCTCTTAATCCACCCTCACATAAAATGGTAGGAACAGACCTGAACAGGTCTCCTCCACAAAACATGCAACAGAGTGCATGGAAACTTCGTCTTTCATTGGATGTTCTGCTAAAACTCTCAAAATATGTACAACGCTTTGTTCCTGGACAGATGGGCTCATCTGGAACAAAAGCGTACCTGAAAGATCTCGAATTCAGATTGAAGGATTATCCTAATGCTACGGTTGAAGATAAGATCAATCTGATAATACGCACTTCGGACAGAGAGGTGTTCGCCTTCATCGTGCGTCTACCAGGTGCAACGAGAAGGGATTACAACCTTCTGTGTGAAGCTTTGATCAAAGAGTACGACTCCTGGACGGGACCTGCTGGTTTCCCAGCCGCTGACAAGGTCAAGCAGGGCAAGAATGAACATCCAAAGATCTATTACAAAAGAATCTTCCAAGCTTATTTTGGTTACAGAAATGAAACCGGAATGGAGGAAGAAGAAAATTTTAAATTTGTTTTCAGCAAAAATCTCCATACTGACATACGCATGTCAGTACAAATTATGGCAAATTTCAGAGAAAAATCCATAAATGAGATTAAACAGTGTGCTGTGAATGTGTTTGAGGTACGTTCTCATGCTAAGACGCCCATAGAGGTGTTTCCTGGTATAAAGGTTAAACCCCACTCCCTAGAAATGGAAGGAAGGCGTGCGACGCCACCTCCTCCTAAAACAGGCGAGAAAAGGCAGTATTTTCAAACTAACAAACCACGTGATGAAGGTGCACGCTGGGACAAAAATGCTCCTCTTTCAGTGGATGAACGTGATTATCGTATATGGGACATGCGTAGGACGCAAGGATATGGGATCCAAGAGGACCCATATTATCAGGGGAAATCCGAAGAGGAACCCCCAAAAGACGTACCTAACCCTCCCCCACCTCGGACGAAACGTCCCGAGGCGATAAAATCACAAAGGTCCCAGGAACAAGGCCCTAAACCTCTGAGCTCGGAAGAGACAGAGGAAATGCAAAGGTTTTTAGAAACTTTGATACACGCTGAAATGGGAACCCAACCAGGAGCACAATGTAGTGATGTGATCGCTACTAACTCTGAATGCGCAAATGACAACATTACAGATGTCGGTGAAACACACCAAGACATTGCTGTTGCTGCCTCCAACAACCCCTCATCGGACGAAGGGGGGATAAACAC
>NC_056519.1:29316230-29331086 GCF_014905685.2 Nematolebias whitei
TCAGTGGTTGTTGTTGTTGTTTGCGATCCGGCCTCTGGTTCATGACACAAGAGACAGAAAAGAAATTGCGAGATGAAATATCGGCCGATGAGGAAGATGACATGTACCCGGCCAAGACAAATCCACCATATCAAGTGCCTGAATCAACCCTTGAGCCCAGGCAGGCTAAGCAAAACCGAGCCCCAGGCCCAGAGACTGACAGTTATCGTGAGTATAAAAAGCTGAAAACCTTAGTGAGGGACAAACAACCCCAGGAGCCCACCGAAGAATACATCAAAGATGTGTGGCCCATGGTAGTTAGCTCCACTGAGTGTGATGCAGCAAGAACGTTGTGGCTGGGTAATGTCACTAAAAACCCAATGAGTAAAAGGGAATCGGCTCAAAGCCAATATGAAAAGCTGGCCCTAGAGGATATGGACGATGAGGACTCTCACATTCAGCGGGCGAGAATGCGCATGGATCAAGGCCAACGCCTCACCCCAGTTTGGTATCAACTTAAACAAGTAATTCCCCCTAAAAGGTATGTTAAAGCCTTAAGGATTGTATCCAAGGGAAGAAGGGGAGAACTCACCTTTGCCAGGATGCCTCATGAAACTAATGACGCACAGATAGACCAGGCAGTGAAATCATACGATCTAGAACAGCTGTTCTGGGAAGAAAAGAAGAAAAACGAGATAAGGCAAAGCCAAAACCCACCGAAGCCGACACAAAAGGCCCCTCAACAGCCACAATTCAGAGAACAATTCCCGAGACAGCCAGGGACACAGTACAGAGAAAGACCACCAAGACAGTCAGAGCCACAATACAGGGACCAACAACCAAAACGATTTTCAGCCCCAGCTTCAAGCTCCACACCACAGAAAGGTAGTAAATACCTAGCCCCAGAAGAATATGCAAAACTGACCCCAGAAGAAAAAAGAGCCCTCCATGAATCCCGTGAGAAAGGGAGTGGAGGGCCAGCTAAATAATGGTGGATAGGTTGCGGGTTACTCTGGAAGATGCCTATTGGGAGGGGGATGAAATCTATACCAAAGTAGAGGGAGAACCTTACCTAATAGATTCCGGAGCAGAGGTGTCTATGACCCGCAGGAACCTAAAAACAGTAGGACACCTAACAGTTCAGTTAGCAAACGGAAAAATTGAAACGATGCCTTATAGGTTATGGCAAGGAATCGTGTGGATAAAAGGGCCTTATAACCTTATGACAATCACAGACTTAAAAGAACTAAGGAAACCAAAAACGAACCGAAGGGCCTTGAACAGAAGGTTAGAGAAGTTAAAATCTAGGCTAGTAAAAATAGGGTTCACACACAAACAAGATGAGTCTGAGGACTGGTATAAACCTGTAAATATCCCTGAAGTGACAAAACAAAAAATAGATGAGAGCGACTTCTCCCCAGCTGGGAAAGAGAAGTTAAAACAAATACTAGAGAAGGCCTCAATAGCCAGATTTAAAAATGATTGCGGAGACCTAGGCCCAAAAGTTTGTACATATAATCGAAGGAGGGGTTCACCCGCCCGTGAGACAATATCCCCTAAATCCAGGAGCAGTTGAGGAAATGAACAAAATAGTGAAAGAATTAGGAGCGTTAGGGATTATTAGAGAAGAAACAAATCCCATAACTAACAGCCCAATCCAGGCAGTAAAGAAACCCGAATCAGCAGGAGGAGGGTGGCGACCAGTGATTAATTTTAAAGCCCTTAACAGACGAACAGTAGCCAACAGAGCGAGCCTAATCAACCCGCAGGGCACCCTAAAAACTCTGTAAGTGAAAAAGTACAAATCCTGTATCGATTTAGCAAATGGATTTTTCTCTCTTAGGCTGGCAAAACAATCACAGGGAAAGACAACTTTTACCCACCAAGGAAAAAGTTATGTTTGGCAACGATTACCACAGGGATATAAAAACTCTCCTAATGTATTTCAGTCGGTCGTGATGGACGTGCTCAAAGACTTAGGCGCCACAATTTACATCAACGATGTGTTTATCACAGATGACACAGAGGAAGAGCACCTGGAAAGGTTAGCTAAAGTAGTGCAGCGAGTCACAGAGGCAGGATTGAAACTGAATTTGAAAAAATGCCAGCTTGGACAGTTCCAAGTCCGAAAACGAATTACAGAAGATCTTAGGACTGTGTAATTATGTGAGAGATCATGTCCCTAACTACCAGAGATACGCCAAACCACTGTATGCCTGCCTAAAGAAAAAAGAAAATGACAGTGAAACGAACAGTAAAAAACTATGGGTCTGGACAGCAGAAAACCAACAGGACTTAGAAGAGCTTAGGAAAAAGATTCAGGAAGCTGTAAGGCTAGAACCAAGAAGCCTAATGACAAAACTCATAGCTGAAATCAGCTGCGACAGTGATGATGCCATGATAGCAGTAAAGAATGAAAATGGTGGATTAGTTACTCTATGGAGTTACACCCTGACCTCAGTAGAGAACAAGTTTCCTCAGGAAGAAAAAGAATTAGCAGTGCTTGCTAGATACTGGGGGACATTAAAAGATTTGGCCCAGGGGCAACCTATTAGAGTAGTGACACAAAGCCAAGTGCACAAGTATCTCAGGAAAGGGACGATAGAGAGTACCAAAGCTACTAACACCAGGTGGGGTAGATGGGAAGATATTCTATTAGATCCCGATTTGGAGATAGGGCCTGCACAGCCAGTGAGTAAAAAAGCAGCCAAAGAAGTGCCCGAAGAACCGAAGCAGCACGACTGGACTCTCTACATGGATGGATCCAAAAAAGGGTCAGATCAGGTAGCACACTGGGGATTTATCCTAAAATATCAGGGGAACGAGTGCTGCCGTAGAAGGGGGAGAGTTCAGGGAAGTGTACAAACAGGAGAAGTTACGGCAGTACTCGAAGGGCTGTTAGAATTAACTCACAAGAGAATAAGAACAGCTAAAGTAGTGACAGACAGCCACTATTGTGCACAAGCTCTAAATGAGGATTTAGCTATCTGGGAAGAAAATGGATTTGAAAGTGCGAAGGGCAAAGTGGTAGCTCATCATGACTTGTGGAAGAAAATAGCTGAAATTAGGCTAAATCTGAAGTTAGAAGTAGAGCACCAAAAGGCCCACACTAGAGAAGGAAAATACTGGCAAGGCAACGAAGAAGTAGACCGTTATGTACAGCAGAGAAAAATAGTCTTTGTTGGGATCGAGGAGTGGGACAGAACCTCCGAAGGTCGGAGAGTCCCAGAGAAGTACGTGGAGCAGGTTGTACGGGGCGTGCATGAGGGTCTAGGTCATGCAGGCGTACAACCCACACGTAAGGAGTTGGAGTGTCAGGAGCTCTGGGTCCCGTTGAAACAGGTCCGCAAGGTGTTGCAAAACTGTGATGTATGCGGTCAATACAACGCAGGAAGGCGAGGGCACCGAGTGGATGGACAGACCATCAAAAGTACCACACCATGGGGCTCAGTATGCATGGATGTAGCTGGGCCTATGGGAGTTACAGGCAAGAAGGGAGAGAAGTACCTTCTAGTGCTGGTAGACTCGATGTCAGGGTACGTGGTGGTGAAACCAGCTAGAAAAGCTAATGGCAACAGTGTTGTTAGTATGCTGGAGCAGGTCTGTGGGTCGTTAGGAGTTCCAAAAGAGTTGAGAACCGATAATGGGACACATTTCCACAATGCACAGGTAGATCACTGGTGTCAGACTTTTGGAGTTGTGCGCGTTTATTCGCCTCCTTACACACCTCAAGCCAATGGAGTAGCAGAAAGAACTATAGGTTTAGTCAAAAATTGGATAGCTAAAAATGCTAATACCAAAGAATGGAGTACTAAAACTGTGGAGATAGGGCAAGCCTTGAATGACAGGAGACGAGCTAGTAGACCCTCCCCCTCAGAAGAGCTCAACCAATGACGGTTTAGCACGCCTGAAGTTGGGCGGAGCTCTGGGGATAAAGAGGAACAGTCAGACTCTGAGGCCCCATTCAGGGTGGGACAGAAGGTGTGGGTCAGAGCACAGGATCACCCATCAGCAGTTGCAGTGAAGCCCAAATATAACACCACAGACAGAGTGAGAAAAGTGTTAGACAAAAACACAGTTGAGCTAGAGAAGAAAGGGATCCAAGGAATAGAGCAACTGAAGCCAATTCCTAGCTAGTTGAAACCAGAAACCAGAGTATGGCCACAGAACCAAGCACCATGCTCCCCTATATTAGAATGGCCACTATATGCGGGGGAGTGATACTAAGAAGAACAGTCTCAGGGCTTTGGACGGGTAGGGCCTTGAGCACATTAGAGTATGCGAAGAAAGGATACCTGTCAAAGGAAGGAGAGACCTTCAAGTGGAGCTTGCTGGAGAACAACTGTACGCTCTGCCTGAAACCAAGTGGATTACCTCTTCTCTGGGAAGGACCAGGGAAGAAGAAGCCCATCAAGCCTAAAATAAACAAGATGGACGCACGACAGCTGCAACTAAAACCTGTAAAGGTGATGGATGCATTCATTTGTGGAGAATGCAGGATTACCACATTACCTCGAGCAACTATCATCACACAATGGGACAAAAGCGGTAAAGGCCCAAAAGACTGTGCATGCGAGTGGGATGGAACCGAAGTAAAATACTGTTCAGCCTGTGACACACAGATGGAGGAAGGCCAACTACTGCACTCTGAGAGAGCAATGGGCTGGCAAGTAAGGAGGTATCACAGTCCCCTCAAATCTTTCAAGGCTCAACTTGATGAGGAGGAAACCAAGACCTTGGAGGGATCTCTAACGGAACAGCAGTATGACCAAGAACTCATCTACAGCTCTCTAAAGGTAACACCTTCGGCCCCACTATTATATCCAGAACTAGGAGAGTTAAAAGAAAGAAAGGAGAAGCAGCAGCACAGGAAAAATTTGAATCCCAGAGACTTGCTCGAGCAGGCTGTGCAACAAGCCTGGCCCTATGATCTTTCGAGGTGTAAAAAAAGGAATGCCCCCCTCGGTACTCAGCAGTTCCCCCTAGTTTTTAGAGTACTTCGAAACAAAACAGGCGCAGGGAGCAAAAAAGAAGAAGCAGGCATGTTACCTGACGAAGAAACCGGTGAGGCTGGACAAGGAGGCTGGACAGGACCCTGGGAGTTAACGACGTGGGCTCAGCTGATTACGGAAGTAATTATGAGCCAGGAAGCCCCCCTGGTGCCCCTGCCAGACGTCCCCCGAGAAACCGGAACCAGACGTAATAACTTGTACTATTATACTACTAGTCTGGATGGATGGGCCAGGCACGAAGCTAAACCCATGCAAAAAACAGTCGAATTCTTGGTAACCCCTGAAGCTTGGGAGAGGAAAGGAGTGCTTCAGATCCCCGGGACTGCTGCACAGAGGGCAGGAACGCCCACAAGGCCCGACTCCACCCAGAGGGTTAAAGTTTCCATGCAGATGGTCATTGCACCATACCAGGGAGTGTACTCGGTGGGAGCCACAGTCCACCCGATCAAGGAAGATGGAGACCAAGGAACGTACTCGGCGGGAGCCACAGCCCACCCGACTGAAGAATACAAAAACTGCTCGGAGGAGCCAGTACCAAAGAAAACTGAGAAAAAAGGACTGAAAAGTTGGGCCAAGAAAGCATTCCAAGGAAAATGGAAACATGCGAACAAGAAAGCGCGCAAGTAGGAAATGAACAAGGGGTCGCTGGACTCATCGCTGGGAGTCATCGCAAGAAAAGAAAAGGTAAAGAACCTCTAAGAAAAACAATAAAAAGCCCAAGCCACATTTGGAAGAAAATAGAGCACGTAAAACAAGTCATGCACATTGAAACGTGTCGTGTTAAAACCAGTGCGATAGCAGCCTTACCAACGTGGAAGTATAAAGTAAATGCCTTTGATACGCAGAGTAGCCATACAACTGAAGAAGAAGTGCAGAATATGTTGTTTCAAGCACCCGGAACTGAGATATATAAGCCGGCACTGCTTGTAAGAGGCCAAGTGGTGGAATTAGACAGACCAAAGAAGGACTTTTCAAATTTTCTAGCGAAAACAAGAAATTATTATAATTCACATCTGCAAACATTTAGAGAAGCAGACCTCACTAAAGCTAGCCATAGAATCCCTGGCCTAACCCTATTGAGTGATAACTTAAAATTCCCATATAACCCTAGCCCGATGGGAACACCATGGATCTTTAATATGGTCCAGTTGGAAATAAAGAATAAGCTAGTTACACTCAAATGGGGCCCAAACTATGAAGATCCTCACCAAACAGAGTACTGTGAGATCTCTCTGGGAGGACTGATAATCTGGGCCACAAGCCCAACACTAAGAACCAAAATCAACAAGAGAATAGCAGAACCAGAACGAGTGGTGATTGAAAACACTCAGTTACCCCTAAAAATGTTGTATGACCGAGTCCAAACTCCACTCGACAAGTGGAATTCACATCCCATACGCAAACAGATGTAGTGAACTAGGCCTGAGGTCAAGTCCTGACCTTAAGGACCTTATGGGACAGAAACTGTCATTTCATTGATTTGAATCCAGAAATACAGGTTGACCCATCCTGAGACTTTCTTTCTTGAATTAATCAAGTGAAAGAAGACTACTTTCGATTATCATTACTATTTTACAAATGTTTGATAATCAAATTGTGTTAGTTCAAACAATGTTTAAATGTTGAAGTGAACTACTCATTTTTAAATCAACTGTGAAACAGTAATAACGATTTTTAATCCTCATTCAAAGTGGAAATCAAGTTGGAATATGTTACAGAGTAATGATTCAATTTCTTGATCGTCTGTTTGAAATGAGCAAGTTGTGTAAGTTGGTCAAAGTTCAAGTTTCGGTCAACTGCAAGTTTACTGAAAAAGAAATGTCATGTTTAACTTTTACAGCAAGATACTAGAGAATTGACTCCACGAAGTCTGAAGTTCTTCATAATATCTTTTGTCTGTTCTTAAACAATCTTAATCTTTTTCCTTGACTTTTCATAACACCTTACATCACAAAACACACCTCTGTTTTGGTCCATCGACCAATCAGAAAGTTCTCAAATGAACCGGAAGTGAGCTCTTTTAAAAGGTGCGACACTTCCTAGTTCACGGTAGATGAAGAAGTTCTGCAGGAGCTCGAGCAGTTCTGCAGTTCTGAAACTCGGCAGTTCCAGAGTCCAGAATGCTGGAATGCAGAATGCTAGAATGCAGCATGCTCAGGACATCTGCAACTAAGCTGGACGAGAGAAGTTCAGAGGAATTATGAAGTCTGTTCTGGATGATCTCACGACTCCGAACGGTTCCCTACTGTCCTTACGGAGACGCTGAAAAGTGGCTTGAAGTGGAACTTTACGCCTGAACTGACATATCTTCAGAAAGGTAAAAAGTCGATCTTCAACCAAAGTGTACCGTTGGGTTAAGCTGGTCCAAAGGAGCGTGCTGTCCTGGTTAAAAAAGACAAATTCCCTCCCCATCTCTCTCAACTTAAACTTCATTTCCCATCTTTAAAATTCTTCTATCTGCTAAGAAATCATTCCAGATATTTTTAGAAATGTCTGAAGCAAAGTTTTTCAACCACCGCCGTGTGGTTAATGTCTTTTGTACTGCTGGAAGTGAGAAAACAATCGCCGTATTGTTTACTCCTTGTAAAACTTGCTAAATAAGCTGTTGTTATTTTCAATTTTTGCCAATTAATGTAAATGTGTGATGTGTTAAACTTGATTCTGTTAATAAATGACCCACTGTCGTTGGTGAGTCAAAGATAAACACGTTTCCGTCCACATTTTATTAAAATTCAATGCACGTACATTATACAGTCCAGAAAAATGAAAGAATCCGTTTAATTTATGAATATATATCAGCATATGTTCATTCTACATCTGGTGGCCCGTAACGGGTTCATAAAATGGACTGTATTCGTGTGACAATTGAATTATCATGTTGGCATGAAAAAAGTGCAGATTCTGCGGAGTGAAACGCTGTTTTGAGCTGAGATGCTCAGAGAAAGCTTGCAGCTAGTGATGTTTTGAAAGCTGAAATAGTGTCAATGAGTCTTTATGAAAGCTGAAATTGTACGTCTGTGGTGTGTGACAAATTTGCTGAGCTGTGGAAACGTTATTCTGTTTGAACTGTGGTCCAGACGTGACTCTGGTCCGGCTCGGTTCTGATAAATTCGAACGAGTTGTTTTAAATGGTTGGAAAGACGTTTTGAGACCGTAGCGCCGACTCCGTGCAGCTCAGAGCTTGATTCGTTACATTTTTAACAGAAAATAGTGCATTTTGACAGTTTAAAAGACGAAAAGTTGACGGACTTGTTCAGGCTAATGCTACACGCTAGCTGGAAAAACGATCCGTGATTGGTTGAAATCAGCTGCTGTGGAACGCTTTGATTCGCTGAGAAGTGAGTGACGTGGCTGCGTCACTTCCTCTGAGTCAGCGATATAAGAACCCACCCCGTTGCTGCTCTGTCATTGGTAGATTCAGTCACGTGACCCGGAAATGAGCTCGTCTTCATAGGAAATTTCAATCTGCTTTTTTAAAGTTGAAAAACGCTTTAAAGTTGCATTCTGATCCGCTGCTCCGTTTCTTTGAAGCCTAATCGCTGAAACTTTGCCACGTTTCAGTTTGAAATCCGTCATTAAATGGTGTTTTTGGACCACGCTAGCCGATGCTAATTTTAAGCTAACAGCTAACGACCGGATGAGTGACGTGTTGCGTCACTTCCTCTGATGTCAGGTTGTAAAGCTCGGTTGCACCGAACCTTTTCTGTGCTTAAAATCACTAAATAAAATTTGCCACATGTCCCCAAAAACTCATGTTCATGCAAAAAAGTCATGCTTGTTGAAACAACGCCACGTTTTAGCTTGAAATACGTTCAGAAATGTTGATTTAAACGAGTTTAGCCGAAGCTAATTTTAAGCTAAGCGGCTAACGACAGGATGTCAACAGAACGTCCACAGGAAGTTGTCATAGGCTCCTACTGGTAGAAAGCTAACACTGCCCCCTCCTGTAGAAACTTGAAATCACAGTTTCACTTCGTTTTATGTTATTTTTGGTGAAATTATACGTGTTTATACTAATGCTACGGGCATTTTTGAGTTAATAAACGTTCCTCAAGCTGAATTATTACTGTTATCTTGCATTTAAAAAGTGATTAAGGTATTTATGCAAGAAAGGCATTTACCAGGACATTTTTCATTCACTGAATTCCTCAAACGGAGGTGCAAAATGAAAAATTAGAAACTTTTTAAAAAAGATACGGTCCAGATATTCACAGAGTTGATAAAGTTTACTCATTTGCTGAATAGGTAATACACGTTTAATTGCTAGATCACTAAATAAGAGTAAATATATCAGAAAAAGGAAACTTTTATGATTTGTTTTACCACCTAAAACACTATATCTTCCTATTTAATTTTAAATAGAAGATAATGGCAGGAGAAGAGGAGTATAACAGTTTTCCTGAAGAGGGACTGACAATTCCTCATAATTTTTCTTTTTCTATTCACCACCTGGTTCAATGAGTAACTGTTAAAATAGCGAATTTCTGGAATAGAACGGCTTAAAAAGCATTTTTAAACTGATGTTGCTGTGAGACTTTTTAGAAAAATTGCAGTTTTATTAAGTTCAGTGCTTTAGAGTAAAAAACACTGAGAAGCTTGGTAATCTAGTATCTGTTAAAAAATAAGCACATTAAAAAGTAACACTGCAGAGAAGCATTTACTTAAATATTCATGAATTGGGGTAAAACCTACGAAACAGGTGCCCATTCCTCTGAATAAGTTGACTTATAACAGTACTTTTGTGTAAAACCAGAGCTTAAAATAGTGTGAAACTCAATGACACTTGAATACAAATATTTACCTGTAAAATAATCTGAAGCTGGCAACTGTTTTAACCAGATAAAGTGCTACACAGTGAATGACCATGACAGGTGTGATAGAAAAACATTTTGATCCTTATGAGATGAAGGACTGTTTAGAGGATGCGTTAGCACTGCTGACAGAATCCTTACATCCATATGATAAACAGGTGAACAGCATGAACCCAAAAGAGTTAGTGGACAATCTGAAGGAGGTTGCAGAGAGTGTGACCTCTACAGAAATTACAAGGTCAAACTATGAAAAGCTGGCTAAAATGGCAATGTTGCTGAAAGAATCATTCTATACGGTGGTTGAGAAAGCTGATTACCTTGCAATAAGGTTAAACAGCGAAAAAGAGGTGGTTCAGGAAATTGAAGAACACTTCCTTCAATTTAAAAGTGAACACGAGATCCTCACAAAAAAACATTGTGAACAGATGTTTCAATCACAGCAAGATGCATGTGCAGAAATTGATTCACTGAACAGCAAAATACAGTTACTTAATGCATCACTATCTGAAGCCAGGGATGCTAAAGAGCTGTTGTCCAGAGAATACTTTGCATTAAGACGGGATCACGTCGTGACAGAGTCACAAGTTTCCCACTGCAAAACTGAGATAAATGTGCTTAAAACACAACTTCACAAATGCAGACTGGTAAAAGAGGCAGTACTCGAACAATATATGCATTTACAAAGTGAATGTCAAACATCACAGGAACGCCTGAAAGCTTGTGAGGAGAAACTAGTGTGTAGAGAAACACCTCCACCCTCACCTAAAGTGGTAGGAACAGACCTGAACAGGTCTCCTCCACCAAACATGCAACAGAGTGCATGGAAACTTCCTCTTTCAATAGATGTTCTGCTAAAACTCTCAAAATATGTACAACGCTTTGTACCTGGACCGATGGGTTCAACTGGAACAAAAGCGTACCTGAAAGATCTTGAATTCAGATTGAAAGGTTATCCTAATGCTACGGTTGAGGATAAGATCAGTCTGATACGGCTCACTTCAGACAGAGAGGTGTTCACCTTCATCGAGCGTCTACCTGATGCAACGAGAAAGGATTACAACCTTCTGTGTGAAGCTTTGATCAGAGAGTACGACCCCTGCATGGGACCTGCTGGTTTCCCAGCTGCTGACAAGGTCACGCAGGGCAAGAATGAACATCCAAAAGTCTATTACAAAAGAATCTTCCAAGCTTATTTCGGTTACAGAAATGAAACCGGAATGGAGGAAGAAGAAGGTTTTAAATTTGTTTTCAGCAAAAATCTCCACACTGACATACGCATGTCAGTACAAATTATGGCAAATTTCAGAGAAAAATCCATCAATGAGATTAAACAGTGTGCTATGAATGTGTTTGAGGCATGTTCTCATGCTAAGACGCCCATAGAGGTGTTTCCTGGTATAAAGGTTAAACCCCACTCCCTAGAAATGGAAGGACGGTGTGCATTGACCCCTCCTCCTAAAACAGGTGAGAAAAAGCAGTATTTTCAAACTAACAAACCGCGTAATGAAGGTGCACGCTGGGACAAAAAAGCTCCTCTTTCAGAGGATGGACGTGATTATCGTATATGGGACATGCGTAGGACGCAAAGATATGGGATCCAAGAGGACCCATATTATCAGGGGAAATCCGAAGAGGAACCCCCAAAAGACGTACCTAACCGCCTCCCACCTCGGACGAAACGTCCCGAGGCGAAAAAATCACAAAGGTCCCAGGAACAAGGCCCTACACCTCTGAGCTCGGAAGAGACAGAGGAAATACAAAGGTTTTTAGAAACTTTGATACACGCTGAAATGGGAACCCAACCAGGAGCACAATGTAGTGATCTGATCGCTACTAACTCTGAAGGCGCGAATGACAACATTACAGATGTCGGTGAAACACACCAAGACATTGCTGTTGTTGCCTCCAACAACCCCTCATCGGACGAAGGGGGGATAAACTCACACACAAACGATGATGAGTCATCGCAAACTGAAAACTCAGAAACTGATTTTCATGATTTTGAACTAGGCATTCCAGTTCTGGGAGGACTCCCAGATAACCTGGTACCGAGTCAAGAAGCTGGGCCAGTATGTTTCACGAAACCATCACAGGCCATCGCTCTTTTCTCAACCAATGACGTCAACCAAGGACCACAAACCTATGGTGTCTTACCCATAGACAGGTCCGATGACTCAGCAAAGGATTCGTTGGAGCTCCCCAAGGAGCAAGAACCCTTAACAGTCTCATCACAGATTGAACAGGTGGTCGCCCAAGCCGACACTCTGACATCTGATGAAGAAAGAGACAACACTCGCCAAGTTCTTCTAAAATATGAAAAGTCATTGTCAACTGACCCAGACATCCTCCAACTTCAGAAGTTGGATGATCCTGCAATTAACTCGATGATACTGTATCTGACTGACCCAGACAAATACACTCCATCGAAAGGTAAACTGGATTTCGATCCAGACCTAAAATTCCTCTTTCAGCTGCGCAAACAGTTAAAACTACTCAAGGACAGCCTAACTTTAGCTCATGGAGCGACGTCCTCACCCGTGTTCGCGGTCTCCCATGACCGAAGGGGGGTGACGCCAGTTAGGATAATGCTACCAGATGCGATAATGTGATCAAATCTGACATTCAGAGTGAGTGGCGCACCGAAACGTCGTTTTCTAGTTGCTTAATCACTGCTTTTGTCAATGTTGAAACGTTGTTTTACTGGTTGCTTAGTCACTGTTTTTGTCGATGTTGAGACATCGTTTAATTGGTTTTTGGTATTGTTTTTGAACACCCCAGGCAAGAATGAATTTTGTTGTGTAGTTAAGTTAGAGACTAAGAGGCCTTTAACCATGCCAACATGCAGTTCATTCATTAAATTGCAATCTTTGCGGAGTCAATGTATATTATTGCTACCTTAAGTACCATAATCTACATTGATCTCACAACGCTTAAGCCGAACCTACTCGAACAATTCTATTCGGGGGGATAGCTAATTCTTTTTGATGAGTCTCGCCATAGACTTTCAAAACATTTATGGGGAAACCAAACACCCAATCTCAAGTCGTTCGTCTAAAAGACAACAGACAATTGAACCAAACTATATTTTGCCATGTAAAGCTAACTTAAACCAAGTTAGAAATGGAAAAATAGTTTGGAACCCTTTTCTATAGGTATAAACCCCTGTAGTTACCCTTTTCAGCATGTCCCACCCCTTAACTGGTAGTTGTAGCTGTTCCCAATCATAATAGCTTACACACCAGGTGCATATAGTTTAAGGCCTTATGTAAAATCCCCTTCATAAGCCCACCTTAAACCACATAATTGCATGGCACATTGAACCAGAACGGCACAGGCTGGACGTCGACCAGAGACGACCTTCGCTGGAGGCGACCTGCAATCCTGACGTTGGTCTCCACTCTTCATCCAGTGGCCGCATCTTCAGTTCAATCCAAGGGAACCCCTCTGTATGCTGATTAATCAACACTTCCAATCGTTGTGGATTTACCGTTGTGGATTATATGACTTTTTCCAATGGATTACAGACTCTGTTTCCAAGGGGTTAAAGCATTGCTACAATGGAATTACCAACAACATTATGGAATGATCATCAACACAATGGAATTACCAAGAACATTGTGGATTTACCTTGACTTTGTTTTCCTTGCTGGATTATTTTTGACTTTTGTTTTCCTTGCTGGATTACTTTTGACTTTGGTCTTCCTTGCTGGATTACATCAAGATCAAGGACATTCGAAGGCGTAAGTTCAAGTTTGGAATTCATCCCCATGGACAGGCGATGATTTCCAAAGGGGGGACTGTAGTGAACTTGACCTGATGTCAAAACTGACCAGATGGACAGAAACTGTCATTTCATTGATCTGCATCCAGAAATACAGGTTGATCGATCCTGAGACTTTCTTTCTTGAATTAATCAAGTGGAAAAGACAATTCTCTATGATCATTACTATTTTACAAATGTTTTGATAATCAAATTGTGTTAGTTCAAACAATGTTTACATGTTGAAGTGAACTACTCATTTTTATTAATTGTGAAACAGTAAATAATGATCCTTAATCCTCATTCAAAGAAGAAATCAGGTTAATATGCATTTCTTGATTTTTCTGTCTTCAATGAGCAAAGTTGTAAGTGTGTTAAAGTTCAAGCTTCGGTCAACTAGAAAGTTTACTGAAAAGAAATGTCATGTTTAACTTTTACAGCGAGATACAGGAGAGGTGGCTCCACGAAGTCTGGTTTTTCCATGATATCTTTCTGTCTGTTCTTAAACAATCCTTGACTTTCCATAACACCTTACATCACAAACCACACCTCTGCTTTGGTCCATCCACCAATCAAAAAGCTCTCAAATGAACCGGAAGTGACCCTTCATAAAAAGGTTGGCACTTCCTAGTTCAAAGAGAAGAGTTAGAGAAGAGTTCCAGAAGAGTTCTGGTGAGAGTTCAGCTCAGTCTTGAAGCTGCTGTAAACTCTGTCTTGAAGATGGAGCAGCAGTTCAAGTAAGCAGTAGAGTTCAAGAGTTTTGGAATCCAGAGTGCAGAGAGTTTGGAGTTCGTGAATGCAAATGCAAGCATTCATGGATGCTGCTAACCCAAACAAGCTGAACCAGAGACGATTTTGGGAATTATAACTTCTGTTTGGATAACCTCGCACGGCTCTCGAGGTATTTGGCTGTTCTCACTGAGACACTGAACAGTGGTTGGAAGTGAGACTCCACGCCGGAACTGATCTATCTTCAGAAAAGGTAAAAGTCGACCTTCACCAAAAGTGTACTGTGGGACAAGCTGATTTCCGAAGGAGCGTGCACGTTCTGGTTAAAACAGATAAATTCCCTCACACATCTCTCTGTAAGATAAACCTCAATTTTCCATCTTTAAACTCTCCTTTCTGCTAGAAAATTAATCCAGATGTTTTCATTAATGTCTGTGGTGAAGCAACGGAAAATCATGGCCGTATGGTTTCCTGGTTGTAAAGCTGATTAATTATGTTGTTGTTTTCATATTCTGCCAAATTAATGTAAATGTGTGATGTGTTAAACTTGATTCTGTTAATAAAT
>NC_056519.1:29331186-29335835 GCF_014905685.2 Nematolebias whitei
ATTTTCCATCTTTAAACTCTCCTTTCTGCTAGAAAATTAATCCAGATGTTTTCATTAATGTCTGTGGTGAAGCAACGGAAAATCATGGCCGTATGGTTTCCTGGTTGTAAAGCTGATTAATTATGTTGTTGTTTTCATATTCTGCCAAATTAATGTAAATGTGTGATGTGTTAAACTTGATTCTGTTAATAAATGACCCACTCGCTTGGTGAGTCAAAGATAATTAACGTCTCACGTCCACATTTCTGTTAAATTCAACGCACGTACATCACACAGTCCAGAAAGATGAGTGAACCCGTTTAATGTATGAATATATCTCAGGATATGTCATACTACAGTGAGATAAAAAGTTGTGCTGTGAATGTCTTTGAAGCACGTTCACAGGCCAAAACACCCTTTGAAGTGTACCCAGGTAAGAGGATTCTTGCCCAGTCATTAGAATTGGAAGGGATGAGAGCTTCGACTACCCCTCCCAAAAAAGGCGAGAGGAAACGAGGTTTCCCAACAGCCAAACCACAACAGGTGTGTGCCCCCTGGTCCAGACGAGATCCTAAACGGTTTCCCAAGGAACCGGAGGATGACCGATCGTACCAGAAGGGGGGTGAATGCCCTAAGGGTAAAAAATATGGCACCAAAAGTGACCAATACAAACAGGGATCCCACTGGGAACCCCAAAGGGGGGGTACTGTTTCCCCATCACGTCGAGCTGAACAGCCTGAGACGAAAAAGAAGCAGTAGCAGGTCCAGAAAAAGAACCGCAATCCTCTGAGCTCAGACGAGACACACTTGGTTGGTTGTTGGACTGGTTGGATGGTGTTGCCACGGACAAACGACCTAACGCTTTGTTTGGCGATATCATTGCTGATAAGTCAGAGCACACAGACAACACCGTTACTGCTGTCACAGACAGTCACCATGATGCTGTTGTTGTAAACTCTGACACACCCTCACCTGAGATGAGGGGGTACAATCACACGTCACCGACGGTGACCCGTCACAAACTGAAACCTCAGCAGCAGCAATAGCTGTGTTAACGGTTCAGTGTGACACAAATAACAAAGTTGCTGCTGTCACAGACAGCCACCAGAACATTGTTGTTACAAATAACGACAGCCCCTCAACACACAGTGTGGGGGTGATCTCATACATCAATGACGGAAGCCCGTCAAAAGCCAAACTCTCAAGAGCAGCAGCAACCGCACCAACGGTTCGGAAAAACCAGGACTACACAGATAAAGGTAAACGTGTGAAGAAACGTCGGCCAAAACCTACAAGGTTCCTGTGGAACCTGATCAGAAAGGGGGTCGCTAATAAAGCTTACCTGTCAATCATACTTGAAGGAGTCCTCACACGTGAAGCCCTACTGGATGGTGGAGCCGACGTAACTGTTATGTCATCTAAACTGTTTGAGGCACTCAGGACTGCCGCTAACGGTGTTCACAGGGAAATACCTCTTATAGAATGTGCTATAGGGCTGCAGGTTCTCGCAGAGGCGAGGACAACCCTGACAGCTAGAGCTATGGTTCACATGCAGATTGGCGAGATGACACTATACCACCCAGTATATGTGTCTATGGTTGACTCATTCCCATTTTTGGTTGGCCAGGATTTTATAAATCGCTTCAACGTGATTATAGATTATGGTACATAGACAATGTGGGCTAGAGTGAACAAACCCCTGCCAAAACTCATGCCTCCTGAGACAGTCACAGACTGCCCACCAGCAGGCACTGCAGAAGGCACCGAGGACCTCTCGACAGAGAACACTATCCCGGTAAGTAATCCTTCAAAAGCATGTGGAACCGAAAACACCCAACTGGTGAAACCAACTCTGACTGAAGTACAAAGCCTCCTCTGCGAGCTGAAACAGTCAGGGCCCACCGAATACTACCTACCATTGGTAGTTCAAGGTGTGGAGATCCAAGGATCCCACACCAAAGATGCTGTACTGTCGTCGGGGACAGATAAACCAGCTATTAAGGACGGAGCCGTGGGCGGCCCTCAGAGGTCCTCTGACCCCTCCAGGCTGCTCGCAACTCTGCCAGTACAACCTACAGCCGAGGTAATGGCAGTCACACGTGCACAGGTTACAGCCAAACCAGCTGACAACACAGTCTCTGTACAACCCGTGCTGACTGACCCAGACATCATCCAACTTCAGAAGTTGGATCCTGCAATAAACTCGATGATGCTGTCTTTGACTGACCCAGAGAAAAATACTCCGTCCGAAGCCAACCTGGATTCCGATCCAGACCTTAAAGTCCTCTTTCAGCTGCGCAATCAGCTAAAACTACTCAAGGGCAACCTAACTTTAGCTCATGGAGCGACGTCCTCACCCGTGTTCGTGGTCCCCCATGACCGAAGGGGGGTGACGTTAGTTAGGGTGATGTTACCAGACGCGATAACGTGATCAAATCTGACATTCAGAGTGAGTGACGCACCGAAACGTCGTTTTCTAGTTGCTTAATCACTACTTTTGTCAATGTTGAAACGTTGTTTTACTGGTTGCTTAGTCACTGTTTTTGTCTATGTTGAGACATCGTTTAATTGGTTTTTGGTATTGTTTCTGAACACCCCAAGCAAGAATGAATTTTGTATGTTTTTAATTTGGAGACTAAGAGGACTTTAACTATGCCAACATGCAGTTCCATTTGTTAAAATGCAATCTTTGTGGAGTCAATGTAGATTAATGTTACGTCAAGTACCATAATCTACATTGGTCTCACAACGCTTAAGCCGAACCTACTCGAACAATCCTATTCGGGGGGGGCTAGCTAATCCTTCAGTTGAGTCTCGCCATAGACTCCAAAAACATTTAGGGGAAGACCAAAAAACCAAACCTCAACTCGTTCGTCTAAAAGGACAACAGACAATTGAACCAAACAATATTTTGCCATGTAAATCTAACTTAAACCAAGTTAGGAATGGAAAAATACTTTGGAATGTCCTTCTATAGGTATAAATCCCTATATGAAAATTTTTCAGCATGACCCACCCTTTAAACTGGTAACTTTAGCTGATCTAAACCATGATAGCTTAAACACCAGGTGCATATAGGTTAAGGTCTTATGTAAAATCCCACTCAAAAGCCCAAATAAACCACATAAATGCATAACACATAGAACCAGAATGGCACCCACTGGGAACCACCAGCAGCAACCTGCGCTGAAGGGACCTACAACTCCAACGTGGGTCTCCAATCTTCATCCAGTGGTCGCCTCTGCGGTTCAATCAAGGGAACCCCTCTGTATGCTGATCAATCAACACCTCCAATGGTTGTGGATTAAATGACTTTTTTCAATGGATTACAGACTCTGTTTCCAAGGGGTTAAAGCATTGCTACAATGGAATTACCAACAACATTATGGAATTACCAACAACATTATGGAATTACCAACAACATTGTGGAATTACCTAAACCGTTGTGGGATTACCTTCTTTGACTTTTGTTTTCCTCTTGCTGGATTACATCAAGCTCAAGGACATTCAGAGGTGTAAGTTCATGTTGGAATTCATCCCCATGGACAGGCGATGATTTCCAAAGGGGGGACTGTAGTGAACTAAGCCTCCAGTCAAAACCTGCCTCTGAAGACCTTCATGGGACAGGAACTGTTATTTCATTGATTTGAATCCAGAAATACAAATTAGCTCATCCAGAGACTTTCTAATTGTATCCTGAACTAATCAATTGAAAGAACACTCTCTTTTTCATATTATCATTACTATTTTACAATATCTTGATAATCAAAAGTGTGTTTAGTTCATACCATTTTAAATGTTGAAATGAACAACTCATTTTAAATCAACTGTGAAACAGTATTAATGATTTTTTTAATCCTCATTCAAAGTAGAAATCAAGTTAATTGTCTGTTACAAAGTAATTATGCATTTTTGATCTTCTGTCTGAAATGAGAGAGTGATGTCGGTCAAAAGTCGGAGACAGTCCGAAGCAAGTTATTGGAACGAACTGTCGTGTTTTTAAACCTCTCAGACAGAAACAAGAAAACTGGCACCTATAAGTCTGTCATTTCTCCAAAATATTTTCTCGTCTGTAACTAACCGTTCCTAAACATTTCTGTTTTTCTGACTTGTAATGACCCTCTGACGTCACTAAAACCACACCCCTGTTGGTTCTTTCAACCAATCAGGACTTCCCAAAAATGACCGGAAGCAGAACTCTTTAAAAGTCGACTGTTCCTAGTTCCAGTAGTTGGGAGGGAAAGCTCTAGTTCGAAAAGTTCTAGTTGGGAGAAGTTCAGTTCTGGATACATCCTCATCCTTCTTTTCTCTCCATTTAAACTCCTTCATTTCCCATCTTTAAACTTCTATCTTGCCAGTAATTAATCCAGATATCTTCAGAAATGTCTGTTGTTTTTATTAAGTAAAATGTGCCAAGTTTTATTAATCAGAGCCGATAGCATAATCAAGTGTACAATGTTTTGATGTTAAATTTTGATTCTGTTAATAAATGACCACATTCATTTTGATGGGTCAAAGAAAATTAACGTCTCATGTCACTGATTAGACCATCTCCAACACAGTACCTCTGTCACATATCTGTCAAGTAGCCCAAAAAAGTGAGAACCCGTTATAAAAATTTGACTGTAGTGGAGCTCTTAAGCTAACTGAAGCTAACCTAGCCTTAGCAT
>NC_056519.1:29335935-29343266 GCF_014905685.2 Nematolebias whitei
TTGTTCAGAGAAGCAGTTTTGAAGGGAGTACCTGATGAAGTGTCAGAGCTGATGGTGAAAAATCCTGATCTCCCAGGGTGCGAGCATGCTAAGTGGGAAAAACATTTACTACATCATTTGCAGGCGGCACAGGACAAGTTAAAAAAAGAAAAAAGATGAAAGAGCTGACCTAGAAAATCAGCTCATCAAGTTAAAGCTTCAGGAAGCACGGCAGAAGGTATCAAAGAACAAGGATAAATCTGAGAAAATAATGTTAGCTGCGGGAACAGGGAATGTTTCACAACTTACACACAACAATGTTGCACCTGTGACTAATCAGTATCCTGGAGGAGGAGTTGTCTCTTCTCCATATCCCGACCCCTCTTTTCCCTTCTCGTCTTTTCCATTTGCGCGTAGGTCTGGTGGGACTGGACGTGGAGGAGGTTGGCGTGCTGGTGGTCGTGCATGGGGAGGCATGGCGTGTGGACGAGGGGGCCGGGGTGAACCCAGGTAAAGGAACCTGCAAGACGAAATCTGCTACAACTGTGGGGGACCTGGCCATTGGGCCAGACAGTGCAGAGCCCCACCCATGCAGGGGAGTAAAGGCGGAGGGTCACAATGTATGATTCCACACAATCCTGCTAACATACCGCCTCCTGACAGTGGCCAGTACCTGCAGTGAGAAGAAGACGTGTACCAACAATATTGACACACCCCTGAGACCCGGTCAGGTAACATGACTTCTGCAGACCCCATGTTATCTGCCAGAGTGGGAGGTCAACCTATGAACTTTCTAGTGGACACAGGAGCCACATATTCGACTATAAACAGCACCCCCATCAACAGTTTAACATCAAAAACCGTGTCTTTGACAGGGTTCTCGGGGAAAGAGCAGAGTCTGCACTTAACAAAACCATTGACTTTTAACCTAGGGGCCCAGACGTTGCAACATTCTTTTGTCTGCTCCCCATCTACTCCTGTGAACTCACTGGGAAGAGACTTGCTGATCAAGCTGGGAGCTACCGTACTGTGTGGTACAGATGGGCTGACAGTTTCGCTACCAGATGGCTCCATCATGCATTGCAGAGACTCAATCATAGATGGACAATATTTGTTACACCCTGTCACTCCAGAGTACGCAGACATCTATTGGGGCCGGTTCACACATGAACAGTCGAGCTGTCTCCTGAAAACATTCCAGACCTGGAAGCCCTGGCTCATCAGTCTGCGTGCCTATGTTTCTCCTGCTGACCCGCCTCATGTCACCCTCTTCTATGACCGGGAACACACAGTCTGGTACCGAGAAGCCTTCTCATCTGACCTTGAGGGTAAGACTTGGCAAATTAAAATTGAAAATGTTTATGTAGCTCCTGAGGGAGTATCAGCGGTAGTAACACTGACCACTGAACAGCTTAGCTGTTATCAAATGAGTGATCTTCAGCACATAAGCAGAGCATCCGGACACATCCAAAACCACTACGGGTGAAGGACATGTTATCTTTCCTTGGACTCACTGGCTATAGTCATAGCTACTTGCCAGCATACACGGACCTGACTCAACCCTTGCGCCATCTGGTCAAGGAACAAGGTATGAGAAATTTGAATAGTCCACTAACCTGGACAAAAGAAGCAGAAGACGCTTTTACTCATCTAAAACAACACATGGCATCGGCAGCTGAATTAACCTTACCAGATTACAGCTGTCCTTTCTTCCTGGATGTCTCTGTAACAAAACACGCAATAAATGGGGTTTTGTTTCAGAGAAAAGGGGGAGAGAGGAAAGTATTACAGTACCTCTCACTTATGATGAACAACATGGAAAAAAGACATCCTCCATGCACACAACATGCAGCCGGGATAGTGAAACTGATTCAAAAAACAGCACACATAGTTATGGGCCACACCCTGCAGGTGCTGACAACACATAGCGTGGTTGCCTATGTGAACTCACAGTGTTTTACGATGACAGCTCTTAGACAACACAGACTATCGAAAACCTTAGAAGCCCCCAACATAACGTTCTCACATGAGGGAATAAATATGGCAGATTGTGTTGCAGAAGGTGAGCCTCACCGATGTGAAGAGCTGGTGGTCAAGCTGGAGAAAGTGAGGCCAGATCTAGAAGCATCCCCACTTTGGGGAATACAGGTAAGACACTTATTCACAGACGGGTGTTGTTACAGGCATCCAACAGAAGGCCTGAAAGCAGGTTATGCAATAGTGGAAAAAACAGATACAGGCTATGAAGTGATAAAAGCAGAACAGCTGGAAGGTGCACCATCTGCACAGAGAGCAGAGGTCAGAGCAGTGGTAGAACCACTGAAACTAGCAGAGAATCAGAAAGTGAATGTTTACACGGATTCCGCCTATGCAGTAGGAGCAGTCCATGTGGAACTTTGTCAATGATTAGAGCAGGTGTTTTGACAGCAGGAGGAAAAACCATTAAACACGAAGCAGACATGAAAGAGTTAGCAGAGGCTCTTCTGCTGCCCTTGAGAGTGGCAGTAATGAAATGCAAAGGACATGATAACAGTGACTCCTACACAGCTCAGGGAAATCAAGCAGCTGACAACGCAGCAAAAAGCCACAGTAGGACACTCTCCCTTGATGATGACAGTCGCAGCAGAGGAAGAGATAAAATACAAACTTGCACTTGAACAGGTTACTGAACTTCAAAAGGGGGCGGCACCAGAAGAAAAAGAACATGTGGAGACTAAGGAGGGCGACTGAGAAGGAACAGTTATTGATGTACAGACTTGCTTTGCTAGATCATTTGTGTGTAAATAGGAGATTTTGTTACAACGCTCTTAATAACCAAAGTATTTATCTTTCTTCCTTTGAATGTGTACATGACAGATCTCTTAGGGGGACGCCCCTAGACCCAGAAGAACAATGAAAATGTGGTGGATCTGTGTTCTTAAATACATTTGATTTGACATGACTAAGACTGGACTGGACTGATAAATTAATTAGGTTCTCGTGTATAGAGTGTTTTTAACCACATTTTTACGATAGTCATGTATTGTGAAACTTTTGTTTTTGTTTTACCTAAACAGATCTCCAGAGGAGCTATGGCAGAGCTGAATAACTGATTTTGACTTCCTTTTATTTTTCCAGCTCCATTTATCAGCAAACTCAATGTTTAATGCTGTATTGTGCTGTTTTGAGGACAGGGTGATTAATGAAAATGTATTTTCTGCGCATGCGTTTACTAAATTCTTTCCCACAGGCAGGAGGAAATAACACAAATAAAATCTATCATCTTAACTAAAATTAACATCACTCATGCCAAATATTCACCACTAAACTTTGAAACCTTAACTCTTCTGATTACTCATCTTCACTGCATGTGGTAATCACATATTGCTGTGTTTTCTTGTGAAAAATAACTTTGCTTCTTTCAGGAAGATCCAGAGTAAATGACTCTGGAGAAATCCATCATATCCTTTTTGAGGTTCAGGTTTGTAAACATAAAAAAAGGGATGAAAGTATGAATGGAATGTGGTTTATGTTGTTCTATAAAACCGTTATAGTGTAGAAGTAATAATGAAATATTTTATATTGACAAACCCCTTTTAGTGGTAGAGATAGAAAATACAGTCACGTGCCTTAGAGGGCTGAAATTGTGCTATGTTTGGAGATATGTGTTGTACTTTCATCCCCAACAATACAGGTTCTGACGGGTCAGTGACCAGGGCACTGGAGGGATTGAGGACGCTGAGTGTACTGGTCGTATGTGGTTGCTGCTTTGTGCCCTGTGCAAGATCACTCGTGGTGCGCTGTATCACCTCGACCATTGAGAAAGGGAGCGGGGATAGACCTTCTGGATATCAGATGTTGTCAACCAGCGATCCTTCAAGCCACATGGAATTTGTGCTCTCCCTGGTGGCATAACCCAAGAACTGCTGACACTGGCTTCATAACCTGTCTCCTAACATGTGTTTTACACCATTTTTCTTTGCTTTAAGTTGATTCTTATACATATTATAATTACATGTGTTACTTTGCTTCCCCTGCTCCCAAATTACTGTTGAGTATTGGTTTGGATATTTTATCATACTGCTAGCAATAGGAAACTTAGATAAATGCATGTGGCCACATCTTAACTTTTACTGAAACTCTCTCTCTCTCTTTCAGTCTGTGACAACGCAACGGATTGATGCCTCTATGAGATAGACCTTAATTGTCCAACCAATTTGTAGTCATTGTTAAAGACGCAGGCCAACAAGTTGTGGTCCTTTTAAAATACAGGCATCCACTGTGCGCTTTGTAACCAACTGACAGAGAATTACATTTTTAGACATTGTATTGCGTTTTTTCACTAAGTTGTGCTATATTTATCTTATTAATGACTCATTTGATTACTATTGTTATATCATTTAAACAGCAATTTTGTTAAACTTATGACACAGGGTAAGGATGATTGTAAGAGTGCACTGGAACACCATCTTGGTCGTCGTCACAAGGGGCGTGAGGCGTTGTGCTGTTTTTACCCCGCAGCACTACACCGTTGCCCTGGGGATTTTTCTGGCACAAGTTCTGGACACTCGTCAGGGACAGATGTTTGCAGCCAAAGAGGTGGTCCCCTTGGGGGGACCAAAAGGGGGAAATGTTGTATAATGTCATCTTTTTTGCTATGCTCTGACATGAAATATTTCTCTGTGTATGGTAAAAAACTGCAAAATCATGATGTACGTCTTATAAGTTCATGATGTACGTAACTCCTTGTACAAGAGGACCAGAGACTATTGTTATCTTGCCAGAACTGATCACATTCAGCTGGGGCAGTGGGCGAAAAAAACAAGACCATGCCAGACCACGCCCAGTAGCACCGACTGACTCAGAACAACATCATGATAAGGACATCCCAATGTAACTGATAAGGCTGTATTTAAACGAAGCAAATACATTTGTAACTCAGACGTGTTAGATGGATGTAAGGTGCATGTGAGACGTCTCCCTTTCCAGCGCTGTGAAGGTAAAATAAATCTGTGTCTGAATTCAGAACCACTTCTCAGGCTGTGTTTTTGACTCTGTCTTCCTTCCAATGAACGATCTCGAGTTGAGGCAGTTTTTGAGCTAAGTGTTTGAAAGTTGGTTCTCAATGTTTGATTAAGACCTCAACAATTTGGTGGAGGATGCGGGCAGTGGAAATGAAGACAGGAGTAATTGTTAAATGTGAATTGAATCCAGGTAGACTGACTCTGTGCACCTGCACTAGCCGGCTAAAAAAACAAGAGAAATTTTCCTCACAGTGTGGGTGTGCTGTGTCAGTTTATCTGCTAAAATTAACAGCCTTGATTGTGGTGATTTGGTTGTTTTAAGAAGTTGATATTGCTTAAAGAGTGAGAAATAGTTTGTGTGAGTCAGCAGACAGATCTGGGATCTGGAGTCGGGAGAATGGCATACCCCACTTTCTACCGGACGCGGGGAGAGATGATTGCTGGGTTTTTATTGAGTTTCCCCGTGACGTGACTCATCACAAATAATAACAAGAAAGCTCACTACACTGAGAAATAATAAGAGAAAGCGCTGAGTCCCTCAGAGACCCATACATGGTGATGAGAGGACTAAAGATTAAAACAACGTTGTCTCTTATATTAAGAGGTAATTTACACTAGTGACCGTGTTATTTGTCTATTCTGGTCTCTTGTTTGTCAGTTGGTGGTGTGGTCCAGACAACAAGGTGATTCGTGTTTATGTGTTGTCCATGATTCAGTTCTGTTTGTTTTGTTGACTTGACTGTCAGAGCATAACTGATCGTCCACCGCCGTGTGGACTTGAGTGTTTTACTCACAGTCGTGTGAGAAGCTGAAATTGTGATTTTGAACTCTAGAGAAAATTAAGGCGCGCCAGACGAGCGATTGTGTTTTGTTTTTATGAGACCGCTCCATGTGAAAACAGCTGTGTTCTGTGAGTGGAGCGGGGTTGCCAGGTCTCAAGATAAGATAACTCTTAAACAACTAGTGCAACGGTCCTGTCTTTTCACCTGGCAACAAAGTGTGTGTGTGTGTGTGTGTGTGTGTGTAAATGTTTGTTTGGGTGTGTGTTCATTGTGAGAATGTGAATTTTGACAAAGACTATTATTTTATTTTATTTTGTGAAAACATGAATTTTGACAAAGACTGTTTGCACAACATGAAGCTGTTAGGATGGAGGAAGAATTTGACAAACAAATACATGACAGCCAATGGGGAACTGGTCCGTGAGTGACTTTACAGGCACAGGTTGACAATTTAGTAACATACCTAACGGAACATTACGACAATGACAAGAAAAAGGGAGGCGAGATTAAGACCAGAATGGAAGAGCTCATAGTTAAACAGGGAGCCAGCGTCACTGAGTGCAGGCCATTGGGCATTTTTTTGCTGAAGCACTTGAGAGGACTGAAAACTAAATTGATTGAGTGCATGTCCAGAGAACAGGAGGCGGAGGTGTTTACAAGAAATAAATGTAAAAGAGACAGAGAAGAAGTCGAGAGGGAGTTGAGGAAGTGTGAAAAAATGTTGGTATCCTGGCAGGGAATAAAGCATAGTCTAGTGCAGTAAAAACAGGATGTGGCCTCCAGCTCACTGCCACCTCCTTATCTGAGTGGTGAGGGGCCCACTCAGGAGGCGGGCCCATTACCAGACAAACGGACAGCCCCTAAGGGGCTGTACCCAATCATTGAAATCCTAGATGGAAGCTTATTGGTGCAGCCAGCTGCCAGAGAATGTACACCACCACCCCCCCACAACCCACTCTGGATGGGGACAGAACTTAAAATCGCCTTTACGCCAAGAGGAGATATCGACTCAGAAAAAAGATAGAAAACCCTCAGCTCCACCCCCTCCTCTGTGTCAGGGGAGGAGGTGGAGAACAAGGAAGATAGGAGGAGGGATGAGTTGGATGATCATGTACAGTTATTTCAAGACGTAGAAAAAACACTGCATGAGACTGAGGAACAGATGACCAGAATTAGATTAAAGCTTGAACAGGCAGAGAAGCAAAAGCAGAATAAAATGAGTATAGATGAGACTGGAGTTAACATCTCTCTGGTTGCCAAGGGAAAGGTCATGGAGAGAGGAGAAAAAAGAGGTTTTCTGACAGAAGAAGAGCTTCTAGGAGCATGCGAGGACTTGTTAGCAGATTATGAGAGAGAAGAAAGAGAAGTTTGTGCAGAGTACTGTGAGAAGACACACCCCATGACACTCCGGTCAAGACAGGCGCAGGGAAACTACCCCTTACTGCAGTCAGCAGGAGGGACACTGAAATATGTACCTTTTCCCTTGGGAGATAGAGACGTGTTGGTTGATAAGCTTCCTAGTATCTCGGCAGGAGGAAGCTTATGGTTATCTGAGCTGGATGGACTC
>NC_056519.1:29343366-29344734 GCF_014905685.2 Nematolebias whitei
CAGGCTCATCTTCCCAGCTCCAAGCTCAGCTGGTGACTCGCAGAGGCCGTTCCAAGACCCCAGCCTCGTGTAATCATGAAGGCGCGGCAGACAGGCGGACAGAGACGAGTCTGCAACTAACGGTGGAAACGATTTTAAAAAAACATTTTACGTGTAAAAAAATAATAGTAATTTTTAAATCGCTTCAGCAATTTTGTTAAACATTTTTTGTATAAAAACAAAATATTATTTTATTTAAAAATCGCTTCCACTGTCTGTCCCAGACTGTCCAGTCCGCCTGACTGCCGGGCGGGATCGAGATTCGGCCTTCATGATTACGCGCGGCCGGCGTCTCGCAACGTCCTTCTGCGAGTCACCATCTCCAGCTTCGCAGTGACCAGCGGAGCTCTGAGCACACAAGGCTGGTATCCAGAACCCGAGCCTCTGAGTCGGCACATCGAAGGATCTTCCGCGGTGACCAGCGGAACTCAGAGCCGGGGAGATGACGCCCGGCCTGGCGCTCCGAGGCTCCTGGGGGAGGGCCGGGGTACACCAGCAGAGCTCCATCCAGCTTGCTCTGAATTATGTCGTCGGCCACCAAGCACAAAAAAACGCCAGCACATCAGCATTAGACCAAGATGTTGTCAGTATTGTTTTTAAAATCTTTAAAATAAGTCCAGCTGCTGCTCCAGTCCGAGAAATTGCAAATGGCGGATCATTGTTTTGAAAAGTTTCTGAAGATCCAGTGACTCCGCCCCCGACTCCGCCCCCGACCAATCAGTGACCGACAGTGTTCTGACGTCACGTTTTAGTAACTCTTCGTTCGGGTTAGAACCACAGAGCCAAGGGTACTGAAAATAGTAACAGGTGCTAAGTACCGGTACTAATGGAAAAGCCTCAGAACCGGGCCAAGTAGTGTCCAGTCAGCCCATACCGGTACTAATGGAAAAGGGGCATAAGTCAGAGAATGTATTTAAGTTTTTTGTGTACGGGACATGAACTATCAGGGAGCTGCTGGTGTGTGTGTCCCACCTCATGACAAGATCACCAAGTAAACTGGAACGGCAGAAGAAAATAATAAAACAACTCCATAAAAGGACTTCTGGGAAATGAAGACATCAGTTTGAACTAGTTTGGACAAAGAACTTAAGAATGTGTGGCACATCTCTGGGTGGAGCTTTTGTGTTTAAATACAGGAGACGCTGAAGCTCCAGTCAGACGTGTCTTGGGTTTTTGCTGTGTCTCTGTTGGTTTGGGGTAAGAGTGTCTCCTTTCAGCTGAAAGCTTTAATAAATGTTGGTAATACTTTTTAACTTGAATCTCTCTGACTGATTATTGTGTCTTTTCTCCATGTATCTCCGAACCAATGAGAGGAACAGGTGAATAGGC
>NC_056519.1:29344834-29377077 GCF_014905685.2 Nematolebias whitei
CTGGAACGGCAGAAGAAAATAATAAAACAACTCCATAAAAGGACTTCTGGGAAATGAAGACATCAGTTTGAACTAGTTTGGACAAAGAACTTAAGAATGTGTGGCACATCTCTGGGTGGAGCTTTTGTGTTTAAATACAGGAGACGCTGAAGCTCCAGTCAGACGTGTCTTGGGTTTTTGCTGTGTCTCTGTTGGTTTGGGGTAAGAGTGTCTCCTTTCAGCTGAAAGCTTTAATAAATGTTGGTAATACTTTTTAACTTGAATCTCTCTGACTGATTATTGTGTCTTTCCTCCATGTATCTCCGAACCAATGAGAGGAACAGGTGAATAGTCTGAAAAGTCTGAGTTGTTGTGTTAAGTTAATTTTCCTCGACAATTTTGGTGCCAAAACCCGGGATACTGGAGAAGGATGATTGGTAACCGGAGAACTGGACATCAACACGGTTGTTCAGTGCAGTTCCACAGGCTGGCAAACATGTAAGAGGAACTATATTTATCCTCTCTGTGTCATTGCACTGAGTGATCATGTTATAAAATGTTTTTGTCAGTAGAGATGGAGTGTAAAAGGGTTTTTTTTTTTAAGTAATATATCGGTTGTAAGCTTGTGCAAGGGTTAGAAAATACAAGTTATGATTAAAAGAGGCAGGTCGGGGACCTGGCTAGGGATCTGGCACCCCTGTGTGAGTCAACGAAGTCTGGGACTTCTGTCAGTCGGGAGTGGCGCCCCACACTTCTTCCCGGATGAGGGGGAAGGTAGCCAGGTTGAATTGAGTTTTCCTGTGGAACGTGAATGCCCACAAATAAGAACAAGAGTTGACCACACATGTGTGAGAGCGGTCAGAGATACTTAAATGGTGATGACAGTTTCCGATGATTATTGAAGTGTATTTTTTGAACTGTCAGAGAAACTTAAATGGTGATGACCAATTCTGATGATTATTGAAGAAAGGTGTACTTTTTGTGAGAAACAAACTGAAAGCTGTCCAAAACGAGATCGGATAAGAAAGAGTGACTGAGTGAAAGAGCTGTGCAGCAAGTGTGTGTGTGTGTGTTTGAGGAGAAGCTCTTTGCAGTGTGATTTTGGTGGTTTAATTTCTTCGCCGCCGAGCAAGCTTGAGTTTTCTCACCACCAAGTGAGAAAACGAGTCATTTTGTGTAAAACAACGTTATACAGACAAAACATGACAAAATGAATGGTGAATTTGACACAGACATTGACGCTTCAGGGACCCTGGCTCCCTCTTGAAACTCAGATAGACAAATAATTAACATACCTGACGGACCATGACGACTTGACAAAGAAAAAATCAGAAAAAATAAAAAGAGAAGATGACTCAGGCAGTAATAAAACAGGAAGCCCCACTGAGTCCATACAAACCTTTAGGAGGATTTTTTTACTAAAACAACTGCCAACGCTGAGACAGGAAATAACAAAAAATATGCAGAAAGAACAAGAAGCGAGCAGGCTAAGAAAAAGAAAATGTAAAAAGGACAGAGAAGAAGTGGAGAAACAGTTGAGAAAGTGTGAAAAATTAATTGTGTCATGGCAAGGGATTAAACACACTTTATAGCAGGCAACACCAGAAATGAAGGGTAGAGCAGCCACACAACAAGTGAAGTTGTCTCTGCCCCCGTATCCGGGGCCGGAACAGACAGCCCCAAAGGGAGGGACCTCCGTTAACAGGGAGGAAAACCCCTCTAGGGGTCTGTACTCATCCATCGAACTAAAACAGGGGACGCTAGTTTTAGAAAATATCAACACCAACCCATTTAGACAAGCAGCAGCACCATCATGTGGACTGTTGGAGGAACAGCCTGAAAAGCCTGACCTGTTCAGCACATCCATGACTCAAAACAAAGATTTTTGCACCTCTTCCACTCATAAACAAAGAGGAACGGGGGTGGCAGTCAGTCCAGCCTAAATTACAGCATGGGCTCAGGAAAGAACGAAGAGGCGAATAAAATAGAAGAACATATAAAAGAAACTTTAGAAAAAACGGTGGCTCACAGCAAAGAAATGATTGAACAATGTGAGTGCAGAATGGAGAGATTAGAGCATGAGCTGCAGGATATACAAGGGAAACAACCTTTCAGAGTATCAATGACTGCTAGAGGACATTTGATACCCGAACAGGAAGAGCAGGAGAATTTTCGATTGATAACAGAAGAAGAAATAGATCACAAAATTGACAAAATAAGAACCACATTAGGCCATTTGTCCTCACAAACAGCCCATCCCTCTGGTAGAGCCCACACAATGACAACAAGAGGATTAGATAAAAAACTCGGTGAGGCTGAGTACATGTTTCCGTTACTACAATCATCCGGGGGTTGCCAGAAATATGTGCCCTTCCCAGTGGGAGACTGAGATGTTCTGGTTGACAAATGCCCAAGCATCTCTGCAGTAGGCCGATTGTGGCTTTCCAAACTAAGTGGTCTCACCAGTGGAATGTCCCTGGCCCTAAGAGACTTTAGAGCAATCCTGGAATGGTGTGTGACACCCCTGGTGGCCATAGAATTAGAAACAGTAGCACGGACCAGTAAACTGGTCAACAAGGTCCCACTGAGTCGAGTAATAACAGAGTTAGGACGTGCAATCAGAGACCAGTACCCATTATCCACTCCCACGGCTATCCCCAACTTTGAGCGGGAACCTCAAGTCCATCCCAAAGATTATATTACCCTGGTGGCTGAAAAGTGGATGAGACACACAACAGTAAATCCTAAAGTAACACCCTCTAATTTAACTGAATTATTTAGAGAGGCAGCCCTGAAGGGAGTGCCCACATCTGTGGCAGAACTGATGAGACAGAATCCAGATCTCCCTGGGTGCGAGTAGGATAAGTGGAAAAAACATCTAATACACCACCTACAAACAATACGAGAAGAACAAAAAAAAAAAGAAAAAGAATGAGAAAGCTGAATAAGAAAATCAATTGCTTAAATTACAGCTGCAGGAAGCTAGACAAAAAGCAACAAAGAAGAAGGAGAGGACAGAGAATGTGATAGTTGCAGAGGCTCCACAGCAGACGCTTTCTCTTGCTGGGGCACACTATACTAATCAATATCCTGGAGTAGTAGCCCCTCCTCCATCTCCTTTTCTTTATCCTGCAAACCCTTTCCCTCCTCCTCCTTTTTTATCAAAATTAATACAGATCTGCTGGCTTCAGACGCAGCGAGGGCTGGCGTGCTGGTGGTGGTGGCCGAGGACGGAGCGGCATTGGGCGGGGACAAGGGGGAAGAGGTGGATATGGAGGAGCCGCTCCTGACATCTGCTACAACTGTGGAAGACCAGGCCATTGGGCCAGAGATAGCCGAGCTCCACCACAAGGATGAGCACCACCCAGTGGACAACCAGGTATGCAATTCAATTCAGTTTATTTATATAGCGCCAAGTCACAACAAAGTTGTCTCAGGGCACTTTACAAAAACATTCACATACATAAAAGCCAATTAGTAAGGTTCTCTATCTAAGGAATCCAGCAGACAAGTTGAATCTTGGCTTCGATGCAGTCTCCCATCCTGAGCAAGCACAGAGACAACAGTAGAAAGGAAAAACTCCCTTTAAAAAGGAAGAAACCTCCAGCAGAACCAGGCACAGGACAAGTGGCCATCTGCTTTGACCGGCTGGTTGAGAGGACAGGAAGGAGAGACAGACGAACAAAGAATGGTAGGTCCAGGTGTATCTGAGAGACAAAAAACACGTTAAGGATGAATACAAAACAGGTTGAGCAGAGTAAGTAAAGACAGCAGCAGAGTGAAAATTGTGGTCAGTTTGTCCTCCAGCAGTCTAAGCCTATAGCAGCATAACTAAGGGACAGCTCAGGAAACCCAAGCCGACCCTAACTATAGGATTTAGCAAAAAGGAAAGTCTTAAGCCTAGTTTTAAAACTGGATAATGTGTCAGCCTCACAGACAGACATTGGAAGTTGGTTCCACAAGAGAGGAGCCTGATAACTGAAAGATCTGCCTCCCATTCTGTTTTTGTAAATTCTAGGAACCACAAGTAAACCTGCAGTCTGAGAGCGAAGTGCTCTGTTAGGAAAATATGGAACAAAAAGATCTGTAATATATGATGGAGCCAGGTTGTTGACAGCTTTGTAGGTTAGAAGTAAGATTTTGAATTATATTCTGGATTTGACAGGGAGCCAATGGAGGGAAGCTAAAACTGAAGAAATATGATCTCTCCTACTAACTCCGGTTAAGACACTGGCAGCAACATTTTGGATCAAGTGAAGACGTTTTAAAGAAGTATTTGGACATCCAGATAACAAACCATTGCAATAGTCCAGTCTAGACATGACAAATGCATGGACCAGTTTTTCTGCATCGTTTTTAGATAAGATGTTTCTAATGTTAGTGATATTACGCAGGTGGAACATGGCAGTTCTAGGAACGTTTTTAATGTGGGGGATAAAAGACATGTCCTGATTAAAAATAACACCAAGATTTTTAACATTAGAGCTGGAGGCCAGATTAATGCCATCTAAGGAGGGAGAAAGACTGAAAATGTCATTCCTAAGGTGCTCAGGTCCAAAAACCAAAACCTCAGTCTTGTCTGTGTTCAAAAGGAGAAAATTAAGGGTCATCCAGGTTTTTATGTCTTTAAGACATGCTTGTAGTCTAAGTAGCTGATATGATTCATTGGGTTTAATGGACAAATATAATTGTGTGTCATCAGCATAACAATAAAAATGTATCCCATGCTGTTTAATAACTTTACCTAATGGAAGCAAAGTAAAGAGTTTTTGCCCAAGCACTGAGCCCTTGAGGAACTCCATGACTAACTTTGGTGTATGAAGAAGATTTATTATTTACATTTACAAACTGGACTCTATCAGATAGATATGATTTAAACCATTTTAGAGCTGTTCCTGTAATTCCAACATCATATTCAAGCCTCTGTAGTAAAATATTGTGATGAACGGTATCAAATGCAGCACTGAGGTCTTACAAGACCAGTGTAGACACAAGTCCATTGTCTGAGGCCATGAGAATATCATTAGTGACTTTTACTAGTGCTGTTTCTGTGCTATGATGAGCTCTAAACCCTGACTGAAACTCTTCAAACAGATTATTTATTTGTAGATGTTCACGCAACTGACCTGCAACTATTTTCTCTAGAATTTTTTAGATGAAAGTTAGATTAGATATAGGTCTATAGTTGGCCAGAATTTCTGAATCAAGGTCAGACTTCTTAAGTAAATGTTTAATTACAGCAGCCTTTAAGCTCTCTGGTACATAACCATACATTAAAGACAAATTAAGTAAATCCAAAATGTGGACATTAATTAGGGGAAATACCTCTTTAAACAGTCTGGTTGGGATGGGATCTAGCAGACATGTGGATGGTTTGGATGAGGTTTTTATTTTTGACAATTCAGAGATCTCAACAGGACAACAACTGTCCAAACATAAATCAGGCTTTAATTAAATGTTTAAAGTTGCCTCATTTGACAGGGGACTAGAGATAGCAGAAGAAAGGATGGTTTGAATTTTCTCTTTAATTGAAATAATTTTATTTATAAAGAATCTCATGAAGTCATCACTGCTTATAGTTGTAGGGATACATGGTTCAACAGAAATGGGACTTTTAATTAGTCTAGCAATAGTACTAAACAGAAACCTAGGGTTATTTTTATTCTCCTCTATTAAAGATGAGTAATATAAAGTTCTAGCTTTACAGAGAGCTTTTCTATATGTTAGCAGACTATCTTTCCAAGTTAAATAAAATTCTTCAACATTAGTAGAGCGCCATTTTCTCTCCTGGTTTCTAGATGCCTGCTTTAAAGTACGTAACTCAGAATTTAACCAAGGAGCCAGTTTCCTCTGATTGATTACTTCTTTTTCAGTGGAGAAATTTTATCAAGTGAAGTTTGCATTGAAGTTGTAAGATGATCAGCTAGATGATCTAAGTCACTGTTCTCTGATGCATTACTCTGTAAGACAAAGGAAAACATTGATGGAAGAGATCGTTTAAATTTGGTTACAGCATTTTCTGATAAGCACCTGCTGAGATGAAATTTACTCTCAGTGACTGTGTAGTCATTTAATGTGAACTCAAAGTTTATTAAAAAATGGTCGGACAGAATAGGATTTTGAGGAACTATTACCAAGTCCTTAATCTCTATACCATAGGTCAGAACTAAATCAAGAGTGTGATGATAAGAATTAGTAGATGTGCGGACGTTTCGGGTAAAACCAAATGAGGTATGCTGCCACACAACCCAGCAGCAATACTCACTCTGAACGCAGGAAGGGCAGTATCTGCAGTGGGAAGACTTTCCCACTCCTGGTACTTACTGACACATCCCTGAGAACCAACAGGGTAGCATGGGCACAGCAGACCCTATGCTATCGGTGAGAGTGGGAGGACAAGAAATGAACTTCTTGTTGGACACAGGAGCCACCTACTCTATAATCACCACAGCTCCTGTCAACTACCTATCCACAAAGACTGTGTCATTAATGGGATTCTCAGGGACAGAGCAACATCTGCCCTTGACTGGACCACTGCCATTTCAGATAGGAACACAAAAATTGCAACATCCGTTTGTCTGTTCATCTGCAACACTAGTCAACTTGATGGGAAGAGACTTACTGATAAAGTTGGGGGCAACTGTACTCTGCGGGGCACAAGGGGTGAGAGTTCAATTCCCAGATGGCTCCTATTTGCGATGTGGTGAACTGTGCACAGATGGACAGTACTTGATACAACCAGTGGCTCCTGAACATGCTGATATCTACTGGGGCCGCATGACTGCTGATAGGTCTAGTCCACTGCTGAAGCTGTTCCGACAATGGAAGCCTTGGATCCTGAGTCTACGTGCCTATGTCTCTCCTCCTGACCCCCCGCATGTCACGCTCTTCTATGACGGGAGCCATGCAGACTGGTATCAAGAGAAGTTTACAGCTCAATTGGAGGGTAAGATTTGGACAATTCACATACAAAACATTTATGTGGCCCCGGCTGGGGTGGCAGCGGCGGTGGAGTTAACTCATGAACAATTACTGTGGTATCAAATGAGTGATGAAGCCGTGCCTCACATATCTCTCTCTTCATGTCGAGCACGAAGCAAAGGAGCTGGGAGGAATGGTTAAACGTTCCCTGGCAGCTACGGACTGGGTTCCCACCTCAGTACCAGGTCCGTGCTTTTCAAATTTTTGTGACACATACAGAATCTCCTCTCACACAGAAGAACAGGTGATGCTGGAACACAAGTTGTTGGCTCGTGACCACGGGAGAGAGAAGACTGATCATCATTCTGCCACAGCAATGTTGGTCTCCATACCTGAAGGCTTATGGGTCATCTCCCCCACGGACGTGAGGAAGACACAGTGCAGCCCAATCACCTTTCAGGTAAACACAGATACACCCATTTGGGTCCCACAATACCCACATAAACAACAAGCAGAAGAAGGAATTGCAGACTGCAGGAGTTTTAGAACCTTTGCAGTCTGAGTGGAACACACCCATCTTGCCTGTAGAGAAAAAAAATGAATAGGTAAATATCGAATGGCACACGATCTACGAGCCATTAATGCAATATTTAAAACACCCACAGTACCTGTTACAAATTCTTATGTCTCTATCTCATCTCTGGACCCTACACACCACTAGTATGAAACTGCAGTGATTTATTCTCATTTACATATAAAGGACAGCAGTGGCGCTACACTCGACTCCCACAAAGATTTGCTCTGTCTCCAGGTATCTTTAATCAGGTGTTAAAAGATGTACTGCAGTCTTGCCCTCTCCCCAGAGACACCAGACTGATCCAATATGTGGACGACCTGTTGTTGGCAGCACCCACGCCTGACACCTGCATAGAAGCAACTAAGTTGATGTTGGAATATCTACACAAAAATGGCTTTAAGATGTATAAGATTGAAAACTGATAACTTTAGCAGCCATCTTGTATAAGGTCACTTAATGACAGGAAATGTACACAGACTTATAAAACCAAAGGCGGAAGAAAAAATCATCACATCAGGCATATAGTTGGTAAGTGACCTTTTTATATTAACATAAATTTATTTAAATAACTTTTCAAGACCAACAGGTACAGTTCAAACTGGCAGCCCAGACAGAAACAGAAATCTCCGCACTCAAGTTGATAAAAAAAAAGGGGAATCCCTGCAGTGTTTTGGTCCTGATCTTACTTCTTCCGGTAGTATGTGCAAATTTTTGCATATCCAACTATGGGGGCATCGAGCTGAATTACACCTTGGGCAAGGCAACCACCTTCCAGTTCGACCTGTGCAGTGTCATAGCGTGTGGAGAATACCAGGCCAGCTGGCGAGGGTATGATCTTTATTTGTGTATGACAGCATTTAACCAAAAAAGATTTATGGATAAATTGCATGCACTGGAGGCCTGGTGCCTGGCCTGGAGCTCAGTGATCGCCTATACTGGCCCATTTTGGACCCCAGACTATTCAGCCATGTACGCACATAAGCTACAGGACAGACTATCCCGTGTCTCCCTCCAAAGGGGGCAACTGATTGGCAAAATTAACTAGAGATTCTGTAGATGGTCTGGCTGAGCAATTAGGACCTACCTCTCTGATGGCCATACAAAACTGCATGGCACTGGACATGGTATTAGCTGAAAAGGGGGGAGCCTGTGCTATGATTGGAGAAAAATGTTCTACTTTCATCCCTAACAACACTGCCCCGGAAGTATCGTGACCAGAGCACTGGAGGGACTGAGAAGACTGAGTAAGACCATGCACGAACACTCAGGCAGTGAGAACCCCTTAGAAGAATGGTTTTCAAACATGTTTGGTAAATGGAAAACATTAGTAATCTCTCTGTTAGTGTCTGTGGCTACATTTTATAGGGATTGTGGTAGTCTGTGGCTGTTGCTGAGTGCCCTGCTGTCGTTCACTGGTGGTCAGATTCATCACTTCTACAATCGAGAAAGGTGGCAGTAAGCGCCCTCCTGCTTACCAAATGTACAGCCAGGGACGAGCCATGGAAGTATCCTTAGTGGCCATCGCACCACTACTGGAATAGGCTGACTGCTCCCGCCAGCTTTAAAGTTGCCTGTTTTGCTAAAATGCTGCATTGTGTGTTTACCAAGAAAGATGAGAGAAAGTTTCTTTTCCTGTACAGGTGGGGTCTGGGTCAGAAATGACCACCGTCACAGAGGCGTGAGGTGATGTCCTGCTTTCCTCCTTAAAATGAACAGCTGCCTCAGGGGGTTTTCCAGGACATGCAGAGCTACACCTATTCAGGGTTGGATAGTTAGGAGTAATGGTCTCTTTCAGAGACCAAAAGGGGGAAAATGTAAAGAAGCTCTTATCTGCTGTGCTATATTGCTCGATGTATCACAACTGTATCTTGTCCTTTATCTGTATCTGCTTGGCTTTTGGATCTGCTTGCCTTTTGGTAACAACAAGTACAGAGTGAACTAAGTCAGAGAATGTATTTAAGTTTTTTGTGTACGGGACATGAACTAACAGGGAGCTGCTGGTGTGTGTGTCCCACCTCATGACAAGATCACCAAGTAAACTGGAACGGCAGAAGAAAATAATAAAACAACTCCATAAAAGGACTTCCGGGAAATGAAGACATCAGTTTGAACTAGTTTAGACAAAGAACTTAAGAATGTGTGACACATCTCTGGGTGGAGCTTTTGTGTTTAAATACAGGAGATGCTGAAGCTCCAGTCAGACATGTCTTGGGTTTTTGCTGTGTCTCTGTTGGTTTGGGGTAAGAGTGTCTCCTTTCAGCTGAAAGCTTTAATAAATGTTGGTAATACTTTTTAACTTGAATCTCTCTGACTGATTATTGTGTCTTTTCTCCATGTATCTCCGAACCAATGAGAGGAACAGGTGAATAGGCTGAAAAGTCTGAGTTGTTGTGTTAATTCTCCTCGACACCAGTTAATATGTGGGTTGTGTTTTGAGAGCCATGTGGCCCCTAGGACCACAGGAGAGTGGGGTGATTTGATAATAAAAAACTGCAATGTCTCTTTGTGATTACCCCCTATGGTTAAATTCACAGGTTCAGAGATTAAAGAGGAGCCATTAAGAGGGTGACCATCTAAGGCTACGATGGACAGTGGTTTAGGGGATTTAAACAGTTTTATTCCTCGTTCTTGGGCAAACTGAAGGTGCATGAACTCAGAGTCGGCCCCTGAGTCAATGAATACTTTAATGGAGGTGCAGGTCTTACCAGAGGTGGATTATTAAATGATAAAGCTCTGTACATGTTGTATAACACAATCATTGTTCCACATTTAATCTATTGCATTGATGTTTGGGGGAAAGCATGTAAAACATTTACAAAGCCTATTTTTATTTTACAGAAAAGAGCTGTAGGAATCATCACTAGAAAGCATTACAGTCACCCATCAAGCACATTATTTTATCAACTGAAGTTATTGAAGTTCCATGATTTGGTAGATTATAGTATTTTATCAGTTATGTATAGGGCTCAAAATAACACATTACCATTAAATATCCAAAGAAATTTTGTTAAAAGACAAAGTTGTTACAATCTTAAGGGGATAGAGATATTTGTCAAACCAAAATTCAGAACTAGTCTGAAGGGAAGGTCTACCTCAATCCAAGGAATTGGATTGTGGAATGGTCTAGAGTTTAATATGCCAAGTCAATGTGTACATTTAAGAAAAAGATCAAAGCTGAATTGTTAAAAAATATATATAAGAAGTAGCTTAGTGTGTTTTGTATTATAGTTAGAAAAATTAGAAAGAGTTATTCTTTTTGTTCTGTTACTTGAAGATTATTATGATTGAACTAATTGTTTGAAAAAAGGGGCAGATATAAGATTTTTTCTTCTTTCTGCTGCCTTTCATTTTAAATCTCTTGTATTTTTTTTTATAGTTTATGGAATTGTTTTTTTTTTTTAATGAATAAACTTTATACCATACCATAAATCATATGCTTTTTTATAACTGTCTATTATTGTCCACTGTTGTCATCATTCTTTGTTGAAATCAGGGCTCTCTTTTAAATGAGTCCTCAAGGGTCAATGGGATTAACCTGTCTAAATAAAGGTTGAAAGAATAAAGGATTAACTCCAAACCAAACATTGGATACTTCCTCCAAGAACTTTATAATTATGACTCAAATATCAAATACATCCCCAACATGAAAGCTGTACGAAGACGATTCTCGACAAGTTCAAGATTCATGACCCATCTACAGCCTCTATGTACTTTACTTTACTTACTTTAAACTTTATTGTCATTGCCATAATAACAACAGTTATGAACAGCAACAAAATTTAGATGGAGAATCATACCCCTTAGACATTAGTGAATTAGCACATAGTGGTACGAAAGAACTTTGCAGGTTCTGACGATCAATGTAAACACAGATAATACAGCATCTAAGGACAGGATAAAAGAAGGGAAAACTGTAAACAGCCAGATGCTGAAAGGTAGTAGTTGTTTGCTGCAGCAATGCAATATCCATTTCACAGTTATTGTCATAATGAGATTTGAAATGTAAGGATAGTGGGCGGGGTTACAGAGAGATGCTGTTCATTTAACAGTCTCACAGCTTGTGGGTACAGACTGTGAGCCATTCTGGTAGTCCTGGCACCTGTAGTGAACTCGGCCTCCGACCAAAACCTGCCTCTGAGGACCTTCATGGGACAGGAACTGTTATTTCATTGATTTGAATCCAGAAATACAAATTAGCTCATCCAGAGACTGTCTAGTTGTATCCTGAAGTAATCAATTGAAAGAACACTCTTCTTTTATATTATCATTACTATTTTACAATATCTTGATAAATCAAAAGTGTGTTTAGTTCATACCATTTCTAAATGTTGAAGTGAACCACTCATTTTAAATCAACTGTGAAACAGTATTAATGATTTTTTTAATCCTCATTTAAATTAGAAATCAAGTTAAATGTCTATTTTACAAAGTAATTATGCATTTTTGATCTTCTGTCTGAATGAGAGAGTAGTGATGTCGGTCGAAAGTCAGAAAGGAGTTATTAGAACGAAGTGTCTTGTTTTTAAACCTAGCAGATGGTAAATAAGAAACTACTGGCATCTGCTTCCTCCCACTTTGCCATAACATGTCTTCTGTCTGTACGGGATGTTTCTAAAACATTCCTGCTGTTTTCTTGACTTGTAATGACCCTCTGACGTCACTAGAACCACTCCCTGTTGGTTGTTTCAACCAATCAGGAAGTCCTGAAATGACCAGAAGTGAGAACTCTTTAAGAGTCCACACTTCCTGGAACTTCTCAGTCTTCAGTCTTCTTGAGTCTTTGACCGGAGTCTTCCTGGGGTCTTCTTCAGTCTTTCATTGAGTCCTCCACTTCTGAGTGGAATCTCTGACTGAAGTCTTCCTGAGAGTTCTTAAGGAACTTTCAGATTTAATCCATAGCTGATGGATTTGACCGTGGTACGGAGTACCGTCACTACTTCGGACGATTCTCAGCCATCCTGACCGGAGACACTGAAAGGTAGCGTTGAAATGGACCTCGGTACCGGAGTTGATGTATCTTCTGCAAAGGTAACGAGTCGCCACGCACCGAGTGTACCGGGGCTGAACTGGGGTCAGATGAAGGGTGCCATTCCTAGTCAACACACTTTCCTTTTTATCCATCTTTTCTCTCCATTTAAACTCCTTCATTTCCCATCTTTAAACTCTTCTATTTTGCCAGTAATTAATCTAGATGTCTTCAGAAATGTCTGTTGTTTTTATTAAGTAAAATGTGCCAAGTTTTATTAATCAGAACCTGATCAGCTAATCACTTGTACATTTTGATGTTAAATTTTGATTCTGTTAAATAAATGACCACATTTATTCTGATGGGTCAAAGAAAATTAACGTCTCAGTGTCACTGATTAAACAATCTACGCACAGTTACCTCGGTCACATGGTGGTAATTTAGCTCGAAAAAGAGAGAACCTGTTATTTAAATATATTGTAGTCAAGGGCAGCTAACCTAGCCCTTAGAACGCTACACACCTATGGACTTGTACCTTCTGCCTGAGGGTAGCAGGTGGAAAAGTCTATGTGCAGGATGGTACCTGTCCCGCAGGATGTTGTTGACTCGTCTCAGACAGTGGGTTGTATAGATAGGAATGATCTTCAGGAGGGTAATCCTGATGATCTTCCCAGCTGTTTTAACCACCTGCTGAAGAGCTTGCTGATCCGCCTTAGTGCAGCTGGAGAACCACACTAGGAATCCATATGTTAATACACTTCCAATAGCACAGTTGTAGAAGTTGATCATAAGCTGCTGATGATCGGAATCGATGTCTAGATTACTCAAATAGTCTGTTAAAGCCCTAGTTAGTACCCCAGGTCAGGTTCTCTGTCACTGTCACACCAAGAAGTTTGAATTTTGTGACCCTCTCAACCACTTCATTTTTTATGTAAAGTGGAGAGTGGGTGTTTTTGTTTTGTTTGCGAAAATCTACAATAATTTCCTTGGTTTTCTTTGTGTTAAGAACCAGGTGGTGGTTGTGACACCATGATACCAACTGTTGTACTTCGGCTCTGTATACTGTCTCATTGTTGTCATTGATGAGCCCCAGTAATGTGATGTAATCAGCATATTTAACAATGAGATTTGATGGTTAAGAGGCTGTGCAGTTGTGAGTGAGGAGAGTATAAAGCGCTGGGCTGAGCACAGGGGGGGGGGGGGGGGCTGATGCAAAGAGTGGAGGAGGTGTGCTCGCCCATTCTCACATACTGTGTGCCATTTGTTGAAAAGCCCAAGATCCAGTTGCATAGGGTGTTGTTCAGTCCAAGATCATGTAATCATGTAACTTTGTGATATGATAATTATTTTTATGCGAGGAAAATTTTGCTTGGGGAGAAAAACAACAAATAGCTTTTGACCTGGCTAAAGAAGCCATTCAACAGGCTGTGTCTTTAGGAAAGCTACAGTCAGGAGTAGTGGAACTACAGGTGTCCGCTATTAATGACTATGCTAACTGGAGTTTGTGGCAAAAACAGGGAAGAGTGAGAAAACCACTAGGCTTTTGGTCTAGGAAACTGCCCCCTGCAGGAGTTCAATATACTCCTTTTGAAAAACAGTTGTTGGGATGTTACTGGACTCTGTTGGAAACTGAAGCTCAAACTATAGGACATGAGGTTTTGATGAGAACTTACATACCGATTCTGAAATGGGTCATGAGTGAACCAACGACCCACAGGTTAGGAACAGCACAAGAAGCTATGGAAGTGGTATGTGTCAGAGAGAGCTAAACCAGGGGAAAAGGGTGTGTCTGTTTTGCATGAACAGGTGGCACAGCTACTTATTAAACCATGTGACATGTCAGCAGTAATGGAGATTCCTGTACCCACCACTGTAACGGTTAGAGGGACTGGGGGTTTTGGCTCGACAGACAAACCAGGAGCTAAAGTTTGGGTAAGACAGGAAAATGGTCCTCCTCGTGCAGCAGAAATAATAGCACAAGGAGCGGATGCAACAGTCTCAGTGTTGTATTCAGGGGAGGAAAAAATGGGTGAATGTACCTATAAAGAAATGTTATATAAGAGAAAACTAATGATTCTTCCTCTATCTGTAAGCAGTACCTCTTGTCTTCACAGCTTGATGTTCCCTTGGTTTTTGCTGATTGGACAAGCGGGACCGCCCAGGAGCCAACATGGGAAGAGTTGGTGGCAGGCGCCCGTCAGATGGGCGTGCAAGCTGTTTGGGCAACATGTGCCTCATCGCCGGTGCCATAGTCCTAATGGTCAACGTCTCATCAACAGCACCAGGACATAGCCTGACGGAGGCCGAGGGCTACACCATTGGATGGTGGACCAAGAACGGAACAAAAAGGCAGTTTAACCCAATTGGAAATATCATATCCGACTGTCCCAAATATGCATGCCTGAGATGTTTCAAGAATAACCCTGTAATGGTAATACCCAGGGGGTGTCAGATGAAAGTAAATTCTGTGATTCCACTATGTGAGATGGACAAAAATCATGCATGCAAAACAGGAGGGAAAAAATGGGACACAATTCAATCTTACTGCTAATGTTATGCAGTTGCAGATAGGAAATTCTACAGTGATTGAAAGGAAAAAGACACTGGTTTTTATGATATGGACTTTGCCTAACAACTCAGAACCAGAAGAGACACAGCTGGCTCCCGTTGTAGAGTCATGCCAAACAATGGCAAAATCCGTGCTGACAACTGATGTTCATTGGCAAGTACGTTTTCCATCAATCCCATCATGCACAACACAGAGAAGAGCATGGTATGATACTGTATTGGGAGGAACAGGAACTGTATTAGGAATATCCAGCACCATCAACAACGAGGTCACCAGGACCATGCTGTCAAACACAGGACAGCATGCTTCGTTAGCTGTTCATCAGATTGGTGTCTGGATGCCCTCAGTGGTGATGACTCAAGCAGAAACTGCAGAAATATTTATGAAAGAAATTGACTGGCAAATGAAAATGTGGAGCAGTACAGAAGAAGTGCTCTCTTGAACTGGACTGTGTGTACCTTGCAATCTTTCCATGCACAGCTGCAGAAGGAGCGTTTCCAAAGGGTGGTGACTACATCCAATCATCACGAGTGGAGGCAGCTGTGGAATATCTCGAGTACACATTGGTTGGTTCTAAAAATGCAAGGTGAATGGTTCGAGCCACAGACCAATCTCACCTATGACTTAAGCTTATGCGAGACTGCTGATAAAGGAAGGGTAGGTATGCTACAAACAGGTCATGTTAACCCATGTTTAACTAGAGACGGGGTGTTGTGTGATTGGACTCATGAACCAGCTAGGGACATGCTATGGCAAATCGGCCCACACACTTTGTGCTTAGCAACTATAAAGAGTCATCCTCAATTACCTAATGTTCCTTTTTTCTGGGTGTGTGTATGGTGTACATTTGTGGGATTGGAACAACCAGACTTATCAATTGACTAATTATAGTTTGACTACTCATACATTGTTTGGCTGTTATCTGTGGCAGATTAATAAATGACACTATTATTTCTAGCAGAGCAGTCTCTGGCTTTTATTCATTGTACCGACTCTTCTATTATCCTGCAACTTATTTAAAGGGATTTCACAGAACACTTTGGTAAGAGTTTGTTCGGCCATATGGTGTTAAAAGCTGAACTAAAATCGACAAAGAGCAGCCTAGCATATTTGTTCTTGAGCTCTAAATGTTCCCGAAGTTTGTGGATCATGATAGCAATGGCGTCTTCTGTCGATCTGTTCTCCCTGTATGCAAATTGATAAGTCTCCAGTGTTGTTGGTATAGATTTCTTTAAGTATTTGATGATTAGTCTCTCTAGGTATTTAGCTGGTATGGAGCGAGTGCCACAGGTCTATAATCATTTAGGCAGGTAATATTAGACTGTTTGGAGATGGGGACTATTACAGCTGCTTTAAAGCAGGGTGGCACATGTGAAGTGGACAATGACATATTGTAGATTGATGTAAAAACATCTGCCAGCTCATCCGCACAGTGTCTCAGCATCCTACCCAGCACCACATCTGGTCCAGGTGCCTTCCTGGGGTTGATGTTTCAAAGAGCGATTCTCACTTTGTGCATGCTCAGGACTGAGGGAGTTTCCCTAGAGTGGCAGGGAGGCAAGGGGAGATCTGTATTTTCCCTGTCAAAGCGAGCATAAAAATGATTTAATTCCTCAGCTAAGGTGGCACTACTATTTACTGGGGTAGCTGCTGCTATTTTATAGTCCGTAATGACCTTGACACTCTCCCACACCTGTCTTGGGTCTGAGTTGTTTAAGCCATCCTGCAATTGCTTAGACCAGGTTGTGTGGTGGAAACAGTCCTGTAGCTTATTAATAGCATCTGGGGGCCATGATCTATCAGTTTTGACAGTGGTGTTAGCTGTTTAAAATTTAGGTCTGTACCGTGGGTGTAGGAGGAGAGAAAGATGGTCTGATAGGTCCAGGTGAGGGTAAACCTGCGCTTTGTAAGCACCTGCTACGTTGGTGTAAACCTGGTCTAGAGTCTTATCTCCCCTAGATGCAATTTCATGTTGCAGTGGAATTTAGGGGAAACGGTTTTTAGTCAGCGTGGTTGAAGTCCCCTGCTGCTATAAAACACTGTCCGGGTGGGCTGTCAAACTGTTGTTTATGTTGTCGTATAACTATTACTGTTTCCTGTCCCCCTGGCATTTTATTTGTATTATTGAGTATTTCATTGTTTCTCATTATATTTCATGTTTTTATGCTTTTATTCATGTTGCTGTAATATCTTGTTATTAATATTTGATGCTGTGATCTTTTTTGGTAAGCACTTTGATAACAGTTACTGTTTTAAATGTGCTATATAAATAAATGTGACTTGACTTGATGTTGATGACTGGTTAACCAGATGTTTTGTGTCTCTTATAATAAAAAAAGTATGTCTAACCTGCAATGTCACAAACCGGAAACACATCTGAGTTTCACAATAAACACTTGAGAACTGTTTCAAAGCCCTGACTGAAAAATGTTGGATTGTATACCTGGATTATTGAGCATGGACTTTGTTGTTTCAAAGCTATTGATTTTTTTCAGTTTTTAAGTAAAAACCTTTTCAATCACTTTGTTTTTTACTTTTATTTAAACACACAGCAGCATATTTTCTTTTTACGACTCAGGAAAACGTAACACAAATTAGAAACATTTATTTTGAACAAAACCTTATTTTGAAAGGTGTGTAATAATATCCAGGAAGTGTTTTTGTCTGGCTTGACGTCTGCTGAGTCGACGGACTCCTTCCTGCTTCCTGCCGCTCCAAACTTTGTTTTTGAGTTTGGAGCTGAGCGCGCGCGGTTTGACTCCCGACGAGCAGTCAGAAGCAGCACCTGAACAGGTGAGTCTATCACCATCAGATGGAGAATCATCCTTTCAGGTTAACCCTCCAACCGAACCGTTCAGTCCAGAGGTACACTAGTTTTCAGGTGGCAGATCCCAGATTAGGGTTCTGATCCACATAAATGCAGAATGGGTTCAGTTTGGGCCTGGGTCAGTCCATCGAGGCTCATTTCAACTCAAAGAACGGTACGTTTTAGTTCTTCACGTGTTCTGTTCACCCTGCAGTTCCCAGTCCGACCAGCCATGAGCATCCAACCCCGTAGGATCCGTCTGAAGCCCTGGTTGGTGGCCCAGGTGAACTCCGGCAGGTATACTGGTCTCCAGTGGCTCAGTTCGGACCATCGCCTCTTCCAGATCCCCTGGAAACACGCGACCCGCCACACTCCGGTGTCAGATGAGGAGAACACCATCTTTAAGGTTTGACAGGTTTTAATTCCTGAAGCGTGCTACACACGCACGCGCGCACACATACACGGATGGTCTGCAGTCAGTTTGAAGTAACTTTTGGGCTTTTCTTTCAAGATGAACTCTTGATTCTGCTCAGCTTCCCCCTAAAGTTTCATTTCTTATTTTTTTTTTATGTGTGCCGGATGCTGGGATGATCATGTGACATATTCTTTTTTTTTAAATTAACATATTGCATAATACAAATCTCTCGTAGAGGATACATATCCACAACTAGAAAGAAGAAAAATAACAAAACAACTACCAAAAAAAAAAAAAAAAGAAAGAAAGAAGAAGGGGGGTTACATAAATCTCACAATCCTTGTAATTTCAACAGTAAAGACATAGTACCATCATGAGAGCGTAGACTACATGAGGAACAAATCAAAAAAGTAAAAACCTGGAAATGTCTTCATCGATCCTTACAGAAATGTTATTGCAAATAATGCAAATGTTATACAGTATTGTTTAAAGTCAATGATAAACCTTGTGAATGATGGTAATAAATTCCTCCACTTACTACAATGTATATCATATTTCCCCAGAAGAATAACAACGTTGATCAAAAGTTTAATTTCTTACTTTCTAAAGAACTGATGTTGCTCATGATGTCACTTCCTCTTTCACTGCTCTGTACTTCCTGTTTTTATGTCAGGTTTCTCTTTAGGACTGAAAGGTGGTGTTGAAACAAATGTGCTCAGAATGAACAGAACCTTAGTGTGAATTTGATCCAGTCTGGCTCCAGCACAAAAACAGGAGTAAGCCAGGCTCCGCCCACATTAAACATTTTAAAGCTATAGAGAATGGGCACCCATGTGATGCGATCTCAGAGGATCTTTGCCTCCTGGTCGCACTATTTCTTTTGGACCCAGTTCTTGACAGAGACTCAGGATCACCACAAGAGTCTTGGACGGTTGGCATAAAACTGGTTTGTGACTGGACTGCTATAGCGTCTCAAGTTGAGAGTGAAGGGGATGATGAGATGGAGTTAGGTGAGTGGACACAGGTGCGTGGTGGTAGAGCGTCAGGAAGAGAGAAATAGAAAGGAAGATATTTTGCAAAGTAATAAAAGGAGTCTAGAAGAAAACAGTTTGGAGGAAAACAATGTGGTTAGTAAGATGGTTGTTATGGAAGAATCCAATTTAATCATAAAGTTTAGAAAGGAGGATGAAGGAATTCAGTTAAGTCCGTTAGTGCTGTCAAAAGAATTAAAGAGGAAGTTTGGAGAGCTGACACTTGCTAAAACTCTTAGAGACAGGAACCTGCTGATAACAGTGAGGAATGAAGAGCAGAAAAACAAAGTGATGAAAACTCAGAGTATCTGTAAAAAAGTAGTGAGTGAGATCAAGATGTTGGGAGAGACTAAGGTAGCTAGAGGAGTGATCACAGGTATTCTGGTGGGAGAAGATCTGGAGAAATTTAGACACAGCATTTATGGAGGTGAAGTCAGTAAAATTAAAAGATTGATGAGAACAGTTGAAGGTGAAAGAAAAGGAAAGTGTGTCAGTGATGTTGGAGTTTCAAGCAGCTGCTCTCCCTGAAAGGATCAAAGTAGGATGTATGTGCTTCCCTGTTAGGCCGTACATCCCTCCTCCTCTCAGGTGTTATAAATGCCAGAGGTACGGACACATGGCAGCAGCATGTAGGGGGAAACAAAGATGTCCAAAGTGTGGAGGGGAACACAGATATGAGGAGTGTAAAAATGGAAAGGATGCTTGTTGTAACTGTGGAGGACAACACAGAGTCACTTATGGAGGCTGTGAAATCAGGAAAAGAGCAGTGGAAATCAAACAAGTCAAAGTCATTAATAATATAAGTTATGCAGAAGCTGTTCAGAGAGTGAAGAAGCCAAAAGAGGTGCCAGGTAAAGTTCAGCCAAAACCAACACCAGAACAAAGGCAGACTGGACCTGACACAGAACTGACAGTAGAAAAGATCATGTTGTTCATTGCACATGCAATTAATTGTACAGAACAAGTAAAACACAAAACAGAAAAAATCTAAATAATTGTGAAAGGGGCAGAGAGGTTTTTTGATATAAAGGATATATCCTGGGATCACATAAATAAGAGACTGGGAGCACATAAATAAGAGACTGGGAGCACATAAATAAGAGACTGGGAACACATAAATAAGAGACTGGGAGCAGAAGGGAAGACAGGAGGACCAGACGACAGAACAAACTGATCATCTTACAGTGGAACGCTGGAAGTCTAATATCAAATGGGCAGGAGTTTAAAGGATTTATCAAAGAATTCAAAGAAGATATAGATATTATATGCATTCAGGAAACTTGGCTTAAACCAAACCTTGATTTTGTTATAAACGGATATGAAAACATTAGAAGAGACAGAGAGGGAGGATCTGGAGGAGGCTGTATAACATTCATTAAACACGGGATTCAATTTAGAGTTTTAGCTAAAGGAAGAGAGTTTGAATATATTGTTATTGAAATATGGACAATAAACAGACAATTTAAAATAATAAATTTTTATAATCCATGTAAAAAACTTACATGAGACTTAATGGAGGAACTTGGGACATATTTAGAGGGTAAGGTGATTTGGTGTGGGGACTTTAATGGGCATAACTCATTATGGAGTAATCATATTGATCAAAATGGAACTATAATTGAAGAAATAATGGATGCTACAAACTTGGTATGTTTGAATGATGGGAGTGGAACGAGAATTAATTTTAGAGATAATACAATGTCAGCAATTGATTTAACATTAGTTTCAGATTCTCTAGCAGGTGTTTGTTTATGGCAAGTAATCAATAAAACAACTATAGGAAGTGATCATCACCCTATCATGACTGAAATAAAGTTACAAATAGAAAAATATTGTTTAAATGGGATGGAAAAATGGTGTTTTAGATCTGCAGATTGGGAAACTTATTGGAATAGTAGTGAAATAAAAATGCAAAATGTAGACATAAGTGGTAGTATCGACAACTTTAATTCATCTATATGTAATGCTATCCTTGAAGCAGCCAATCAGGCTATAAGGAAGAAAGGAGGGAAAAGGGAAAGAAAGTTGGTACCCTGGTGGACAACAGAATGTACTAAAGTGATTAAGAACCGAAATAAAGCTTTCAAATTATTAAAAAGAAATCATAACTTTCAGAATCTGAATGAGTACAAGAAACTGCAAGCAAATGTAAGAAGAACTATTAAAACTGCAAAGAGAGATTATTGGAGAAGTTTTTGTAATTCAGTAGGGAGGGAGACGGACATGTCTAAGGTATGGACAATGATTAAAAGGATGAATGGGATTAAAAGAGTGAATGGATACCCAATACTAAATGATGGAGAGTTAACAGCAGTGAAAGACAGAGAAAAGGCAGAAATGTTGGTAAATACTTTTGTTAAAATTCATATTTCTGAAAATATTAGTGAAGGAGGGAAAAAAGGAAGAGAAAATACAGTTTTAGAAAACAAAGAGGTATTGGAACAAATAGAAGACACAAATGATTCATTGAACATGCTGTTTACAATAACAGAGCTGAATAGGGCACTTAAAAAATATAAATTGTCAGCTCCAGGAAAAGATCAGGTTTGTTACGCGATGCTAAGTAATTTAAGTAGATCATCTAAAAATATTCTATTAGAATTATATAACCGAGTATGGAAGGATGGGGAAATTCCAAAAAGTTGGAAGGAAGCAGTGATTGTACCAATTAGAAAACCAGGGAAAGATGAGTCAAAACCAGAAAATTATAGACCTATAGCATTAGCATCCAACATATGTAAAATAATGGAGAAAATGATAAATGAAAGATTAATATATTATATGGAAAATAAAGGACTTATGTCAAAGTATCAGAGTGGTTTCAGGAGAGGGAGAAGTACAATGGACCCAGTTTTATGTTTAGAGCATGAAATTAGAAAGGCTCAAGTGAATAAAGAGAGTAGTGGCAGTATTTTTTGATATAGAGCGAGCGTATGATATGATGTGGAGGGAAGGATTATTAATCAAAATTAAAAGAATGGGTGTAAATGGTCGTATGTTTAGATGGATTAAGACTTTTTTAGAAGGAAGACAAATACAAGTGAGAATAGGGAAGGATTATTCTGAGAGTTGTAATATAAAAAATGGGACACCACAGGGTAGTATAGTCAGTCCATTATTATTTTCAGTGATAGTTAATGATATGTATAAGGAAGTAGAGGGTGGAATGGGATTTTCACTTTTTGCTGATGATGGGGCAATGTGGAAAAGAGGAAGAAATCTAGAATTTATTATAAAGAAACTTCAGGGAGCAATTTCAGTAGTAGAAAAATGGTCGTATAAATGGGGAGTTAAATTTTCTGTAGATAAAACTAAAATAATGTTCTTTACAAGGAAAAGAGTTGATGAGAAAAATCAAGCTAAAATTATACGGTCAGGAGTTGGAAAGAGTTAAAGAATTTAAATTTCTCGGGTTGTGGTTTGATGAAAGAATGACATGGGGTGTACACATTAAGAAAATAATAGATAAATGTAGGAAAGTGTTAAATATAATGAGGTGTTTAGCTGGAACTGAGTGGGGAGCTGATAGAAATTCATTGACAGCCATTTATACTGGATTAATTAGGTCAGTCTTGGACTATGGGTGCATATGTTACAACTCAGCAGCAGATACAAACCTCAATAAGTTAAATAATATCCAATACCAGGCACTGAGAATATGTACCGGTGCTTTTAAAACGTCTTCAACAGCAGCATTACAGGGTGAAATGGGAGAAATGCCTCTTAAATTTAGAAGGGAACAGCTGTCTTTGAACTATTGGACAAATTTACAAGGTCAAAGAAATGATCATCCAACATTAGAGGTGCTTAAATCAGGTTGGGAAAAAGAAAAAATCAAAAGCTTTGGGTGGATGATAAAAGCCAAAGTTAATGAAATCCATTTAGATCAAATAGATATATGTCAGAAAGTTCCATTACCAACAACACCACCTTGGGTACGTCCTGATGCTACAGTAGATTTGTCATTATTAGAAAAGAAAAACAAGAATAAATCTTTTACTATGGATAAATATATAGTACAGGAATACATTAATTAGTATTATAATTATGTACATATATACACAGACGCATCTAAAAATACAACTAATAAAATTGGGATAGCGTTCATAGTACCACAATTTCATGTTAAAGTAGGAAAAAGGGTTAGTGATGGAGTATCGGTTTATACAGGAGAAACGCTCGCTTTACTTTTAGCAGTTCAGTGGGTAGAAGAGGTAAGACCATTAAAATCAATCATCTGCTCAGATTCCGGTTCATCATTGTCCAGTTTGCAACACAACCAGTCAGATAGTAGACCAGATATATTAATTGAAATACAACAAACACTCTATAGGATCAACATGATGGGGATTACAGTAAACTTTATATGGGTTCCAGCACATCACGGGGTTTTGGGGAATGAAAAGGCAGACAGGATGGCTAAGGAGAGCACTGGTCGGGACGTGGTTGATATTAATGTTGGGTTTAGTATAACAGAAATAAAGGGAATAATAAAACAAAAAATGAAAGAAAAGTGGCAAAAATTGTGGGAGGAAGAAAGGAAAGGCCAGTGGTTTTATGAAATCCAAAGGAAAATTGGAGAAAGGAGAAGAACAGAAAGAAACAGGAGAGAAGAAACAATTATTTCACGACTCAGAACTGGGCATACTGGGCTGAACAGCACATTATGTTTAATAGGGAAACATCAGACATGTGAGTGTGGAGAAGAGGAAACCATAGAACACATTATTTTGCATTGCAGGAGATACCAGGTTCAAAGAAACAAGTTGATTAGACATCTTAGTAAAATGAAAATGAAATTAGACATTATTGATTTATTGCAGAAAGATTCAGGAGACAGAGGCTATCAAGCTATATTTTATTTTTTTTAAACGGTGTAGGTTGTGTAATAGGATATAAAAGGAAAGAGAGGTTTTTTTTTTTGTCATGTGGTCCACACTCCTTACCAGTTGGTGGCGGTAATGCTTCCAACAGTTGTTTGCCAACCGCCAATAAAAGAAGAAGAAGAACCATGTGATACCGCATTGCATTCTGGGATTATGGTCGCCATTTTTAAGGATTTGCAAAACGCAAGCAACAGAACAAGCAACAGAAATGGACCATCGGAAGAGCAAGTGCAAGGCTCCTTACGTTGAAAAGCTAAACAAGGATGCAAAGGAACGCTACATAGATATGCTGGTGAAGATTCTCAGTCATCCAGGACATGATGAATTTAAAAAAAGCGTTCAATACAAAAACAACTGGACTTTATTTGTAATAGAAGACGTTTCGCTCCTCATCCGAGGAGCTTTCTCAATTCAAAGAGCAGAGAGTGAGGGTTTCAGATTATAAGGCTGAGTGAGATAAGACACACACACATATGTAGATTGGCAGTTCACACCTAAACACCTTAACAGTAGGTCTTTGTTCCTCTAATTCACAGACAAGGCCCCTCTGTTCCCATCAGGTGTGAAAACTGGCTGGGAATCAGTTTTAAAGTTGCATTATATGTTTTTGAAAGTGGAAATCTGAGGCCTCCTCTTCTGTTAAGAGACGGCTTTTCTCTTTTTACAAAAATTGCTTCCTTCATCCCCCTCTCAAACCATCTGTGTTCTTGGTCCAAAATGTGCACATTTTGGTCCTCAAAAGAGTGTCCCTTATCTGTGAGGTGGAGGTGAACAGCTGAATCTTGTCCAGAGGAGGTAGCTCTCCTGTGTTGAGCCATGCGTCTGTGAAGAGGCTGTTTAGTTTCCCCAATGTAGAGGTCTGGACAGTCCTCGCTGCACTGGACCGCATACACTACACCACTCTGTTTGTGTATGGGTGTTGCTCATGTCAGCTGACGTCACAATCCCATTCTCTATAGTAGTTTGTTGCTGCATTAAACCACCACCAGTTTTTCTTCAAGGATTAAATGCTGAAGCATTTCTTGGGGGAGTGGGGGTAAAGTGCAAGCAGTCAGCAGGAACCATTTTGTTCACGGTTCTGAAACTACAGCGATTTCACCTTGCTCTGTGTGTCGCAGGCGTGGGCCGTGGAGACGGGGAAATATCAGGAGAACGTGGATGAGCCTGACCCTGCCAAGTGGAAAGCCAACCTGCGCTGCGCTCTGAACAAAAGTCGAGAGTTTCAGCTAAAATATGATGGAACAAAAGAGACCCCGGTAAAACCGTACAAAATCTACGAAGTATGCGAGCTGCCTGGGAACACAGGTGAGTTTGCACACCTGGACCAGCTGTTATACTTTAGCAACATGTACAAGTTTCCTGACCTCTGACCTTTAATGTCATTACCACATAAGCAGTGGTGGGCACTAGGGCTGGGCAGTATATTGATATTTTAAAAATAGCGATATAATTTTATTTGTGGTGTAAATTGACATCATTTCGATATAAATGATATAGTTTTACTTGAAACTCCGCCGGCTCTGCTGTTCTTTCTTCTCCCACATGGCCCCCCTGCTCTCCCTCACTGCAAACACAGGCCCTACCCACGCGCTCTCCCCCTGCTTCCTACTTTTCTCTATGGCTAGCCATACTGGACAAAAGAAGGACGTACAGACCCGCGCGCCTGACTGTATGTCATACGGGCGCACGATTTAATTTGTCAGATGTGCAACAGAAAAATGTTTTCTGTAGACAATGCTGAAAATAAATTCCGACAAAAATGTTCGAGCACAACAAACCTTTTTCACCATTTAAAGCAGTGCTATAAGTGGAATATGAAGTGTGTGTTAAACTTGGTGCTGGAGCTCCGAATGTGAAACTTCCTTCCCTGAGACAAACTACAGTATGAAACTCTTACATGTGCTCTGCCTTATGAGAGGTGACGTGAATAAACAGCAGCTTATCATATCGCTAAAGACGCGGTCCTTAGCGGCTAACATGACGGCTGTTAGCCGCTAACGACCGTGTCTTTAGTGATATGATAAGCCTCTGTTTTATTAATCTGGCGCTACCTCCTCTCACTGTAAGACTTGAAAATCTGTGGACAGTAGTTTTTTTTCTGCCCGTCTGCGCAGCCAACTTCATGCAGTCTCCCCCTCCTCTCTTGCTCTCACTGCTGCAGTTCACACACACTTACTAACATTGATCTGAAAGTGGTGCAGCTGGGGAGGATTATTACTTCATAAATGTAAAAAAAAAAAAAGTCTAAAAACAAACTTTAATATATGTAAATTGTTTATTTTTTAGACATTTATTTTGTACAGTTATAGCTGTTAATAAATGTGCCTGTGTGACAACTGGGACAAAGCTTTGACTCAGAAATGTGCTTTTGTTATTACTTTATGGATAGAAAGGAATATTGAGATATATATCGTATATTACCATTTTTCTTAAAATATCGAGATATTAAAGTTCATGTCGCCCTAGTGGCCACAGTTAACCAAAAAGTTAGCTTTGCTAATTGCTAATTTGCTAACTAAAAAAAATAGCTTCACTAATGCTAAACCACTTAACACAAAAAAAATTATTGGAAGCTAAATCTAAAATGCCAACTTTTACCATCCACTTCTGTCTCTAACACTGTAAGACTGTCTGTAATGTGACAACATTGTAAGTGAACACAACTCAAATCACAGGTAAAGCGTCCATGTCCCGTTCAGATGTGAGCTTTCAGAAATTAATCTGGTCCACTGGAACCAAAGAGGCAGATCAGAACTCTGCTGTGCTGAAGCAGAGAGATGCATTCAATGTGTGTCGGACGTCTCCCTCGTGTCATTTACTGTAATGATGCAGTCAATGTAGGGGTGCACCGATTTCAGTTTTCTGATCGATCACCTATTTCTAAAACATCTGACCTGCCGATTCCGATTTTGGCCGATACCAATTTTGTTTTATAAGCAACACTGTCAGGTGTTATAAGGTCACAATGCACCTTCAATTTTCCAATATTATTTTATTGAAAAACATACCCTTGAACAATATCCTAGAAACAATACAAACTTGTTTTAACTGGCCATGAGGTAGTGCTCTGAAATATAAATGAAGTTCAAACAATTGTTGTTAAAACCAAAAAAAATCAGTAAAATCTGTTTCGCTTGCAAATATCGGCCGATTTCCCAAAATGAAGGAAATCGGGGCTGATTTATTGGTGCACCCCTAATTCAGTGTATGTTGGACGTCTTCCTTGTGTCATTTACCATAATATCATGTCTAAAACATAGCCCTGTCATTCCTCAGAGCTCTATTTTAGGTCCCCTGCTTTGCTCCCTTTACCTGCTGCTTTTGGGCTCAATCCTCAGAAAGTATGGGATGTTTTGTCAATGCTATATGCAGATGATAGTCAAATTTATATGCCACTAAAAACGAAAGATCCCCCCTCAATTAGGACACTTCTGTTGTGTCTTGAAGAAATTGTGGAGTTTTATCAAATTTTGTTGTTCAATAAAATTTAGCAGACTGAGAACTTTGTTAAAAAACACGTAGCAAGGTTTATTTCTCTTCTGCAAAGGGAGAACACATGAAACGAAAACGCAGCCCAAGAGTTCTTGTGTGTTCTCCAAAATCATGAGCAATACAGTCTCATTTATACACCTTCACACGTAACATGTTTTGTAGGGCTGCAACTAACGATTATTTCAATAATCGATTCATTGGACGATTATTTTTCGATTAATCGATGAATCGGCAAAAAAATAAAAATAAACGTTTTAATTTCCACCGCTTTATTCCAAAATTGAACATTTAACTGACACAGCAATTCACACTAAAAACAGGTTGCTATTTGACTATTGTGTTAGTAAAATATTGAATAATAAAAAATAAAAGTTAGTCAAATAGCTTAAAAAATAAATGTACACAAAAATATATACAAATGTATCTTTATACCTGCACAGTATGTAGCTACTTTGTAAAATGTGTCCTTGAGGGAAGAGTGTAACCTGGATTAAACGTGTGGATTATTGTAGTGAAGCCTTCGTCTTCAACCATCGATGGAGGCCTCGTGTCAGTGACGATCATTTAAGGATGTTTCAATGAAGACAGCTGCTGCTGTGGTGTCCATGATGTCTGTCCATCATGAAGGCTTTTGTTGTTGTTGTTGTTGTTTTCTGGAATGAAACAGTAAATATGTTTTATAGCATAATTATTACAGCAACTCAAGAAATGCCTTGTTTCACTTACAGCATTAGGTTCAGGCAAAAGTAGCTAAAAGAGCAATTAAAAAACACACACACACACACACACATATATAAAATACTTAATTACACACATTTGAGTAGATGTAATAAATTACTTTAATTCCTGTTTAAATGCAATTCATCCAGCCATATCTGCAGTGTCTTCAGACTTTGCCAGCAAATTAAAAATTGAAGCTTAATCATTAAATTATTATCTTTGTGTTAGATTTATTTATAAATCACATTTAAACACTGCTTGTACCAATTAAATTAAATAAAAAGTAACACACGTTCTCTATCACCGTCATTAATCAGATAAACAAACAAACAAACAGCTTCATCTACCAGACAGACTGACGGTACGTTTCTCTCTTGAAACAGAACAATGTGTTAAATTGTAGAGACTCACCTGCAACACATGAAGAGTTGTATCAGCTGCAGCTCCTTCCTCCTCCTCGTGACTCCGACATGTTTACGTTTTATCTCCGTGGTTCTCCCGTGTCGTGTCGGCAATTTTCAAAGTGGCATGCTTCTCATTTTTTATCTTTGTTAAGTTCTCCCACACTTTGGAGGACTTGGGTCGAACAGTTTTTGCTGCATTGGTCATTTGTAAAATTTACTTAATTTCCTTTGAAAACACTCTGCTTTGCTCCCCCCTCGCTCTGTTCAACTCGCGCTGCAGACTTTTTTTTTTTTTCAAAATTTATTCAGTCAGTCAGCATTGACAATGAACTGCAGGTGAACAAAACGAAACGGCTCCACAGCGCCATGAAAGACGCATAATCGCGCGACACAACGAATCGATAACGAAATTCGTTGCCAACGCTTTTATTCATCGATTTTTATCGATTTTATCGATTCGTTGTTGCAGCCCTAATGTTTTGACACAACAGGTGCTCATTTGCAATCTTATCAGAGTAAAAACAGACAGTACGTTTGTGGTCAGTGACTGGTTCTGGAGCTGGGTTTGAGAAACGGAAGTTAGAAGGTTTCACACACTGATGTTGAAGGGGTTTAGCTACTACAGTTTTAGATAAGCTTTAACAGAGTGTGATATAAAGTAAATGACTAATAAGAGTGATGATAAAATAGATTAACAAAATAAACTGGTATCAATGTTTTCATTTCCACAAAGTACAGATCCTTTCTGAGACTCAGAGCTAAAACTGCAGGCAAACACTTTAATTATCATTTTAAAGTAAACTGTAAATTGTGTAAACATATCAAACTTTTATATTAACAACCCAGAAAATATCAACACTTCCTCCCTTTTGTTCCTTCAGGAAAAACTACAATAAAACAAGTATTTACAGACAGAAGATCAGACACTAATAAAAGGAACATCAAGGCACATGTGGCATACACAGTATGGTTTAACATATGGCTATCATAAACATCAGTTAGAAATGTTGCTAAGGCTGTTTTTGTGGGGGACAGATTCCTTATGGAATGGGCAAGCAAAAAAATTATGGAAAAAAATAATTATAAAAACAATAAAATGATGTAAAGCAAAAAATTAGCAAAACAAAACTTGTGAACTTTACATGATGGTTGTCTTCCTGTTATCAGGACAAAAGCAGTGGTGTGTTCGGTTTCAGTTAAGGTTAATTAGAATAGAATAGAATAGAATAGAATAGAAACAGCCTTTATTGTCCCACGGATGGGAAATTCCAGTGTATCAGCAGCAACAGCAGCAACAGATAAAAAGATTTAAAGATTTCACACAAAAGTTCCTAAATGTTAATAAACAACACAATATATAAGAAATAAGATAAACAATATCAATAATAATAATGTTCAATATGTATTGGGACATTGAGAATGGCAGACTATTTACAGTCCAGTATTACAGGCAGAGAGTATGTTTAAGCAGAGGTCGGCATGTATTTAATCTTTATTGAGTTTGTTGGGAGCAGTGATGGTTGTAGAGTCTAACAGCTGCTGGGAGAAAGGACCTGCGGTATTGCTCCTTTGTGCATTTAGGATGTAGTAATCTGTCACTGAACGAGCATTCCAGTTCAGCAACAGCTTCATGCATGGGGTGGGAGACGTTGTCCAGCAACGATGTTATTTTAGCTAGAGTCCTTCTGTCTCCCACCACCTGCACTGGGTCGAGGGGGCGTCCAAGCACAGAGCTGGCCTTCTTGATGAGCTTATCTAGCTTCTTCTTCTCAGCTGATGATAAGCTGCTGCTCCAACACACAACACCATAGAAGGTGGCTGATGCCACTACCGAGTCAAAGAAGGTATTCAGGAGCACCCCCTGCACTCCAAAAGACCTCAGTCTCCTCAGCAGGTAGTCTGCTCTGACCCTTCCTGTAAAGTGCATCAGTGTTGTGAGACCAGTCCAGTTTATTGTTCAGGTGAACACCCAGGTACTTGTAAGAGTCCACAATCTCGATGTTCACACCTTGGATGTTCACCGGGGTCAGTGAGGTGGACCTGTGCCTGCGGAAATCCACAACCAGCTCCTTAGTTTTAGCAGCGTTGATCAGGAGGTGGTTCTGCTGGCACCAGTCCACAAAATCTTGAGTCCGCTGTCTGTACTCTGAGTCGTCCTCACCTGTGATGAGGCCGACTATGGCAGAGTCATCAGAAAACTTTTGCAGATGGCAGTGTGGGGAGTTGATGGTGAAGTCTGCAGTGTAGAGGGTGAAGAGGAACGGTGCCAGCACAGTTCCCTGTGGGACCCCCATACTACAGACCAGCATGTCACAGACACAGCCCTGTGTCCTCACATACTGTGGGCGTCCAGTGAGGTAATCCAGTATCCACTGGGACATGTGGTGATCCACTCCTGATAACTCCAGCTTGTCCCGCAGAAGTCCTGGCTGGATGGTGTTGAAAGCACTGGAGAAATCAAAGAACATGATCCTCACAGTGCTTCCAGGTTTCTCCAGGTGGGTCAGAGCTTGGTGCCTGAGGTAGATGATGGCGTCATCCACCCCGATGCCAGGCTGGTAGGCAAACTGCAATGGATCTAATGAAGACCTCACCAGGTGGCGCAAATTGTTGAGGACCAGCCTCTCGAGGGTCTTCATCAAATGTGAGGTCAGAGCCACCGGCCTGTAGTTACTGAGGTCCTTGGGATGTTTGGTTTTTGGTACCGGTACCACACAGGAGGTCTTCCACAGCTGTGGTACTTTCCCCAGCTTCAGGCTCAGATTGAACATAAATCCCATGAAGCCACACAGTTGATCTGAGCAGCACCTCAGGAGCCTGGAGCTAATTCCATCTGGACCTGCAGCTTTACGCACCTTGATCTTTCGCAGCTCATGTCCAGCGTTACACTCATAGGGACAAGATGGAGGTGGTGGAAGGGGGCTGTGAAATTAAGTCTTTTGGAATGAAGGGGGAGGCTAATGGCTGAGAGGTGTGAATTCCTGAAAAGAGAAGTTGGCAGTCATTAAAGGTGATGATGGGGCTGACAGCAGGGGGGACAGGACTGGAGTAGGGGTGGGGGTGGGTGACAGATCAAATCTGTTAAAGAACTGGTTCAAGTCATTCACCCACCCTTTGTCTCCTACAGCCTGGGGGCTTGATTTGTGGCCTGATATGTTTTTAAGGCTCCTCCACACCCCACTGATGTTGTTCTGCTTCAGCTGATCCTCCATCTTTTTCCTGTAGATGTTTTTTCCATCCCTAATCTTTCTTCTCAGTTCTTTTTGCACAGCTCTCAGTTCCTCCTTGTTACCTGATCTAAATGCTCTTTTCTTCTCCTTCAGGAGAGCCTTTATTTCAGGATTAATCCATGGTTTGTTGTTGGAGAAACGCCGTACTGTCCTGATGGGTACAGTGTTGTCCACACAGAAATTGATGTAGTCCGTGATGCAGTCCGTGATGCTGTCAATGTCCTCCCCATGAGGAGCACAGAGCTCT
>NC_056519.1:29377087-29400713 GCF_014905685.2 Nematolebias whitei
GTTTATACACAGGCTGCAGATGAACCAGATTGTGATCTGAGCCCCCCAGGGGAGGCAGAGGTGATGAACTGTATGCCTCCTTGGTATTGGCAAAAAGTAGATCCAGTGTGTTGGTATTTCTGGTGTGGCAGGTGACATACTGGGTGAAGGTAGGGAGAGTGGAGGTCAGGGAAACATGATTAAAGTCCCCAGAGATCAGAAAGACGGTCTGTGGGTGCTGTGTTTGGAGTCTGCTCGTGGTGGTGTGAATGATGTCACAGGCTGCAGCAACGTCAGCAGAGGGCGGGACATACACTGTTATCACAATAACGTGTGAAAACTCTCGCGGAAGATAGTGTGGTCTCATACCAACTGCTAGAAGTTCAATGTCCTTACTGCAGAGCGTCTGTTTGATGGTTAAATGTCCAGCGTTACACCATCTATCGTTCACAAACACAGCCACACCCCCTCCTCTCTTCTTACCACTCTCTCTGGTTCTGTCTGCACGAAGTAAATGAAAGCCGTCCATGTTAATATTTGAGTCCGGGGTTAACTCAGTCAGCCACGTCTCCATCAGGCACATGAGGCTGATCTCCCGGTAGCTCCTCTGATGTCTCGTTAGAGCCGCCAGCTCGTCCACTTTGTTGTGAAGAGATCTCACGTTTCCCATAATGATGGACGAGAGGACAGGCCTGTACCTTATGCCCTGGCCGCGACGCCCTATGCCTGCATGTCTCCCGCGTCTCTTCCTTCTCAGCTCGCGGGGGACATCAGGTTGCTCTGCAGGAGGAGGCACAGCGGAGCTGCGGAGGGAAAGCAGCTGGTCCCGAGAGTAAACAATAGGAGCGTAGTCGCTCACACCTTCTCCAAAAATAAAAACCATAAAAAAAGTAAAACAAAGTTTTCAAGAAAAAAATCAGTTCCATTGTTGCCAAGCTGCTGAGACGAGCTGCCTGTTTACACGGCGCCGGAAAAAAAAAATTTCACCTGAGTCTTGGGCTCCATCTTTTAAGAGGAGAGCATAAGATTCAGCTAAGCGTTCAGGGGTCAAGGCTGTCGAGATAATGCGTGTTGATAGTGTGTGGAGGCATGGGACACAGCAGTAGCCACACACAACTAAAATGGCCAAACAGACGCCTATGGAAATTACTAGGGACATGATTACACCTTTCAATTGTCCAAACATTTTAGTAAACCAGTTTGATATTGGGTCATTTATGCCTGATGCATCTTGCATTTCTACAGAGAGATATTTTAGTCCTTTTAAAGCACGGGCTATTTTACCCATCAGGGGCAGTGTTGTTGGGTATGAAGGTACAGCATTCATCACCAATCATGTGACAAACGCCTCCTTGTTCAGCTAAAAGCATGTCCAGGGCAATTCTATTTTGTACAGCCATTTTGGATGTGGGGCGAAGTTGGTCAGCTATGCCTTCTACAGCATCACGAGTTAGGTTGGTCAGACGCAAAACATTGTAATGGACAAAATTTATTCTGGCTACATTTTTGTTTACTGTTACGTAGGGAATCAAAGATTCAAAACCTGTTGCTATAGGATTGGCTAATTTGTACTCATCAGGACGCCTCTAGGAACACCAATTGCATCTATGTAGGTTTTTGAGTCTTTTTGGTCAAAATAGGTGGAACGCCGTCTTCTGAGAGTGCTGGGAGCTAAGCTATGTCCTACTAGGGTAAGGGGAGCTGCAAGGCGGACCAAGGCACAAAGTCCTTTAGTTTTAGTTGGAATTTTAACAGATAATCTCTGACCACCACAGTAATAATACAGGCCAGCTCTGGCCCAGGATCCAATTGTTTGATCTTCTTCTTTGTCAGTATTCACAGCTAAAGTTAGGTTACACCAATCTTGATGTATTTCTCCATAGTTTAGATTGGGGTTGTTAGATGCAAAATTAAAACAGTGGTAGCCGCCTAGTATTTGGTTAGGTCTAAATGATTTTGTTATGAATAGGTGGGTAGATGTCGGTCAGAGTTGTGCAATTTATCACAGGGTTTTGTCTAGTTAAATTTAGCATACAGGTGTATCCCCATGTATCTTTGGGAAACAGTGGGGCGGGTTGGGTGACTAATTTTGGTCTGGCTGCAGCACAGGTGACGCAGTTGCTAAGTTGGACTTCTTTTGCTGCTTCAGCTAGCCATGAGAGTCACATATTGTCATCCCCATGGCCAGTTGCGTGTTCTATTAGCTGTTCAGGTTTTAATTTTGTATAATCAACTGACACGATTGGTACTTCTTCTCCCCATAATTTTCCTGAGGGAGGAGGAGTGGATGAAGCATTTTGAGATGGAGTAGAGGTTGGTGTCTCGAGGGGTTTAGTTAGAGGTTTGAATTTAATGGTGATGAATCCCATTGGGCCTTTACCGTTAACGTCAGCACGGATCAGGAAAATGTAATGAGTTGGATTTGAGTGACCAGGTGCCACAAAATGTTTAGGAGGTCCAACTAAATTATTCAAAGATAAGGTTACAGGGTTACTGGACGGGTTGTAATCTCTCTGAAAAGTGACCTTATCCCACCATGATTTTGTGCCTTCGTCTAGGTATGAGGGGGTGGGGGTCCATAATCCTGTATAAAGAGTGGTCTCTTGCCACTGACATCTAGGGGTCCAAGTGCGAGAGCCTCGCAATTGGCTATGGGACCAGGAGCCTTGAATGTTCTGAGTAAATATGGGTGACTGACTTTCACAAGCGGGTCGAGCTGCTGAAGTCATGATTGTGTCTACACATAGGTAAAGGTCTGCACTACGGTAGTATTGTTTATTGGTAGCACAATCAATCACATCACATAAGTCAAACTGAAAAGACGTGGCTGTGTTTATTTCATAATCGATAGAGATGCCTATTTTCCAGTGTGGGCAGGTGTGTTTTTGTATTTCTCTTTTTGTACCAGGATTTTTTGCATAGGGCCCTTCACCTGGAAACAAACAAAAGTGTTTGCATAGGAAAATGATACCACAGGCTAGAAGGATCACCACGCCCATGGCTAGGTTGGTCTTCCATGGATGTGATGGCAGGCCCATCTTGGTTCTTCTGAGAGAGTAACTGTAAAAAGTCTATGATTCAGACTGGATCTAGTGAACGCTGCTTCAGTTGTCTACTGAGTGACTTTAGGCAATTGGTTTTACTGGTCCTCCCTTTGGTCCTCCCTCTGATGGTGGATTGGTTCCTCTGAACAACTTGCAGTGGGATGTGTGGATCCAGGTATCTCGCTCAGCCACCTTAACAGCTGTGTGGGTTGTAAACAGCACCTGGAATGGACCTGTCCACCTGGGGGTGTTCCACCTTTTCCTCCTGAAAGATTTAATCATAACAAAGTCTCCAGGGGTTATGTCATGCAGTTGTTCTTGAGCTGGGCTGGGAAGCCCTCCTTGGATCTGAGACCTGAGGGATATTAGGTCGTTTTCACACCTCATAGTCCGGTAGACTCGGTTCGGTTTGGGACCATTATTCATGACCTTTTGTTTACATTTGAGCTGGTGTGTTTGCATTCACACTGCACTGTGCAGTCGAGCCAACCTGTTGAACCAACTTATTCCTCCACTCGCCTTTGGGGGCACTGCACCAAGAACTACTGAAAGAAACGACACAAAAACCTCTGAAGACACGTCTTCTTCTTCTTCTGTAAATAAAAATAAAAACAAAGTGGCATCAAGTTTTAGCAGTTTTAGGAGTTATATTTTGTAATTTTTCAAAAATGGACTTAGCATGAGCAGACGATGAGACAGAAGACCATGGAGAATATTGTTTTTCACACGAGGCAGCTGACGGCTCCATATAAGGTAAGAGAAATGTGTGTTTGTTTACCCTGCGGAGCGGGGTCAGGTCTGTTTGCATTCACACTGTACTCGAACCGCGCTGGAGTTCGCTTCTACCGGACCGAGACCTAGGTTTTAGCCCGGGCCAGCGTTCGCCTTTTTGTTCCGTGACAGAGTTCGATGGCGTGTTCACACCTCCCTAAACGAACCGGACTTTCAAGGAAAACGAGCTAGAGTTTGATTAAAGCAGACTAAACAGGGCTAGTGTGAATGCACCCTTAAAGGGTTAGTCAATTCAATGCAGTAGGCAAGCATGTTATGATCACAATGTTTCAGGTCATTAGTTGGGCTGGTCACAGGTCCCACTCCCAGGTTGGGTGGAGCTGCAAATAAAATTTCAAAAGGGCTAAGGTTATGTTTAGCCTTTCTGCGCATGCGCATGTACATCAGTGCAGTGGGTAAACATGTAACCCAGTTGAGTTTTGTCTCGTCACAGATTTTTGTCAGTTTGTTTTTCAATGTTCCATTCTCTCTTTCTACTGCACCTCCACTTTGTGGGTGGTATGCGCAATGTTTAGTCAGGTCAAAGTTCAGTGTTGTGGACACTTCTTCAAGTATCTGATTAGCAAAACGTGGACCGTTGTCACTAGAAATTCTTTGTGGGATACCCCACCTTGACACCACTTCTTGCAACAGCATTTTTGCAACTGTGCTGGCTGTGGCATGTTTTGTGGGGAAAGCTTCAACCCATTTGGAAAACATGTCCACTATGACCAGACAGTATTTTTTGTTTTGAACTGGTGTTAGTTCAATAAAGTCAATCATCAAATGTTGAAATGGTGCTGTAACAGTTTTGTGGGCTCCTGGAGCTGTTGTTTTTATTGTTTTTGAAACATTGTGAGTGACACGCATGAGGCAGGAGTCACAATGTTGGGCCACTGTTTTTGAAAAATTTACAGTAAACCAATCAGCATTAATTTGTCTCAACATCCCTCCCTTTGACACATGATACAAAGAATGTGTCAAAACAGCAAAAGAGGGGAAAAATGTTTTGGTAAACATGGGTTACCATTTGGGCAAATCCAGATGTTTTCAGAAAAAACACAGCTGTGTTTTTTCCATTCAGCTTTTTCACTGGCAGGAGCAAACCTTTGCATGTCAGAAACAGAGAATGGCACATCGGGTTGTGTGTGTGTCTGAGTCAGAGTGAGAGGTTGTGTGAGAAGTGTGTAGGCTACAGCTTTAGCAGCTTCATCAGCCAGAGCATTTCCTCTCGAGACAGAGTCAGTGTTGGAAGTGTGTGTGGCACATTTTATGACAGCAATTTGTGTTGGTAAGGTGATAGAGGTCAAGAGGTCAGACACCAATTTATGATTCAAAATGGGTTGTCCATCTGAGCGCAGGAACCGTCTGTGTTTCCACAGAGCTCCAAAATCATGAACAACACCAAATGCGTACCTGCTGTCAGTGTAAATCCAAAAAAGTTCAATCTGGTCCTCTGGACGTTCAAAAAAACAAAAAACAAAGAAAAAAAATATAGAAACGTTTTGTCTCTCATCCGAGAGACTTCCTCAGTCTGAGGTGCTGTATTCTGCTCAGTCTCTTAAATAGCACCTTCTCAGAGTGGATCAACCAGTTTGCTGCTGACAACCAAAACCAGCTGCTCACATGGTCAAGAAGGACCATCAGCCTAACAATGGATCATTAGCACACTGATGGCTGTTTACTATTCACAAGGGGTTAAGTGATACTAGCAATAACAGCAGTGTAAGAGGAGGACAGTTGAACCCAGAGGCCTCCACCCCTGTTTAATGATGGACAATTTCTTTTCACAAAGATGGCCTCATTTACTCCTCTCTCAAACCACTGTGCCTCTCTATCCAGGATGTGAACATCTTCATCCCTGAAACGGTGACCACTGGCCTGGAGATGAGTGTAGACCACAGAGTCCTGGCCTGATGATGTTGATCTTCTGTGCTGGGCCATCCTTTTGGCCAGTGGCTGGTTAGTTTCCCCGATGTAAGACTGATCGCAGCCCTCCTGACACTGAACAGCATACACAATATTACTCTGTTTGTGGTGGGGGACTGAATCTTTGGGATGAACCAGTCTTTGCCGTAATGTATTTTGGGGTTTAAAAGCCACTGGGACGTTATTTTTGGAAAATAAATGTCTCAGTTTCTCTGATACTCTCACAACATACAGAATGACCACTGGTCTGGGTTCCTCCTTTTCACCTGATAGCTGACAGGAGTCCTGCTTGGGTTTTTTCTCTGCTTTCAGGAAGGCCCAGTTAAGATATCCACATTGCTCTAAAGCCTGTCTTGTGTGGGATTTCTCCTTCTGCTTGGCTCCTGAGTTAGTGGGGACGCTGTCTGCTCTGTGGTACAGAGTCCTGATTACTCTTAACTTGTGCTCCAAAGGGTGATGGGAGTCAAACAGTAAATACTGGTCTGTGTGGGTGGGTTTGTGGTACACCACAGTTTGCAAATGTCCTCTATCGGAGACTCAGACCTCACAGTCCAAGAAAGCCAGCCTGCCATTTTTTACATCTTCTCGTGTGAACTTGATGTATTTATCCACAGAGTTGATGTGGTCAGTAAAATGTTGGACTTCCTGAGATTTAATTTTAACCCAGGTGTCGTCAACATACCTGTACCAATGACTTGGTGGTGTCCCTGAAAAGGACGTCAAGGCTCTTTTTTCTACCTCCTCCATGTACAGGTTGTCAACAATAGGAGAAACTGAAGACCCCATAGCACATCCATGTTTCTGCTTATAATATTGCTCCCCATATGTGAAGTAGGTTGACTGCAGTCACAGTTTCAAGAGTTGACACAGTTGTTCTGTGGAAAGCGTGGTCCTGCTGCTCAGAGTGGTGTCTGATTTTAATCTTAAACTGACCACCTCTACTGCCTCATCAACAGGAATGCACGTAAAGAGTGATGTGACATCAAAAGAGACCATTGTTTCATCAGTCTCCACGATGACATCCCTCACCTTATCCACAAAGTCCATGGTGCTCTGTATGTGGTGTTCTGAGCTGCCAACTAAAGGGATGAGTACAGACGCCAGATATTTGGAAACATTGTAAGTGACAGAGTTAATCATGCTAACAATTGGACTTATAGGTACACCTTGTTTGTGGATTTTAGGTAAACCATGCAGACTAGGTGTGACCTCCCCTGGGTACAGTCTGTGGTACAGAAAACGGTCAATAGCCTTGTCCTGCTCCAAAATTTTCAGGCAATCTATCAACTTCTTCTTGTAACCACTTCCTGGATCTCTTTTCAGAGGTTCATAAGTGGTTAAGTCACTAAGGAGTGTCATAACTTTCTCATGATAGTCTTTCTGTTTCAAAATCACTGTGCACCTTCCTTTGTCTGCTGGGAGAATGATGATGTTTTTTTTTCCTTACTAAGAGTGGTGAGTGCATCCCTCTCCTCTCTACTGATGTTGGAAGGTGGTGGTTTGACATTGCTGAGGCAGGCTGAAACTTTGATTCTGAGTTGTTGTTCATAATTTATTTGAATCACAGTTGGAAGCAAAAGTTTAAATGGGGAGGTAAGCGCTGCAGTACCCAGCAGTATCTCCCTCTTTACTGTTGGGCGTTCTTGTTTCCCTGAAATGGGCAGTGAGACAGATATTGCCTGGAATTACAATAGATGCAAACATTTGCGTCTTTCTCAAAGTCAAAGTCATTTTATTGTCAAAAACTGCAATATGTACTGGACATACACAGGATTGAAATTACATTACACTCAGACCCTGGTGCAACAATAACCATTTAACATTAAAACATTTAATAAACATAAGCATAAAATGAAAAAATAAAAGGATGATACTGTCTTAAATTGTACTATAGCGGTATATAAAAATATTTTAAAAAGTTTATCTATAAAATGAAATGAATTGAAGGTCCTGACATTGACATTTGTAGTAAGTGGCAAAGCAGCATATGAAGTGAATGTACACAGTGCATGTATGAAGTCCTTGATATTGGTGTAGGTAAAGTGGCATATGCAATAAGGCTTGTGAAAAAAAAATGTATATATACTGTATATCAACGGTAGTGTAATATAAGCAGCAGTGTGAATATAAACAGTAGTGTGAATGTAAACAGTAGTGTGAATGTAAACATTAGTGTGAATGTAAACAGTAGTATGAATATGAACAGTGGTATGAATATGAACAGTACCATACCATACCACTTTATTTATAAAGCACTTAAAACAGCTACAAGGCCAACCAAAGTGCTGTACAGACAAAACAACAGGTAACACACAAAGCAAAATACAAAATGAGGTAAATCAGAATATAGACATAAAAACGATGCAGATAATGACGACAAACCAGTGTGGAGCATACAGGATCAAAACACAGATCATCTGGTGTTGAATGCTACTGAATAGTAGTGAGTTTTTAAACGGGACTTGAAAACCGAGAGGGAGGGGGCCTGTCTGACAAACAGAGGTAACTCTTTCCAGAGTCTTGGTCCTGCTACAGAGAAGGCCCTGTCACCTCTGTGCTTAAGACGAGTTCCTGGAACTGTGAGGAGAAACTGGTCCGCTGACCTCAGGGAGCGTGGTGGGACATATGGTTGTAGCAAATCAGAGAGATGGGGGGGGGGGGGGGGGGCAACACTGTTCAGTGATTTGTAGACATACATGAGTGTTTTGAACTGGATTCGAAAGTGAACCGGTAACCAGTGCAGTGAGGCCAAAACTGGTGTAATGTGCTCTATTTATTTTATTCTATCAGGGGTGTCGCCCTCAATTGGTTTCGGTCATATTTAACCAATAGGAGTTTCTGCGTAAAAATCGACAATTTTATGTCTTCCACTGCTCCTCTTCCACATGGTGTCCCCCAGGGCTCAATCCTTGGCCCTCTTTTATTTGCCCTTTACTTACTCCCCCTTGGCTCGATTTTTAGGAAGCATGGCATTTTATTTCACTTTTATGCTGATGATTGCCAGATCTATTTTCCCATGGCACAAAACAACACAGTTCAACAACTTACACACTGCCTTAATGATGTTAAGACATGGTTCTCTCTTAACTTCCTTAGTCTAAATGAGAACAAGACTGAAGTTATGATGTTTGGACCAAGTTGCCGTTCCTCTCTCAGCATAGATCTTGGCTCACTGTCATTTTATCTCAAGGACTGTGTCACCAATCTGGGGGTGAAGTTTGAGTCTGATTTTAAATTTGAAAAACAGATCAGCAGTGTTGTTCAGAAAAGTTTTTATCAGCTCCGCCAAATAGCAAAAGTGAAACCAATCCTAGCAAGACCTGACTTGGAGAAATTAATTCATGCTTTTATCACAGCTCGTCTTGACTACTGTAATGCGCTGTATGCAGGCATTAGCCAGACGTCTCTTGCTCGTTTGCAGCTTGTGCAGAACTCTGCTGCTCGCCTGTTAACTCAGGCTCGTAGGCGCGAGCATATTACTCCCATCCTGGCGTCCCTTCATTGGCTCCCTGTGCACTACAGAATTAATTTTAAGCTTTTGCTGTTTGTTTTTAAATGTCTGAACAACCTTGCCCCACCATATCTGTCTGAGCTGCTTCAGCCTTACTGTCCACCCAGATCCCTACGATCAGCTGATCAGCTGCTGCTGACAGTCCCTAAAACTAGGCTGAAGCTCAGAGGTGACAGAGCGTTTGCTGTTGTTGCTCCCAGGTTGTGGAACACTTTACCCTTGAGTGTCAGACAGGCCTCCTCTCTTCCTGTTTTTAAATCTCTTTTAAAGACACACTTTTATTCTTTGGCTTTTAACATGTGATCTTAACTTTTATGGCTTTTTAATACACCTGCTGTGAAACTGGTATGTGAATGGTTTTTATGTTTCTTTGTGTGTGCTTTGTATGTTTTTATTGTTTTGTTTGTTTTTATTGTTTTATTGTGCAGCACTTTGGCTTCCCTTGTGGTTTTTAAAATGTGCTATATAAATAAAGTTGATTGATTGATTGATATTTTGCCTGTACTGGTTAAAAATCGGGCTGCTGCATTCTGGACCAGTTGTAGTCGTGCAATGAAGGTCTGACTGATACCAAACAGGAGTGAATTGCAGTAATCAAGCCTAGATGTAATGAATGCATGTATTACTGTCTCCAGTTTTTTTTTTTTTTTTTGGACAATATGGGCTTCAGTTTAGACAGCCGCCTCAGTTGGAAGAAGCATGATTTAACAATCATGTTTACATGATTGTTAAGCTTCAGGGAAGGGTCCATTATCACGCCCAGATTAGTGACTTTGTTTTTCTGACAGGGTTAGAGCGGAAAGGTCGATGCAGTGGTTTGTGATCGTTTCGTTGGGAGGGAACAACATGACTTCAGACTTCTTTTCATTGAAACTCAAGAAATTTAAAGCCATCCAGTCCCTGATGTCAGCCAGGCAGTCGAGCAGCGGTTGAATAGAGCATGTACCATTGCGTCTTAGGGGGAAGTAAATTTGACAGTCATCGGCATAGAAGTGGAAGGGCATGTTGTGTTTCCGGAAAATAGCACCAAGCGGCAGCAGATATAAAGAGAATAGGAGGGGACCCAGGATGGACCCCTGCGGAACCCCCCATTTAAGCTCTGCCTCTGCGGAACTAAAATCCTTGATGGAGACACAAAAGGATCTGTCAGCGAGGTAAGATCTGAACCAATTGAGGGCTGATCCTGTGACTCCCACCCACTGCTCCAACCTAGAAATGAGGATCTCATGGTCGATGGTGTCAAAGGCGGCTGTGAGGTCCAACAGGACAAGCAGCACAGAATCACCGGTATCTGTGAATCTGAAGATGTCGTTAAAGACCTTCAGCAGGGCAGTTTCAGTGCTGTGGAGAGGTTTAAAGCCAGAATGGAAAAGCTCTAAGATGGCGTGATCCTCCAGGAAGCACTTCAACTGGGACTCGACTATTTTCTCCAGTACTTTAGAAACAAATGGGAGTTTGGAGACAGGCTGGTAGTTGGAAACGACTGAGGGGTCAAGGTTTGGTTTTTTCAGGAGAGGCTGGACGGCAGCATGTTTAAAGGTTTTTGGCACCACGCCAGTGGATAAACTACTATTTACTATATCAAGAATGGACGAACCTAGAGTTGGAAACACCTCCTTTAGTAGTCGAGGGGGGACCACATCAAAGGGGGAGCCAGAAGGTTTCAAGCTGCACATGACCTGCTCTAGAGAAGATAGAGTGATGGGTTCAAAATGGTCAAAAGGAGCTACAGATTGAGGTGGAATGGATGGGTCATGAGTTGGAGGGGAAATGAGAGCCCCGGTGGTCACAATTTTTTCCAAAAAGAAATGTAAAAAGTTGTCGCACAGCTCAGTCAAGGCTTCCAGAGGTGATGGTTCAGTGAAGTGAAGAACAGAGTTTAGGGTGGAGAAGAGGACACGTGGGTTGCTAGAGTTTGAGGTAATTATATCAGAGAAGATTTTTGATTTAGCAGCTTTTACTACTTTCTGATAACGGTGCCAACTCTCTTTAAGTATTTGAAAAGAGACCTGCAGCCTGTCTTTCCTCCACTTTCGTTCCGCCCTCCTACATTGCTGCCTAACAACCTTGGTGACGTCACTCAGCCAAGGTTCTGCTCTGATTTTTGATTTTTTGATTTTAACAGGCACAACATGATCCAGAGTCTTTAAGCAGACAGAGTTGAACTGGGATGTCAGCTCCTCAGTGGTGGTGAGAAACACTGGGGCCTGAATTATCATTTCAGAGTTATAAACATCTGTGAAACGTGCGTCATTGAAGTGGTTAAAGGTCCGAGTCCTACGTGCAGGAATGCACGACTTAGGAGTTAGATGGGGGAGGGTGAACTTAAACTGGACTGGCATGTGGTCTGAAAAAACATTATCACCAATAACAAGATTATTAACAGTCATATCATGAGTTAGAACAAGGTCCAGTGTATGTCCACACTCTTGGGTGGGACCGTTTACATGCTGAGTTAAATTAAATGAGTCCAATAGATCTAAAAAGTCCTTAACCAAAGGCTTCTCAGGACAGCACATGTGCAAATTAAAGTCCCCAATAATGGAAACATGCTCATATTTTGGTGTGATTTCAGCCAAGAAGTCAGAAAACTCATTTATGAAATCCTTAGATCGAGGTGGGCGGTAGACGAGTGCAAATAACGTCGGAGATGAATGACCGAGTTCAAAGACGCTCAGCTCAAAGCTGGTGCGGGAAACTGGGATGGGCAGTTGTTTACAGTCAAAAGTTGATTTGAATATTGTTAATAATCCATCACTGCGCCGGCCTGATGGCCGCGGGGTGTTAAAATACAAACAGTTCGGTGGCAGTAATTCCTTCAAGGCGCTGGACTCACCCCGAGACATCCAAGTCTCTGTGATGCACAGAAAGTCCAAATCGTGCTCTTGAAAGTAATCCCTGAGGATAAAAGTTTTGTTGGTAACAGATCTTGCGTTGACCAAACGCATCCGGATATTGTCCGAAGTGGAGCCAGCAGCGGTGGAGTTAGCGCGCGCTAATGGCCGCAGGTTTTCAATAACAGCCCCTCCAGGTCGGTCCGAGCTGCGCACGGCTGACAACTCACATTGGTTAACTGGTCCGGGCACACAGGAGAGGAAGATGCAGCGCACAGAGCTTTCAGCTTCACCAGCTGACCAGCACGTTTTCCCCGCCGTCTGAAGCGATATCTCCGGGCAGGCAGGTGAGGAGCGCAGCGAAGGTAAGCTGGCACGTCCACCAGCAGGGGGGGAGGAGAGGGGGGTCCAGAGGTATGCTCATATTGCTCATATTCCAAATAAGCGACTTCAGTGACAGAAAAACGAAGATCCAAAACTTGTTGTCTGTCATACACCAGCAGAGAGTTGATGTCACAGATGTGAAATGCAAAAAACAAAAATAATCCGAACACCATCAGCAGAGGTGGATTGCAAGCCATGTACACGGGCGCCATCTTACCGGAAGTCTTAGTCAGTAGTATGAATATAAACAGTAGTTTGAATATGAACAGTTGTTTGAATATTAACAGTAGTGCAAATGTAAATAGTAGTACAAATTGAATGAGCACGCTATACTTGTGTTTTAGGACATGTAGACATGACGAAGACGTACAAGCACATTCCGGCTCGCAGGACAAAGAAAACAAAAACACTGTTTTGTCGGGAGAGAGAAAAGCCGCAGCGTGTGCCCGTGCGTGTGCGCGTGCGTGTGCCGCCATATTTGAGACACTTTATCTCATCGGGGGACAGACATGTGCGCCCGACCTGCATAGGTTCGGGCTCGGGTAAAGCGAGGGGGTGCGTTGTGGGAACCAATGGTGAAACGGCAAAGCTTGGACCCAGAGGAGATTAGGATTTGTACTTTTATCGAGGTAGTTTGAAGGAGTGAGGCTGACCTGGTAGGGTCGTGAACCCGGAAGTAGAGATACTCTGAGAGTTGTCCCCGTTCCCTCCTCTCCTGGAAGCGGTCGTCAATGGCGATGGCCAGGTCGATTAACTGATCAAAACCCTCCCGTTTGTCATGAGCGGCAATTTGATCCTTAAGGTGGACAGACAACGAGTTTAGGAAGGTACCTTGTAATGCCAGTTCGTTCCATCTGGTCTGGGTGGCGAGGATCCGGAACTCCAGAGCGTATTCAGAAACGGCGCATTGACCCTGACGTAGGCTTAGTAGATGCTTTACAGCATTCGGCGCCTGCAGAGGGCGATCAAAAATCCTACGGAACTCCCTTAAAAGTTTTTCGTACGGGGCAGAGGAACTTTCATGGAACTGAAGGAACGAGTTGGCCCATCGGAGGAAATACATTTGAGTTGACTGATGAAATAGGTAATCGTCGCTGCATCAGTGGCATAAAGAGAAGGAGCCCCTTCGTAGGCAAGACGGCATTGGAGTAAGAATCCTCCACATTGGTCAGAGTCTCCTGCGAAGAGCTCAGACAGCTTTACAAACAGCTGTTGGGCAGGCGAAGCCGGTCCAGGAGATTTGTTGGATGAGTTGGGGGTTGACTGGGCAGTGGATGCTGAAGCTTATGGAGGCAATAGTTGTTGTTTAATGGAAAAGACCATACCTCCAAATTCCTGCAGGTTGGACTGAGCAGAGCGTTGTTGGGTCAGAACCTGCCGCAGCATTCCTTCCAGTTTGTTGATTCGTTCCTCCTGAGACACAACGAGGGCCTGCTCGCTCCCGGTCTCATTCTGGGTCTTAATTGGCTGGAACATTTCTGTTAGGACTCGAGGAACCCAGAGTTGTATGAGACCCGGAACAAGACAGACACAGGCAAGTACAAAAGTGACAAGGTTTATTATTCACAGTGAAATTATACAGTTGTTGCTCTGCAGCTCCTGGAAGAGGAGGGAGAGGGTCAGAGGAAGTCGACAGGTGATCAGGCAGTATGAATGAGAAGATATTTTCTCTCTTACAGATTGGAAGATCTCCTTTTGGTCTACTCCGAATCCTAGGAGAGCTCCAGAGAGGGACAAGGCCAGGGGTCCAACTGAACGAGGAAGGCTGGCAAATGGTGGTTGGCCAGGCATGAGGAGAACCAAGGCAAGGCACGAGGAGAACCAAGGCAAGGCACGAGGAGAAGCAGGACGAGGCACTGGGAGAACTAGGACGAGGCACGAGGAAAATCAGGACTGAACCAGGGAACCAGGACTGACGAGACGAGAACACTGGAGACAAAAAGAGACTATAGATACTAATTTACCGGCCAGAGACAACACTACCATTAGATGGCTCCGATGGTGGGGGAGGATGCTGGTCAGACTTGGCAGGCCCAAACGTATTGTGAGGGTTTGCTGGGAACGTCTGGCAGAGTCTCCTGTGAGACGGAGCTTTAACTCCCACCACCGGGAGAACTTCAAACATGTTCCAGGGAGGTAGGGACATTGAGTCCGAGTGGGCCATGTTCCGTGCCTCTATTGTCGAGGCGGCTTACCAGAGTTGCAGCCGCAAGGTTGTCGGTGCCTGTTGCGGCGGCAACCCTTGAACCTGGTGGTGGACACCAGCGGTGAGGGATGCTGTCATGCTGAAGGAGTCTTATCGGGCCTTTTTGGCCTGTGGAACCCCGGAAGCAGCTGATGGGTACCGGCAGTTCAAGCGACATGTGGCTCGGGTGGTCGCTGAGGCAAAAACTCGGGCAAGGGAGGAGTTCAGAGAGGCCATGGAGAATGACTTCTGCACGGCTTCGAGGCGATTCTGGTCCGCCATCCGGCGTCTCAGGGGGGGGGAAGCGGTACACCACCAACACTGTTTATAGTGGGGATGGTGTGCTGCTGACCTCAACTCGGGATGTCGTGGGTCAGTGTGCGGAATACTTTGAAGACCTCTTCAATCCCACTGGCACGTCTTCCACTGAAGAAGTAGAGCCTGGGGACTCTGCGTCGGGCCGTCTAATCTCTGGTGCTAAGATCACCAAGCTGGTTAAAAAGCTCCTTGGTGGCAGGGCCCCAGGGGTGGAGGGGATTCACCCAGAGTTCCTTAAGGCTCTGGACCTTAAGGCACTGGATGTTGTAGGGTTGTGTTGGCATATGCGACTCTGCAATATTGAGTGGACATCGGGGGAAGTTCCCTTGGATTGGCAGACCGGGGTGGTGGTCCCCCTATTCAAAAAGGGGGACCGTAGAGTGTGTTCCAACTACAGGGGGATCACGCTCTTAAGCCTCCCTGGTAAGGTCTATTCAGGGGTTCTGGAGAGGAGGGTCCGTCGGATAGTCAAACCTCACATTCAGGAGGAACAGTGCGGTTTTTGTCCTGGTCGTTGAACACTGGACTAGCTCTACACAGCAGGGTCCTGGAGGGTGCGTGGGAGTGTGCCCAACCGATTTACATGTGCTTTGTGGACTTGGAGAAGGCATTCGACCACATCCCTCGGGGAACCCTGTGGGGGATACTCTGGGAGTATGGGATACCAGGCCCTTTGATACGGGCTGTTAGGTCCCTGTATGACCGGTGTCAGAGCCTGGTCCGCATTGCCGGCATTAAGTCGGGCTCATTCCCGGTGAGAGTTGGCCTCCGCCAAGGTTGCCCTTTGTCAACAATTCTGTTCATTACTTTTATAGACAGAATTTCTAGGCGCAGCCAAGGTGTTGAGGGGATCCGTTTTGGTGGCCTTAGGATCACGTCTCTGCTTTTTGAAGATGATGTGTTCCTATTGGCTTCATCAGATCGTGATCTACACCTTTCGCTGGAGTGGTTTGCAGCCGAGTGTGACACAGCCGGGATGAAGATCAGTTCCTCCAAATCCTAGGCCATGGTCTTGAGCCGGAAAAGGGTAGAGTGCCCTCTCCGGGTCAGGGAGGAGGTCCTACCCCAAGTGGAGTAGTTCAAGTATCTTGGGGTCTTGTTCACGAATGAGGGAAAAATGGAGCATGAAATCAATAGGCGGATAGGTGCAGCATCTGCAGTGAAGTGGGCTTTGTACAGGTCTGTTGTGGTTAAGAGAGAGCTGAGTCAAAAGGCGAAGCTCTCAATTTACCGATCAATCTACTTTCCTACCCTCATGTATGGTCATGAGCTTTGGATTGTGACCGAAAGAACGAGATCTCGGATACAGACGGCCGAAATGAGTTTTCTCCGCAGGGTGTCTGGGCTCTCCCTTAGAGATAGGGTGAGAAGCTCAATCATTTGGGAGAGACTCAGAGTAGAGCTGCTGCTTCTCCACATCGAGAGGAGCCAGTTGAGGTGGCTCGGGCATCTGGTTAGGATGCCTCCTGGATGTCTCCCTGGTGTGGTGTTCCAGACACGTCCCACCGGGACTAGACCCAAAGGAAGACCTAGGACACTCTGGAGGGACTATGTTTCTTGGCTGGCCTGGGAACACCTCAGGATTCCCTCGGAGGAGCTGGCCCAAGTGGCTGGGGAGAGGGAAGTCTGGGCCTCCCTACTTAAGCTGCTACCCCCGCGTCCCGACCCCGGATAAGCGGAAGAAAATGGATGGATAGATGGATGGATGAATAGATTTAAAAACAACCACAGCTGACCGAAGTGCTTCACAAAAATTATAATATCATTGATAAAAAAATGATAAAATAAATAAAACTGAGTTTAATAAAAATAAAAGTATGATAAATGTTGTAATAAAATATCAATAAAATAATAGTACTAATAAAATCCAAGACAAACTATTTCAAAATTGTAATTCATTGATTAAAATGTTAATTTAAATACCATACCAATTTATTTATAGAGCACTTCAAACAGTAACAAGGCCAACCAAAGTGCTGTACAATAGAAACAAACAAGCACAGCAGACAGGAAAACATAAAACAAAAATATAGATACAAATAGCAGCAGATAATAACTAAATGACCAACACTGTAGACTACAGACAGGATCGAAACAAATCACACTGTGTCAAAGGCAAGGGAATAAAACTGGGTTTTCAGGTGAGACTTAAGACTGTGAGTGTGGGAGCCTGCCTGACACGCAGTGGCAACTCATTCCACAGTCTTGGACCTGCAACAGAGAAAGCCCTGTCACCTCTGAGCTTCCGACGGGTTTCTGGAACTGAAAGGAGCATCTGGTCTGCTGACCTCAGAGAGCGCGGTGAGACATATGGCTGTAAAACATCAGTGAGATAGGATGGGGCAGAACTGTTCAGTGATTTAAGAACATACATGAGTATTTTGAACTGGATCCGAAGGTGAATGGGTAGCCAGCGCAAGGTTTTGAGGATGCTTTAATTAAAACCCTCTGTCACTGAATTATTTTTAACCATCCATCCATCAGTCCATTATCTTCCGCTTGTTCTGAATTCGGGTCGCGGGGGCAGCACCTTGAGCAGAGAAGCCCAGACATCTCTTTTCACAGCCACCTTTTCCAGCTTTTCTGGGAGGATTCCAAGGCGTTCCCAGGCCAACCGAGAGACATAGTCTCTCCAGCGTGTCCTGGGTCTTCCCCGGGGTCTCATCCCAGTCAGACATGCCTGAAGCACCTCCCTAAGGAGGCGTCCAGGGGGCATCCTTAACAGATGCCCGAACCACCTCAACTGGCTCCTCTTGATATGGAGGAGCAGCAGTTCTACTCCGAGTCTCTCCTGGATAACCGAAATTCTCACCCTATCTCTAAGGGAGAGTCCAGCTACCCTACGGAGGAAACTCATTTCAACCGCCTGTATCTGCGGTCTCATTCTTTCGGTCACTACCCAGAGCTCGTGACCATAGGTAAGAGTAGGAACTTAGACCGATTGGTAAACAGAGAGCTTTGCCTTACTGTTCAGCTCTGTTCACTACAATGGACTGGTATAGAGTCCGCAATACTGCAGATGCTCCACCAAACCATCTGCCAATCTTACACCCCATTCTTACCTCACTCGTGAACAAAACCCCAAGATACTTGAACTCCTCCAATTGAGGCAGAACCTCACCCTCGATCTGGAGAGAGCAATCTACGCTTTTCCGGTTGAGGACCAAGGCCTCAGATTTGGAGGTGCTGATTCTCATCCCAGCCGCTTCACACTCTGCTGCGAACCGCTCCAGTGAGAGCTGAAGATTACGGCACGATGACGCCAATAGAACCACATCATCTGCAAAGAGCAGAGACAGAATCCTGAGACCACCGAACCGAAAACTCTCCGCCCACTGGCTGCACCGAGAAATTATGTCCATAAAATTTATGAACAGAATCTGTGACAATGGGCAGCCCTGGCAGAGTCCAACTCCCACCCTGAAGGGGTTCGACTTACTGCCGGCAATGCGAACCAAGCTCTCGCACCGCTTGTATAGGGACTGAACAGCATGTAGCAACGGGCCCCCAATCCCATACTCATGGAGCGCCCCCCACAGTGTACCCCGAGGAACACGGTCGAACGCCTTCTCCAAGTCCACCAAACACATGTAGATTGGATGAGCAAACTCCCATGACCCATTGAGGACCCTAGTGAGGGTAAAGAGCTGATCCAGTGTTCCACGGCCAGGATGGAACCCACATTGTTCCTCCTGGATCTGAGGTTCGACCAACGATCAAATCTAACCTAATGTTCATCTAAAAAATTATAGAGAAAATAGTTGCAGGTCAGTTGTGTGAACATCTACAAAGAAATAATCTGTTTGAAGAGTTTCAGTCAGCTCATCATAGTACAGAAACAGCACTAGTAAAAGTCACTAATGATTTTCTCATGGCCTCAGACAATGGACTTGTGTCTATACTGGTCCTGTTAGACCTCAGTGCGGCATTTGATACAGTTGATCACAATATTTTACCTACAGAGGCTTTAATATGGTATTGGGATTACAGAAACAACTCTAAAACGGTTCATACATATCTGATAGAGTCCAGTTTGTAAATGTAAATAATAAATCTTCCTCATACACCAAAGTTAGTCATGGAGTTCCTCAGGACTCAGTGCTTGGGCCAATACTCTTTACTTTATATATGCTTCCATTAGGTAAAATTATTAAACAGCATGGGATACATTTTCATTGTTATGCTGATGACACACAATTATATTTGTCCATTAAAACCAATGAATCCAATCAGCTACTTAAGCCCCCAGTATACTCCCGCGTACGTCCATAAGCAGAGGTACGCACATATGTACGCAGAGGTACGAGCGTTTCTGATAACAGTGCCTGTTAAGTGTCTGTGCTTCTCAGTGTTCTGGCACTTTAGTGTCTGTTGTTCTCAGACTCTGCGTGGATGAAATGCCAAGGAATACAGATGAGTCTTGAGCAAAGATTAAAAAGTCTCAACAGTCTGAGCGGTCTTTAAATTCTCAGGTAAACTGGTCCACAGTTTTGGAGCGGCAACCGCAAAAGCCCGATCCCCTCTGGATTTCAGTTCGGATCTGGGGACATCTAAGAGGAACTGGTTGGTAGACCAGAGTGCTCTTACTGGAGTGTAGATGTTAATGAGATCACATAAATATGACGGGGCCAGACCTTTTAAGACTTTAAAAACAAGCAATAAAATCTTAAAATCAATCCGGAAGTGGACAGGAAGCCAGTGGAGAGAAGCCAGGACAGGGGTTATGTGTTCATGTTTTTTAGTTGCTGTTAAAAGACGAGCTGCTGCGTTCTTGACAGATTGTAAACGATGCAAAGATGATTTGTCTAAACCAATATACAGTGAATTACAGTAGTCCAAACGAGATGTAATAAAAGCGTGAATCACCTTTTCAAGGTCTCTGAAAGGGAGACAAGACCATCTTGGCAATAAGTCTTAGCTGGAAGAAACTGGATTTCACAACTGTATTTATCTGTTTGTCTAATTTAAAAGCACTATCAAAAATAACTCCCAGATTCCTGACATTGGAATGGCTGTATGAAGCCAAGTGGGTGGGCATCACAGGGTCAGCCCTCAATTGGTTCCGATCTTACCTCACTGACATCCTTTTGTGTCTCCATCAAGGATTTTAGTTCTGCAGCGGCAGAGCTTTAATGGGGGGTTCCGCAGGGGTCCATCCTGGGTCCCCTCCTATTCTCTTTATACCTGCTGCCGCTTGGTGCTATTTTCCGGAAACACAACATGCCCTTCCACTTCTACTCCGATGACTGTCAAATTTACTTCCCCCTAAGACACAATGGCACATGCTCTATTCAACCTCTGCTCGACTGCCTGGCTGACATCAGGGACTGGATGGCTTTAAATTTCTTAAGTTTCAATGAAAAGAAGTCTGAAGTCATGTTGTTCCCTCCAAATGACACGATCACAAACCACTGAATCAACCTCTCCGCTCTAACCCTGTCTGAAAAACAAAGAGTCACTAATCTGGGAGTGATAATGGACCCTTCCCTGAAACTTAACAATCATGTAAACATGATTGTTAAATCATGTTTCTTCCAACTGGTGGCTGTCTAAACTGAAGCCCATATTGTCCAAAAATAACCTAGAGACAGTAATAAATGCATTCATTACATCTAGGCTTGATTACTGCAATTCACTCCTGTTTGGTATCAGTCAGACCTCCATAGCACGACTACAACTTGTCCAGAATGCAGCAGCCCAATTTTTAACCAGTACAGGCAAAAGAGAGCACATTACGCCAGTTTTGGCCTCACTGCACTGGCTACCGTTTCACTTTCGAATCCAGTTCAAAATACTCATGTAAGTCTACAAATCACTGAACAGTTTCGCTCCCCCTTATCTCTCTGATCTGCTACAACTGTATGTCCCACCACGTTCCCTGAGGTAAGCGGACCAGTTGCTCCTCACAGTTCCAGGAACTCGTCTTAAGCGCAGAGGTGACAGGGCCTTCTCTGTAGCAGGATCAAGACTCTGGCACGAGTTACCTCTGCTTGTCAGACAGGCCCCCTCCTTCTCGGTTTTCAAGTCCCGTTTAAAAACTCACTACTATTCAGTAGCATTCAACACCAGATGATCTGTGTTTTGAACCTGTATGTTCCACACTTGTTTGTCGTCATTATCTGCATCGTTTTTATGTCTATATTTCTGATTTACTTCATTTTGTATTTTGCTTTGTGTGTTACCTGTTATTCTGTCTGTACAGCACTTTGGTTGGCCTTGTAGCTGTTTTAAGTGTGTAGATGAACATATACTGAGATATATTCATAAATTAAACGGATTCATTCATTTTTCTGGACTGAATAATATCGTGCATTGAATTTAATAAAATGTAACGTGAGACGTTAATTTTCTTTGACCCATCAAATGAATGCGTCATTTATTAACAGAATCAAAGTTTAACATCAAACATTTACATTAATTTGGCAAAATTGAAAATAACAACAGCTTAATTAATTAGCTTTACAGTCAGGGAAACCATACGGCCATGGTTTTCCGTTGCTTCACAACAGACATTTCTGAAAATATCTGGAATGATTTGCTAGCAGGATAGAAGAGTTTAAAGATGGAAATGAAGTTTAAATGGAGAGGAAAAGATGGATGAGGGCAATGTGTCAGTATCAGGACGGCACTCTCCGTTAAGATCCCAGCTTCCTCCTCGGTACACTTAGGTTATGTAAATCGACTCTTTACCTGGAGGAGATGTCTCCACTGGTACGGAGTTCCATTTAACGCTCCCTTTCAGCGTCTCCGTAGGACTAGCTGTGAATCATCCGAAGTAGTGACGCTACTTGTTCGACACAGGTTCACCTCTCGGTGGACTCACAAGAGGAGTAAGTCCGTCAGAGTTCCACTCAGATGTGGAAGATTGCATAATTCCCACGAGGCTCGGAAGAACTCCGGATCATGTCTGGAACTCCTGTTCTCTCCAGCACTTCTCTGTTCGGTACTGCTCTCCGAACCGAACTCGACTGCACTAGCTCCAACACGACTGGTTTGAACTAGGAAGTGCCGACATTTAAAGAGTTCTATTTCCGGTTCATTTGGGAAGTATCTGATTGGTCGATTGACCAAACAGAGGTGTGTTTTTGTGACGTAAGAGGTCACTAGAAGTCAGAAAAACAGAAAGAATGTTTTGGAACAGACTGGAAATGTTTTAGACAGACGAGAGAAATGTTTGGGCGAGTTGGGGGAAAACAGGTGCCAGCTTCTCTATTTACATCTGAGAGGATATAAAAACATGACAGTTCGTTCCAACAACTTGTCTTCGACCTTTGACCGACATCACAACTTGCTCATTTCAGACAGAAGATCAGAAAATGCATGAATTACTCCGTAACACATTCCAATTTGATTTCTACTTTGAATGAGGATTAAAAATCACTAATACTGTTTCACAGTTGATTTAAATTGAGTAGTTCACTTCAACATTTAAAAATGGTTTGAACTAAACACACTTTGATTATCAAAACATTTGTAAAATAGTAATGATAATAAAAAAGAGAGTGTTCTTTCAATTGATCAGTGCAGGACACTTAGGAAGTCTCTGGATGAACTTAATCTTGTGTTTCTGGACTCAAATCAATGAAATACAGTTCTTGTCCCAGGAAGGCCCTCAAGGCCAGGACTTGACCTGAGGCTTAGTTCACTACAAGTGCTCTATAAATAAAATGGTATGGTATGAAATGGTGAGAAATGAAGGAATTTGTCACGAGCAAATTAAACTCAGGTCCAGCATGGCTGTGGGTGGGTCTGGAGATTTCCTGGTAGGCTGGTCTGATGTGAGGGCTGCAGAGCTAGCGCTCCCTGTTTTTATTTTTTTATTTTTTATTTTTAGATCTTTTTATTAACAACATATAAACACAGAACACCACTGTGGCTGCCAGCGCTTGTTTCTTTTTTCTTTCTCCCACATGTCAGTCAATCCAATAGGCGTGTCAGCAAATGACCAATCGGCGACCTCAATTTGTCCCGAAGGTAAACACCCCTTGTCTGTGAAGCTGCTCTGCAGCTGCTCAGGGTGTACGCTGGAGTCTGAAGTCTGAACCCTCTGTGTACAGTACACGCGTACGTACACGTATACTGTACAAACCTGGATGACCCTTAATTTTCTCCTTTTGAACACAGACAAGACTGAGGTTTTGGTTTTTGGACCTGAGCACCTTAGGAATTAATTTTTCAGTCTTTCTCCCTCCTTAGATGGCATTAATCTGTCCTCCAGCTCTAATGTTAAAAAGCTTGGTGTTATTTTTGATCAGGACATGTCTTTCATCCCCTACATTAAAAACATTACTAGAACTGCCTTCTTCCACCTGCGTAATATTACTAAAATTAGAAACATCTTATCTAAAAATGATGCAGAAAAACTGGTCCATGCATTTGTCACGTCTAGCCTGGACTATTGCAATGGTTTATTATCTGGGTGTCCAAATACTTCTTGAAAATGTCTTCAGTTGATCCAAAATGCTGCTGCCAGAGTCTGAACTCGAGTTTGTAGGAGAGATCATATCTCTCCAGTTTTAGCTTCTCTCCATTGGCTCCCTGTCAAATCCAGAATAGAATTCAAAATCTTGCTGGTGAAGATTCTCAGTCATCCAGGACATGATGAATTCAAAAAGCGTTCAATACAAAAACAACTGGACTTTATTTGTAACAGAAGACGTTTCGCTCCTCA
>NC_056519.1:29401113-29408395 GCF_014905685.2 Nematolebias whitei
TGAGGAGCGAAACGTCTTCTGTTACAAATAAAGTCCAGTTGTTTTTGCATTGAACGCTTTTTGAATTCAAAATCTTACTTCTAACCTACAAAGCTCTCAACAACCTGGCTCCATCTTATATTACAGATCTTATTGTTCCATATTTTCCTAACAGAGCGCTTCGCTCTCAGACTGCAGGTTTACTTGTGGTTCCTAGAATTTACAAAAACAGAATGGGAGGCAGATCCTTCCGTTATCAGGCTCCTCTCTTGTGGAACCAACTTCCAATCTCTGTCCATGAGTCTGACACATTATCCAGTTTTAAAACTAGGCTTAAGACTTTCCTCTTTGCTAAATCCTATAGTTATTGTCAGCTTGGGTTTCCTGAGCTGTCCCTTAGTTATGCTACTATAGGCTTAGACTGCTGGAGGACAAAGTGACCACACTTTTCACTCTGCTCCTGTCTTTACTTTCTCTGCTCAACCTGTTTTGTATTTGTAAATATTTTTTTTATCCTTAACATGTGTTTTTTTTTTTTTTTTTTTTTTTGTCTTTCAGGTACACCTGGACCTATACCTGTACCTACCATTATGTGTTCATCTGTCTCTCCTTCCTGTCCTCTCAAACCAGCCGGTCAAAGCAGATGGCCGCTTGTCCTGAGCCTGGTTCTGCTGGAGGTTTCTTCCTTTTAAAAGGGAGTTTTTCCTTTCCACTGTTGCCACTGTGCTTGCTCAGGATGGGAGACTGCAACGAAGCCAAGATTCAACTTGTCTGCTTGATTCCTTAGATAGAGAACTTTACTAATTGGCTTTTATGTATGTGAATGTTTCTGTAAAGTGCCCTGAGACAACTTTGTTGTGATTTGGCACTATATAAATAAACTGAATTGAATTTCCAGGTTGTCAGAGGTGAAGTGTAACAAATGCGACGCGTCAGCGGTGACGCATAATTCATGTGACGTATATGACAAAGTGACATGAATGGATTTTTCCACTTTATTAGACATATTTGTGTCTGAGATGTAATATTCCACTCTCTTTGTCAGTTTGCTTATTGGCCACTGCCCATGGCGTCATGCACCCGACTCATATGGCCTCTTCTGCAGGTGGTGGGCCCACAGGAAGGCAAACCCATGTCATTCGTTTGGGCTGAGCTCGACCGGGCCCCGGTCACCAGGTGCTTGCTGACGAGCTCCTCCCCCAGGCCTGACTCCAGGGTGGGGCCCTGGTAACCCACATCTGGGCAAGGGACACTGAGCTTCTTTTTTTTACTGTCCATAAGAGTCTTCTGAATCACTCTTTGTCTGGCCTGTCACCTAGGACCAATCTGCCTTGAGAGATCCTACCAGGGGCAATTACAATAGCCCCTGAGAGTATAGCACCTAAGATCATTCAGGCACACAAACTCCTCCACCACAATAAGGAGGCAATTCAATGAGCAGGTGAAGAGAAACTGTCCATCATTAAACTGGGACAGAGGCCTTCACGTTCAACTGTCCCCCTCTTACAATGCTGTTATTGATAGTATCACTCAAGAATTTCAGTTCACTTCAATTTATTTATATAACACCAACTGACTACAGAAGTTATCTCAGGGCACTATACAGTTCTCAGGTCACTGTACAGAAGAAGAATCCATCTAGAGGACCTGACTCAACCTGGTTAGATTTATCACCTGGATTATCAAGTATGACATTTTTCAGATTATTTTCCTGTTCTGATTTGACTTAATTTATGTTAAAGTCTCTGTTAATGGCTGTAAACTGACACTAAGTGTCAGAGACTGTTACTGGTCGATATAAGGGAGTAAACAGCTCTGCGAGGGTGATGTCACCAGGTGGCTTTGCTTTGCTTAGCTCTGCATAGCACAACATTACTTCATCCCATGTAGAACACCATTCTTCTGTACGCTTTTAGTGCGGAGAATAGTCTTTAAAAAACATTACAGATTTAAATTGACTGGATTTCATTTTAGCAGAAGCTAATTTCTATCTTGCTCTTGTCAAGGGCAGACATCTTCTCCTCCTCTCCCTCTCCGCTTTGCTTTTGCTCTGTCCTGTCTGTGAAACTACTTTGGAGCCTCTCTTCTACAGATCTTCCGAATCGTAATTTATGGATTTGGATTTGGTCCCTCAATGCAATTGATAACATTTCTTTGAAGAGAAGACTGGCTTTAGGTGAGCCGATTTGCCCTTTTGGCATGCACGCAGCTGGATATCTTATCGACTTGGAAGACTTGATGATGTGTCTATCTCTGCTGTCATTGATGGATTTTAAGGACATATATAATTGGGTTTATGATAACTGGTTCCTGCTTTTTGGATTTGGCTGTTTCCTGGTTTATCTTCAATCAAGGAAGTCGTTTGCAACAAATTTTGACCCAATCAGGCTGCTTGCTTTATGATGGCTTGGTTCGTGACTCGAACACTCAGACTCAATTGCTTTTGGCAGGATATATCAGATCTCGGGGATTACTCTCCGGCACGGTCCATTGGTGTGGCCATTTAATTTGGACGTTTCTGAACCGAATGTACCGACACAGACTCAAGATAGATGTCATTAAGTTCTGCCTGTCCCCAAAACAATCGTGTTTATCTGAATTCGGTTCCCAGACTGGCCTTGACGGGCCAGCTTATCTCAACTCACCTGGAAGTTTTGGAAATCTGAAGCTCTGCCCCTCCCTCCCCCCACTGAGGAATTTTCATGGACTTTTCAGAGGGGCTCACCTGAATAAACATTCTGTCATCATTTCAGGATTCTTTGGATTTGTCCTTGGCCATCCTCAGCACCCTCAGAGTGTTTACGGATCTCTCCAGAGGGTACTATTTGAACTGAGTTAGACTCTGCAGTGCCTCTGTGTGTTGTCTCTGATTGCTCGCCATCCTGGCGCCACCCCCCACCCCAACGCGTAATGTCGGTGTCATTATGTGCTAGTGTGCAAGATTTTTTTTCATTATCATGCTGCTGACCTTCAACCAAAGGTTAAGAGCGTGTTAGGATTTTTTTGTCTCCAAACAGTATGTGTCATTTTTCACCACTTTTTATTGTCTGTCCAAACAGCTCTCACTTGTAAATGAGTCTTCGAGGCTCATTGTGACTTATCTGTTTAAATAAAAGTTGAATGAATGAATAAAGGTTTTCAAAGTTAGCAAAAATACTGATCTACTAAATGGAAAGTTGGTTGATTAGTGGATTAGCAGAACCATGCTCACCACTGTATGCGAGTTTCCTGACCGCTGACCTTTAGTGCATTAAATGTCAAAGTTTCATTTCTCTTTTTCAGATGGGGCTGAGGATGGTGATGAGGAGGTGAGGAAGAAAATGTGTTGAAAACAATCCACAATGTAATATTTTGTCTCCTGACTAACTAAGCTAATGTGAATCCTTACAGATGCCAAATTTGATGGACCTCACTATCAGTAAGTGAAAGCTATTGATTAATGTTTCCATGGTAACACTGCTGATGACAATGGTGATGTTTTACATACCAGCAGACCTCCGGATCAGTGAGCCATCAACCTTCAACCCCTTCTGTCTATCCTCCAATGGAACACTTGCACCTCCACATGTGATCCCGATGCCTCTCCTCCCAATGACTCCTGACCTCCCAGTAACCTCTGACTTGCATGCTCAAGGTCAAATGGTAGAACAGGGCAGCTTTGGTCCACCCGTAGGACTCTCAGACAGATTCCAGGACTTAAACTCGCTGCACTCCATAGCTGCCTCTGCTCAGCAGGTGCCCGAATCAATGGAGGCCAGCAACATGGGGGTCATCCCAAACCAGACGGAACCTCAGGCCCACCAACCCTGCAAATATGATCTGCTGAGCAGTGTACCATGTAAGTCTTAGCTTTGAAGATGATTTATATGAAGGTCTCACAGTTGTTAGTGATCCAGATGTGTCTATCAAAACTCCATTGAGCAGTATTGGTTCTACACCAGTTTACTCTGAATATTAAAACTAAAGATCTGTTTTAATTAGTTTCTGATGCTTCAAAACTTGATCAAGATAAAGATTCAGGTTCTCCATTAAGTTTTTCACTTTGTAAAACCCCTAAAGCAGCTGATTCAGTGCATTCACATATAAAGACATTTTTTTTACCCACTTGTTCAGGGTTGGGGGAAGCTGTTGCCCATCTCCAGCAGTCATTGGTTGAGAGATACTGGGTGTCCAGTTGGTGTCCTGAAAACAATGTGTGCTACATAGATAACAGGAGTGCTTTTTGGGGGAAAACCTGGTCTGATGCAGAGAGATGGCATCCATCCCACTTTTAAGTGGAGCCGCTCTTCCATCTAGAAATTTGGCAGATTTTGTTAGTCCTCCAAATTATTGACAACCCAGAGTCCAGTTCAGGAAGCAGAGTTGTAGTCTTCCACACCTCTCTGATGCTTCTCTTATGTTACCCACCCAAACCCCCATTGAAACAGTGCCAGCTCATCCACAGCTCATATTACCATAATTGCCAGTCTACAGAACGCACGACTGTAAGCCGCGCTTACTAAATTTAAAATAAAACACAATTTTATACATAAAGAAGACGCGCCAATGTATAAGCTGCGGGTGTCCATAATTTAATATCAGAAACCGTACAAAAGCTACTGGTGGAGTGTGCAGCTCTTGTTTTAGTACATAAATGAACCACCAGATGGTGTTTCATAGAATCATAATCAGCTTTATTGTCATTGCACAGCTAAGTACAACAAAATTACATTCCATACAGCCGTCTGAAAGATGGATAGAAGTGTACAGGGGCTTCAATTTCTAAGAAGCGCTTCTCTTATTGATTAAGAAGAAAAGGGGAAGAAAATATAAGGAGAGAGGCATAAAAAAACAGATCTCTCACACTGTGTCCTTGACAGGGCACAGTTTGAGGCATCAAAAAAATACCACAGCAAAGCAACATAAATAATAATACATATGCGTGTGGAGCGGGTAGGGGGTGAGGGTCCCAGCACGGCCGTCAGGTGAGCAACGCAGCCCTTTGGCGCCTTCGCATCTCCTAGGTTGCTGCGCCAGAGGGAGGGAGGCCAGTGGAGGCACTGAGTTTGAGGGAAGGTTGTAGCACAGAACAGTCCAGAGCCCTTCGCCATAGTCCTGATAAGAGGTGTTTGTTTATCAGCCAGTTTGGTTGAGCTCTGTCACAGGTTCACGACCTTGGGGAAGAGTGGCGTGGGTAGGGAGATAGAGTGTCTTTGTTTCCATAACATCCAAGGAGGAATTGAGATAGTCTGCCTTCCAAGGCCAGGTCCAGATTCAGAAATCAACATTGTTTTGGGTCAGGCTGTACTCGTAAATTTCTGTGTCTGCCTTACAGTCTCGCTAGTACATTCTCTCATGGTGACTCCAAGCAGCCGAATTTGATTACTTACGCCAAAGTCGAGCATACAACTTCTCCAAGATTTATTCCTTCCAACCGTTCGTGGACACTGCCAGAAAGTTCTACAGTCCTGATAAGGATCAGCTTGCTCAGCTTTGATACACCACCACATATACAGTAGTTGTTGGTTTTCCTTCAAACCAGCCACTAGGAAGCACAAACCAGTGCATTTCTTTGCCAAAACTATAATGCGAGTTCATCAAAGCGAAACCATACCGCATCGTTTGAGGCCCGGATTAACAATGACCGACATGGGGGGGCCAGTGAGCGATGGAGGAGTAGGCAGCGTTTCCCTAGAGCTCTTGCAAATTTAGAAATATATTTATCACTAACTTGACATTTGGGCAGTTTTATAACAGGTTGTGAGAGAGAACAGTCTGGTCTTTATCTAATTGCACCAGGACAGGATGAAAGCAAATTTGAAGATGCATACCTCCAACAAGGACAAGAAAGCTAAAGAACCAGGCCCAGCCGCCCCAGACTCGCCTGAAGGTAGCTATCCGATGGCTAATGCTACCATCCTTGAGGCTATAAACTCTCTTCGCACAGAACTACAAGTCACCAAGTTTGAAATTTGTCAGACAATAGATACTCGCATCGAAGAAGTGTCCACCACTATCAGAGTGTAGATGAACATATATCTGTGATATATTCATAAATTAAACGGATTCTTTCATTTTTCTGGACTGAGTTCTATTGTGCATTGAATTATTAAATGTGACGTGAGACGTTAATTTTCTTTGACCCATCAAATGAATGCGGTCATTTATTAACAGAGTCAAAGTTTAACATCACACATTTACATTAATTTGGCAAATTGATTTCAACAACAGCTTAATTAATTAGCTTCACAACTAGGAAACCATAAACATGGTATCCTTGCAGCTTTACAACAGAAATTTCTGAAAATATCTGGATTAATTGCTGGCAAGATAGAAAAGTTTTAAAGATGGAAATGAAGTTTATCTTGAGAGAGATGGGTGAGGGAATTTGTCTGTTATAACCAGAACAACACGCTCCTTTGGACCCAGCTTAACCAACGGTACACTTTGCGGTTGAAGATCGACTCTTTTACCTTTGCAGACGATAGTTCGGCCTCGGTGTAGAGTTCTCTTTCAACGCTTTTCAGCGTCTCCGTAAGGATAGTAGGGAACCGTTCGGAGTCGTGAGATCATCCCAGAACAGACTTCTTCATAGTTCCTCTGAACTTCTCTCATTCAGCTTAGTTGCCGTGGTTCTCCAGCATTCTGAACTCTGCATTCTCTCTCCGCACTCTCCTGGAACTAGGAAGTGTTGAACCTTTTAAAGAGGTCACTTCCGGTTCCTCTGAGAGCTTCCTGATTGGTCGATACGAACCAACAGGGTGTGGTCTTAGTGATGTAAGAGGTTATTAAAAGTCAAGGGAAAAAGATTAGATTGTTTGAGAACAGACAGAAGATGTTTTGAAGAACCCGAGACTTCGTGGAGTCAATTCTCTCATATCTGTCTGAAAAAGTTAAACATGACATTTCTTTCCAGTAAACTTGTAGTTGACCGAAACTTGACCTTTGACCAACTTACACTTACTCATTTCAGACAGAAGATCAAGAAAATGAATAATTACTTTGTAACACATTCTAACTTGATTTCTACTTTGAATGAGGATTAAAAATCATTAATACTGTTTCACAGTTGATTTAAAATGAGTAGTTCACTTCAACATTTAAAAATGGTTTGAACTAAACACACTTTTGATTATCACGACATTTGTAAAATAGTAATGATAATAAAAAAGAGAGTGTTCTTTCAATTGATCAGTGCAGGACACTTAGAAAGTCTCTGGATGAACTTAATTTTGTGTTTCTGGACTCAAATCAATGAAATAACAGTTCTTGTCCCAGGAAGGCCCTCAAGGTCAGGATTTGACCTGAGGCTTAGTTCACTACA
>NC_056519.1:29408405-29419930 GCF_014905685.2 Nematolebias whitei
GGAAGGCCCTCAAGGTCAGGATTTGACCTGAGGCTTAGTTCACTACAAGAGGAGAACTCCTCACCCTCAAGACCGAGACTCAAAATGCCATTCACGTACTGAAAACGTCCAATGACCAACATGGTGCATCCATTGTTGAACTAGAACGAGCGGCTACAGTCAGCAGATGCCGTAACCGTGCTACAGTCGGAGGTAAAAGGTCTATTCACAGAAATGAATCAGTTAACAGAAAAATACATGAACCTTGAAGGAAGGTCCAGACAACAAAATATATGGATTGTAATGTTAAGAGAAAGGCGCAGAATTGAACGGATTCGTCTCGCAGCTCCTAAAAGACATGCTGACTCTGGATGACTTACCGCTGGAGGACCACGCTCACAGAGCTCTACGAAGGCGCCCAGACGACACAGGACCTCCTCGGGCGTTGGTTGTGAGACTCCATTATTACCGCGACGTTACAACAATTCTCTGGAAGGTTATGACTCAGAGGGACCTTGCCTACCATGGGCAAAAGATCCGCATCTTTCCTAACTTCACCCCCGAGATCGCAAAACGCAGAGCTGCATTTAACGAAGTCAGAGTACTTCTTTGGGACAAACCGGGAGTTCGGTATGGACTTTTATATCCTGCAAAGCTGAGAGTGACTTTCAAAGGAACAGAAACAATGTTCACAGGCGCGAAGGAAGCCCAGAAGTTCGCAGAGCTCCACTTTGGCGCCGGTGGAGATGATGCATGCGACCCCGCGGCGGACAACTGATGCAGTCGTGGAGTGACCGGGTTCTGGTAGTACTCAATGCCTGGACTGTTCTGTGATGTTTAACCAGCTGAGTTTATATAATGTTTAGAACTCTCATTTTGCTTAAATAATTGGCTGCCTTGAATATCGTTGACAATCTAGGGTGGTCTGATATCTATAAATAGGCAGCTTATATAACCTGACATGTTTTTCAGCAGCTGCTCATGTGTCAGTTTGGTGCTTGAATTTTATATTTTTGCAGAGCCTTTTTCAGCTTCTAATTTGGAGTTAAGAGAAAGGGAAGTTTTTAGGTTAATGTGTGTTTGTTGTGTGAGTGTTACGCTTAATTTAATTCTTCTGTTTATCCTTTTATCATAACTTCCTTAGAGGGGTCGCACCTTACTTTGCAGTTTCTTCTTAATATAGGCAAGACAGTAAGCATTTTGTTTGAAGGGGTGGGATGGGACTTATTTACCGTGTATAATCATCTCTATCACACTTGTGAGGAATTCTATACTCTTTCAATTTAATCTGAGTTATGCAGGTTGATGTAACACAAACAAAGAAGGGGGGACAAGTTACTTTGGTCACATGGGATGTTAAAAGGTTGAATAATCCTGTGAAGAGGGGTAAGATAGCACATCTAAAGACATTGTCCAGCGACATAATCTTCCTTCAGGAAACCCACCTTAAAAAGAATGAACACATAAAACTGAGATGCAGTTGGACAGGGCAAGTTTATCATTCTACTTGTGCAGTGAGAGCTAGAGGCGTGGCGATATTATTCAAGAAAGGTACACCTTTTACCCATAAGTCAACCATATCCGACAGGGAAGGCAGATATTTAATATTAGTTGGAGAATTGTATTCTGTTCCTATAACTCTGGTTAATATATATGACCCAAACATAGACTCTCCTCTTTTTTACAAACATGTTTTAGCCCGGGCAGCACGGTGGCGCAACTGGTAGAGCTGCTGCCTCTCAGCGAGCAGGTCCCTGGTTCAAATCCCGGTCCGGGGGCCTTTCTGGGTGGAGTTTGCATGTTCTCTCCGTGCATGCGTGGGTTTTCTCCGGGTACTCCGGTTTCCTCCCACAAACCAAGAACATGCATGTTAGACTGATTGGTAACTCTAAATTGTCCCTAGGTGTGAGTGAGAGAGTGAATGATTGTTTGTCTCGTTTGTCTCTATGTGGCCCTGTGATGGACTTGCGACCCGTCCAGGGTGTACCCCGCCCCTCGCACAGTGATTGCTGGACATGGGCACCGGCGACCCCGGTGACCCAAAGTGGAATAAACGGGTAAAGAAAATGGATGGATGGATGGATGGATGGATGTTTTAGCCCAAATACCTGACATCTCAAAGACTAATTTAATCATTGGAGGGGACCTAAATCTTGTATTAGTATGGCTTAGACCGCTCATCAACACGTAGAGCACCGGACTCTAATGCTAGTATTTTCCATAAGGAATATCTAAATAATTCTAATTTGTTCGATAGCTGTAGATTTTTAACCCACAGGGGAGAGCCTATTCGTTTCACTCAAATGTTCACAATGTGTACACACAAATTGATTATTTAATGATTGATGCAAAATTATTGCCTTATACGAGTGAAGAAAAATATCACAATATAGCAATTTCAGACCACGCACCCCTTTCTCTAGATTTACATTTAGATAATTTTAACCAAACTGAAAGAACATGGAAATTAGACCCACAACTGTTGAAAGAACCAGAATTCTGTAAGTTTATCAGAGAGCAGATTACTTTTTTCTTTGAAATTAATGATCTTCCAGGAACGCCTCCTTCAATACTGTGGGAAACTATGAAAGCCTATTTGAGGGGAGGCGTTATATCTTTTCGAGCAGCAAGGAAGAAAAGGAATTGAGCAGAATTGGTAGATTTAGAGCAACAAATTAGGCATCTGGACAAGGATAACGCTACACTCCCATCTACAGAAACGCATAAAAAATTATTTCTTTAAGATATAAATATAATCAATTATTGTCAGATCACATTACTAGAGCTTTTATTTTCACATGACAGAAATATTTTGAATTGGGGGAAAAACCTAATAAATTACTGGCAAAACAATTGAGGAAAATTGAAAGTGACCGTACAATTAACAAAATTAAATCAGAAAATGGGGAAATTTTAACCTTGCACAAAGATATTAATCATAAATTTAAACAGTTTTATGAATCATTGTACTCCTACAATGCTGTAAAAGATGACTTAATTATACAGAAGTTTTTAGATAGTTGTAATCTCCCAACTTTAACTCAAGAAGATAAGAGTTCTCTTAATGCAAATCTCTCATGCATAGATATTCAGGTTGCTAAAAAGCACTAAAAAGTGGGAAAACGGCTGGTCCCGACGGATACCCCGGGGAATTCTATAAAGAATTTGGTGACCTTCTGTCACAGTATTTGCTAAAAATGTACACCCAAGCAAACACAGATAATATCTTACCGCCTACAATGAGAGAGGCCACTATAATACTAATACCAAAAAAAGATAGGGATCCCGAGGATGTGGGTAATTACAGACCGATATCACTGTTGACCTATGATCAAAAGATACTAGCCAAAATTCTAGCTAATAGGTTGAGTTTATTAATTGATAAATTAATTAATCCCGATCAGACTGGATTTATACCAAACAGACATTCTTTATTTAATTTGCGACGTCTTTATAATGCGATCTACTCTCAGAGGAAGGAAACTTCTGATTTAGCTGTCCTTTCCCTCAACGCAGAAAATGCCTTTGACCAAATAGAGTGGCCCTACCTTTTTGCCACCCTGAGAAGATATGATCTTGGTGAACATTTCGAAAAATGGTTAAAAATCCTTTATAATAAATAAACCTTGTGCTAGAATTGTCACTAATAAGACACTATCTCCTGCATTCCAATTACATAGGGGCACCAGACAGGGCTGCTCGTTGTCACCCTTACTTTTTGCCTTAGCCCTAGAACCACTTGCACAATCAATTTGTGCCAACCCCCTTATACAGGGATATATTACTAAAGGGACTATAAATAAAATTTCCTTATATGCGGATGATATCCTACTGTTCATAACCAATCTTCAGTGTACTATCCCAAGTGTCTTAAATACAATCTCAGTTTGGCAGGTTTTCAGGTTATAGGATCAACTGGTCTAAGAGTGAACTGATGCCAATTAAGCTCAAAGACTCATCGATCTTGGAAAGTATGCCCTTTAAAATTGCTAGAAATAAGTTCACCTACCTTGGCATAGAGATTACTAGGGATTTTAATTCACTTTATGAAGCTAATTTCTCCCCCCTTATGGTAAAACTACAAAATAGCATTCAGTTTTGGAGATCTCTCCCCATTTCCCTGGTGGGAAGAATTAATGCAATAAAAATGGTTTTCCTCCCTCAGATCCTTTATCTGTTTCAAAATATTCCCCTCTTTTTACCTAAGAATTTTTTTAAGAAACCATCCATCCATCCATTATCTTTACCCGCTTATTCCATTTTGGGTCACGGGGGTCGCTGGTGCCCATGTCCAGCAATCACTGTGCGAGGGGCGGGGTACACCCTGGATGGGTCGCAAGTCCATCACAGGGCCTTTTTTAAGAAACTTGATTCTATAATCATTCCATTTCTATGGGACTATAAAATGCACCGAATTAACAAAGCTCACCTCTGCAAGGCAAAATTGGAGGGCAATTTGGCCCTCCCAAATTTTTCATTTTACTATTACTCTTGTGCTCTTCGCATTATGACAATATGGCTAGATCACAATTATACACAATCCAAGTGGGTTGCAATGGAAAAGGAAGACTGCAGCCCTCATGAAATTGGTGCTCTTATTTTGTCACCAACAAGTATAGATACCACGGCATACAACAATAACTGCATCATCCACAGTACTATACGTATTTGGAAACAGATAAAATCCCAATTTGGTATTGAGTCTATGTCTACCTTATTACCAATAGCAAAAAAACCCTCATTTGTCCCTTCCACTTTAGATTCAGGTTATACACAATGGAAAGATTTAGAGATCAGGACTATTGGTGACCTGTTGGTGGGTGGTACTTTTGCCTCTTTCTCTCAACTTCAGGCCAAATTTGGTCTCCATAAACGCAATCATTTTAGATACCTGCAGGTCAGGGCATATGTCAAAAATCATATGCACAATTTAGAGAATATAATACCTAATGAATTTGACAAACTCTTTAAGTTGGGTGGTAGGGAAGGACATCTAATCTCCCAGATTTACAATGTGTTATTATCCAGATCCTCGCTGTCCATGCAGAGCCTTAGAACAGGCTGGGAGCAGGAATTGGGAATGGAGATAAGTAATGAACTCTGGAAAGCCGCGTTAGAGAGTATACACAAGTGCTCTGCTAATTCTAGACACTGTCTTATTCAATTTAAAATCATACACAGGCTTCATTACTGTAAGGCGAAGTTACACAAAATTTTCCCTAACACATCTCCACTGTGTGACAAATGCCATGTTGAAGAAGCCACACTTCTCCATTCCTACTTTTTGTGTACAAAATTAACCCCATTTTGGTCTGGCATATTCAAAACTTTGTCATATATATTCCATACAGAGCTGAGGCTGGACCCACTTCTGATTGTACTCGGAATTTCAGTTCAGCTTTCTCAATTTAATAAATGCCAACAACAATTATTATCTTATGCCTTTGTCATAGCAAAAAAACCTAGTGTTGATGTTTTGGAAAAAGGCAGAGGTTAAGGGTGTTAAGTTGTGGCTGGAGGAGCTGGTAAGACTCTCTCATTTGGAAAGAATTCGGTTCTCTTTAGCAAATAAATTAAAGCGATTTAATAAAACTTGGCAACCCCTTCGGCAATATATTGATAACTATTTGAAGAGGATTTAATTTGAACCTCGGTGTGATAGGATATAAGTCCTACAGAAAGGGAGGTGGGTGGGTCATGGGAATGTTCTTGTTTATTTATGTAACTTCTGTTTTGTTTTTGTATTGTCTTTCTTATGTTTTATGTTCACATAAGGAAAATGAGGACAAATTTGTATTGTTGATGTTTCAATGACCATGTTTGATCCCTCAATAAAAATTATGACAACAAACAATGACCGGCACCGGTACTGTTGACAAACGGTGCCAGCAAAAATTCTGCTATTGTTAGTCGAAGACCACGAGGAGGGAAACGTGTCGGGAGACAGAGGGAGAAGAGGAAAGTCGCAAATGTAGGACTGAGAGTGGAGAGTGTCTACTCTAAATGTGGGGACAATGACAGGCAAAAGTAGTAAGCTGGCTGGCATGATGCAGAAAAGAAAGGCAGATGTTTGATGGTAAATGGACTTTACTTATATAGCACCTTTCTATCTTATCAAGATACTCAAAGCGCTTTACACTACAATCTGTGCCTCATTTACCCGTTCATATAGCACTACTACATCTCTACAAAGCTAATTGAACAAATCATTCTAAAGAGACTAATCAGAGCTTTAGCTCACATGCATACACTGATGGGACACACATCAGAGGCGCTGAGAGTTTCAATGTCTTGCCCATGGACATTTGGGCATGTGACTGCTGGTGTATTTGAACCCCCGGCTCTTGCATTGTAGGATGACTGCTCTAACCACTCAGCCACAGCTGCCCCTACTCAACCACAGAGACTAAGTGGAAGGGCAGCAAGGCTTGCAGCATTGGAGCAGGGTTTAAAATGTTTTACCCTGGTGTGGATAGAAAGAGAAATGGAGTAGTGGTGGTCCCGAAGGAGGAGTTGGCAAAGAATGTAGGAGAAGTGAAAAGAGTGTCAGGGTGATGTGTTTGAAGGTAGAAGTAGAAGGTCTGATGCTAAATGTTGTCAGTGGTTATGCTCTACAGGTTGGCTGTGATGTGGAGGAGAAATGTAAATGGTAAAAGGACTGTACTTATATAGTGCCTTTCTATCTTATCAAGACACTCAAAGTGCTTTACACCACAATCTGTGTCCTCATTTACTCATTCATACAGCACTCTACCAGATCTCTACAAAGAATAATCAGTGTTTTTTTACATTCATACACTTATGGGACACACATCAGAGACAATGAGGGGTTCAATGTCTTGCCCAGAGACACTTGGGCATGTGACTGCTGGTGAAATCGAACCCCCAACTCTTGCATTGGAGGACAACTGCTCTAACCACTCAGCCACAGCCACCCCAGAAAGAAATTTTGGAAGGATCTGGATGAAGTGATAGAGAGGGAGGAGGAAGAGAGAGTGGTGATTGGAGCAGACTTGAATTGACATGTTGGTGACGGAAACAGAGGGGATGGGGAAATGATGGGTAGGTTAGGGCTGAAACGATTCCTCGAATCATTCAAGGACTTCGATTACAAAAAATCTTCAAGGCAAATTTATCTGCCTCGAAGCTTCATTAAACTATTGAGCACTGTGGTCTAGCCGGAAGGTTTTTGTGTTACAACGCTAGCACTTCCGCTAACGTGTATATGCTAAGTTTGTAGCTATTGAGGGAATGGAGACTGTCTAGAAGAAGAGCCCCGAAAACAACAAAAACTGTCAAAAGTTTGGGAACATGTTAGACATGTTGGACAGCTTCGTACAAAGGGCTCCTGTCAAGATTGGGTTTTGGATTCAGAATAAGCCAGACACAGGAGTGCAAAAACAATAACATTTTTTATTAATTATTGGCTGTGGGTGAGAAGTCAGGATCAGCTGTGTTAACAGGTCCTCACAGGCTGTAAGGAGAAAGTCACCTGTCAGCAATGATGTAACCGGCAGAGCAGCTGCAGTACATGGTTCGTGGTGGGGCAAGTCCAAGAGCAGGGTCCAGATAACAAAGCAAGGGTCATACAAGGGGAAACAGAGAGCAGAAACCAGAGCCAAGTCGTAATCGTAGTCGTGGAGGGAAAGCAGAGTTGTTTACCATGGTCTGATGTGCAATCAAAATCCAAAGAGGGACGGGAAGGTGAGGAAACCGTGGTACAGGTGTGAGGTTGAAACAAGGGAAGGTAATCTAAAAGAGTTAAATCTGGTCCTCTGGACATTCAAAAAATCAAAACAAAACAAAGCAAAACAACAAAAAAATGTAGAAACGTTTCGTCTCTCATCCGAGAGACTTCCTCAGTCTGAGCTGCTGTATTCAGCTCAGTCTCTTAAATAGCACCTTCTCAGAGTGGATCAACCAGTTTTGCTGCTGACAACCAAAACCAGCTGATCACATGCTCAAGAAGGACCATCAGCCTAACAATGGATCATTAGCACCTGATGGCTGTTTACTGTTCACAGAGGGCTGAGTGATACTAGCAATCACAGCATTGTAAGAGGGGGACAATTGAACACGTAGGCCTCCACCCCTGTTTAACGATGGACGGTTTCTTTTCACAAAGATGGCCTCCTTTACTCCTCTCTCAAACCATCGTTCCTCTCTATCCAGGATGTGGACATCTTCATCCCTTAAAGAGTGACCGCTGGCCTGGAGATGAGTGTAGACCGCAGAGTCCTGACCTGATGATGTTGATCTTCTGTGCTGGGCCATCCTTTTGGCCAGTGGCTGTTTAGTTTTCCTGATGTAAGACTGATCACAACCCTCCTGACACTGAACAGCATACACCACATTACTCTGTTTGTGCCGGGGGACTGGATCTTTGGGATGAACCAGTCTTTGCCGTAATGTATTTTGGGGTTTAAAAGCCACTGGGACGTTATGTTTAGAAAATAAATGTCTCAGTTTCTCTGATACTCCCTCAACGTATAGAATGACCACTGGTCTGGGTCTGGGTTCCTCCTTTTCACCTGTTGGCTGACTGGAGTCCTGTTTGGGTTTCTTCTCTGCTTTTAGGAAGGCCCAGTTAGGATATCCACATTGCTCTAGAGCCTGTCTTGTGTGGGATTTCTCCTTCTGCCTGGCTCCTGAGCTAGTGGGGACGTTGTCTGCTCTGTGATACAGAGTCCTGATGACTCCTAACTTGTGTTCCAAAGGGTGCACAAGTGTGCTAATGATCCATTGTTAGGCTGATGGTCCTTCTTGAGCATGTGATCAGCTTTTTTTGGTTCTCAGCAGCAAAACTGGTTGATCCACTCTGAGAAGGTGCTATTTAAGAGACTGAGCTGAATACAGCTCCTCAGACTGAGGAAGTCTCTCGGATGAGAGACGAAACGTTTCTACATTTTTTTGTTGTTTTGCTTTGTTTTGTTTTTTTGAATGTCCAGAGGACCAGACTTAACTTTTTTAGATTTTTCTACCTGGATTATTGAGCATGCATCAGGAAGGGAAGGTAATCCAGGTTGTGGCATGAAACAAAAACTATGATGAGAGGTATAATAATCTCACACTGGTGGAAAGGGAGAATGGAGTTTATAAGGGTGCAGAGCAGGTGAACTAAATGAGCTGAAGCAGGTGAGTGGAATCAGGACTGAATGCTGTGATAAACAAGGGAGGCGTGGCATGGAAGGAGTAGGCTTGAGCTGGATGATAGGCATTACAAAGCAGGGGAAGAGAAACTGGCATGAGGGAGTGAGTGTGAGACAGGGGCCGATGGGGGTGTCAGCGGGGGCCGCTGACCATGAAAGCTCCAGGATGTTGGTTGTGCAGCAGCTGAGTTCACAAACAGCATTTTAAATATGCTCATCACAGACATGCAGCTGCTGTCCGTGGTGGAAGATGAAGGCTTCCAGAAGATCATCTCCACCTTCAATCCAAATGATGTCCTTACTTTCAGATCCTACTTTGTAATTTCCATTCAGTTTTCCAATCCATAAAAATTATTTTACAGTATTTAGATTTTTATGTCATGTTTAAAAATAATTCAACTTAAGCAATAAAATATTTTAGAAAGAGGAATTAAATGGGCTGTTTATTTAATGTTCTTTTTTCGTGTATTTGTATTACTCATAAAATGAGTACAGTAGTTACTGCAGAGCCTGACAAATTTTGTTTTCGATTACCTGATTAATCATAAGAATAATCTATAGATTACTCGATTACTAAAATATTCGTTTACAACAACCCTAAAAAGGACAATCAAGAGGAATAGTAGCAAAACAACAGCTAGATTATAAGGCAATTTAGAAAACTAAAAACAGGAACATGTCTTCATTGTTTTTTTGCCAGGAACTTAACAGATGTTTAAAGTCACTTAGAGAGGTCAAGGTCGAGCACTTCAGGTCTTTTTGCAAGATATTCCAGGAAACGGAAGCGGCGTAGGAGAAGGCCCTTTTGCCAAGTTCAGTCCTCACTGAGGGAACACTGCATGTAATAATGTCCTGAGAGCGCACGCTGTAGCTGCACTCATGCAGTGACATGTAGGAGGAGATATATGAAGGCAACAGACCAAGAAGTGATTTAAACATGAAACTGTACCAATGGGAGAGTCTGTGTGAGATTAATGATGACCAGTTAACCAGTGAATACAGGGTGCAATGATGGGTACGGTAGTTGCAGCCAGTTATAAATCTTAATGCACCATGATAGGCTGCATGCAACATATGCAGTGTTTGTAGGAGCGTTCTTATAGTTAATGTCACCATAGTCAATGGAGGGAAGGAAAGTCGCATTTAAAAGACATTTCCTAGTGTAACCCACATGAAACATTGGGCTACTAAACCCATACAGTGCCTTGCAAAAGTATTCGGCCCCTTTGAACTTTTCAAACTTTTGCCACATTTCAGGCTTCAAACATAAAGATATAAAATTTCAATTTTTTGTGAAGAATCAATAACAAGTGGGACACAAATGTGAAGTGGAATGAAATATATTGGATGTCAAACTTTTTTAACAAATAAAAACCTGAAAAGTGGGGCGTGCAATATTATTCGGCCCCCTTGCGTTAATACTTTGTAGCTCTGCCTTTTGCTGCAATTACAGCTGCAAGTCGCTTGGGGTATGTCTATTCAATTCAATTCAGTTCAATTCAGTTTATTTATATAGCGCCAAATCACAACAGAGTTGTCTCAGGACACTTTACAGAAACATTCACATACATAAAAGCCAATTAGTAAAGTTCTCTATCTAAGGAATCCAGCAGACAAGTTGAATCTTGGCTTCGTTGCAGTCTCCCATCCTGAGCAAGCACAGTGGCAACATTGGAAAGAAAAAACTCCCTTTTAAAAGGAAGAAACCTCCAGCAGAACCAGGCTCAGGACAAGCGGCCATCTGCTTTGACCGGCTGGTTGAGAGGACAGGAAGGAGAGACAGACGAACACAGAATGGTAGGTCCAGATAAAAGTCCAGGTGTATCTGAAAGACAAAAAAAACACATGTTAAGGATATAAAAAATATCCTGATGCATGCTCAATAATCCAGGTAGAAAAATCCAAAAAAGTTCAATCTGGTCCTCTGGACATTCAAAAAAAAAAAAAAAATCTAGAAACGTTTCTTCTCTCATCCAAGAGACTTCCTCAGTCTGAGGTGTTGTTTTCAGCTCAGTCTCTTAAATAGCACCTTCTCAGGGTGGATCAACCAGTTTTGTTGCTGACAACCAAAACCAGCTGATCACATGCTCAAGAAGGACCATCAGCCTAACAATGGATCATTAGCACACTGATGGCTGTTTACTACTCACAGAGGGCTGAGTGATACTAGCAATCACAGCATTGTAAGAGGGGGACAGTTGAACCCGGAGGCCTCCACCCCTGTTTAATGATGGACGATATCTTTTCACAAAGATGGCCTCCTTTACTCCTCTCTCAAACCATCGTTCCTCTCTGTCCAGGATGTTAATATCTTCATCCTTGAAAGAGTGACCGCTGGCCTGGAGATGAGTGTAGACCGCAGAATCCTGGCCTGATGATGTTGATCTTCTGTGCTGG
>NC_056519.1:29420330-29458813 GCF_014905685.2 Nematolebias whitei
TGACGTCCTTTTCAGGGACACCACCAAGTCATTGGTTCAGGTATGTTATATATATACATTTTAGATCAACTGAAGACGTTTTAAAGAAGTATTTGGACATCCAGATAACAAACCATTGCAATAGTCCAGTCTAGATGTGACAAATGCATGAACCAGTTTTTCTGCATCATTTTTAGATCAGATGTTTCTAATTTTAGTGATATTACGCAGGTGGAAGAAGGCAGTTCTAGTAACGTTTTTAATGTGGGGGATAAAAGACATGTCCTGATCAAAAATAACACCAAGATTTTTAACATTAGAGCTGGAGGACAGATTAATGCCATCTAAGGAGAGAGAAAGACTGAAAAATTATTTCCTATGGTGCTCAGGTCCAAAAACCAAAACCTCAGTCTTGTCTGTGTTCAACAGGAGAAAATTAAGGGTCATCCAGGTTTTTATGTCTTTAAGACATGCTTGTAGTCTAAGTAGCTGATTGGATTCATTGGGTTTAATGGACAAATATAATTGTGTGTCATCAGCATAACAATAAAAATGTATCCCATGCTGTTTAATAACTTTACCTAATGGAAGCATATATAAAGTAGAGTATTGCCCAAGCACTGAGCCCTTGAGGAACTCCTTGACTAACTTTGGTGAATGAAGAAGATTTATTATTTAAATTTACAAACTGGAATCTATCAGATAGATATGATTTAAACCATTTTAGAGCTGTTCCTGTAATCCCAATATCATATTCAAGCCTCTGTAGTAAAATATTATGATCAACTGTATCAAATGCAGCACTGAGGTCTAACAGGACCAGTATAGACACAAGTCCATTGTCTGAGGACATGAGAATATCATTAGTTACTTTTACTAGTGCTGTTTCTGTGCTATGATAAGCTCTAAACCCTGACTGAAACTCTTCAAACAGATTATTTCTTTGTAGATGTTCACACAACTGACCTGCAACTATTTTCTCTAGAATTTTTGAGATGAAAGTTAGATTAGATATATGTCTATAGTTGGCCAGAATTTCTGAATCAAGATCAGACTTCTTAAGTAAAGGTTTAAATACAGCAACCTTAAAGCGCTGTGGTACATAACCATCCATTAAAGACAAATTAAGTTGATCCAAAATGTGGACATTAATTAGTGGAAATACCTCTTTAAACAGTCTGGTTGGGATGGGATCTAGCAGGCATGTGGATGGTTTGGATGAGATTATTTTTTTTGACAATTCAGAGCTCAACAGGACAAAAACTGTCCAAACATAAATCAGGCTCTAGTGAAATTTTTAAAGTTGCCTCATTTGACAGGGGACTAGAGATAGTAGAAGGAAGGATGGTTTGAATTTTCTCTCTAATTGAAATAATTTTATTTATAAAGAATCTCATGAAGTCATCACTACTTATAGTTGTAGGGATACATGGTTCAACAGAAATGGGACTTAATTAGTCTAGCAATAGTACTAAACAGAAACCTAGGGTTATTTTTATTCTCCTCTATTAATGATAAGTAATATAAAGTTCTAGCGTTATGGAGAGCTTTTTTATATGTTAGCAGATTATCTTTCCAAGTTAAATAAAATTATTCAACATTAGTAGAGCGCCATTTTCTCTCCTGGTTTCTATCAGTTTTGCACATGGAGAGACTGAAATTCTTGCCCATTCTTCCTTGCAAAACAGCTCGAGCTCAGTGAGGTTGGATGGAGAGTGTTTGTGAACAGCAGTCTTCAGCTCCTTCCACAGATTCTCGATTGGATTCAGGTCTGGACTTTGACTTGGCCATTCCAACACCTGGATATGTTTATTTGTGAACCATTCCATTGTAGATTTGGCTTTATGTTTTGGATCATTGTCTTGTTGGAAGATAAATCTCCGTCCCTGTCTTGGGTCTCTTGCAGACTCAAACAGATTTTCTTCCAGAATGGTCCTGTATTTGGCCCCATCCATCTTCCCATCAATTCTGACCATCTTCCCTGTCCCTGCGGACGAAAAGCAGTCCCAAACCATGATGCTGCCACCATAATTTTTGACAGTGGGGGTGGTGTGCTCAGGGTGATGAGCTGTGTTGCTTTTATGCCAAACATATCGTTTTGCATTGTGGCCAAACAGATCGATTTTGGTTTCATCTGACCAGAGCACCTTCTTCCACATGTTTGATGTCTCCCAGGTGGCTTGTGTCAAACTTTAAACATTTTTTATGGATATCTTTGAGAAATGGCTTTCTTCTTGCCACTCTTCCATAAAGGCCAGATTTGTGCAGTGTACGACTGATTGTTGTCCTATGGACAGACTCTCCCACCTCAGCTGTAGATCTCTGCAGTTCATCCAGAGTGATCATGGACCTCTTGGCTGCATCTCTGATCAGTCTTCTCCTTGTTTGAGATGAAAGTTTAGAGGGATGGCCGGGTCTTGGTAGATTTGCAGTGGTCTGATACTCCTTCCATTTCAATATGATTGCTTGCACAGTGCTCCTTGGGATGTTTAAAGCTTGGGAAATATTTTTGTATCCAAATCCGGCTTTAAACTTTTCCACAACAGTATCTCAGACCTGCCTGGTGTGTTCCTTGGTCTTCATTGATGCTCTCTGCGCTTTGAACAGAATCCTGAGACTATCACAGAGCTGGTGCATTTATATGGAGACTTGATTAGCACTTAGAGATTTTTGTTGATGAAAAGTGCGTTACAAATTAAATTCATTATTATTATTATTGATTACACACAAGTGGATTCTATTTATCATCATCAGTCATTTGGGACAACATTGGATCATTCATAGATCCTCACTGAACTTCTGGAGTGAGTTTGCTGCACTGAAAGTAAAGGGGCCGAATAATATTGCACGCCCCACTTTTCAGTTTTTTATTTGTTAAAGTTTGACACATCCAATAAATTTCATTACACTTCACGATTGTGTCACACTTGTTGATTCTTCACAAAAAATTTAAAATTTTATATATTTATGTTTGAAGCCTGAAATGGCAAAAGTTTGAAAAGTTCAAGGGGGCCGAATACTTTCGAAAGGCACTTTATCTGTAATTTAGGTTGTGATACTGGGAGGGTCCAGCAGAGGACACTCAGTTTTTACTAAGTTGAATTTAACCAACATGGCTTTGTCATTTTTCCCTATATTCTGAGGCATACTCTTTACACATGCACTGACTGACCAAACTGTAGACCTTACAACATGTCTATGAGTGACAGAAGTGACCAGTCATTGAGAATTATCTGTGGAAATCCCAGTGAGAGACCGAGGTGACCGCTTGTTGGGTGATATAGCTTGTGGAAATCCCGATTGGTTTTATAGTGACTCTGGACTCTGATCGTGATGGCGAGCCGAACCCATGCAAACTGTAAACGGGTGTAAACGGTGTGGCCAGCCGGGACATCCTTTCGCAGAAGAACCTTCACAATCTGGAAAATCCATCTTGGGTTACAGATAAGATTCCATACACAACACTACCCAGGTAGCAACGTTGCTAAAGAACTGAACTTATTTTTATTTTATTTTTACAAAAGAAAGAAAGAGCTCTATTTAAATTTTTCTTGTATTTTTATTTTTTCACATTTGTAAATAAGTTGTTTTTAAATGCCTTATTGTGTGTGGGGAAGCAATAAAATAATCAGTTCGGTATTCGGTTGGTTTGACATCATTCTCCTGGCGGAACCTAGTAGATGTTTAGTGCCTGTTCCCTACTGGTCCACTTCAAGTGCGCTACACCAGCATTCAGAGTTAGACAGGATCTATTTCTGAGAAAGAAACCCAATTTAACTTTCAGTTTCTTTACTAGGTTTTCCACGTGAAGCTTAAAAGAGATATGCGAGTCGACCAAGATAACCAAATATTTATAGAAATCGACAAACTTAATAGAGACAGCATTTGAGGATAAAATCAGAGGAAGAACTGATGGGACTGACTTCCTGTTTGAAAAAAGCATCCCTTTGGTTTTATCAGCATTTAGGACAAGTTTGAGATGGAACAAATCTAACTGATTGATGTCAAAGGCAGATTGCAAAAGCTGGAGAGCCTTAGCAACTGTTTTAGCTTGACAATAAACAACTGTGTCATCAGCATAGAAATTTAAGGATGCATCAGGGATGCTTTGACCTATGTTACCTATTTAGATTGTAATGAGGGTGGGTCCTAAGACTTGTACCTTGTGGTACACCATTACTGACTGTTGGATAACTGGAAGAAATACCATTATGTTGAAAACATTGCCTTCGATCTGAAAGATGGTTAGAGAACCAACCAATGGTATGATCTGAGAAACCAATTTCTGATAACTTATGACACAAGATGTCATGATCCACAGTGTCAAAAGCTTTAGACAGGTCTAAGAAAAGTGCAGCACAATAATCCTTAGCATCCAATGCTTCAACTATGTCATTAAAAACCTTCAGTGAAGCAGTCGTTGTGCTGTGTTTCCTGAACCAGATTGATGGGGCGGTAAGATGTTAAATGAGTTCAGATAATTTTTGATTTGAGAGTTTATCAGTTGTTCTAGAACCTTGGCTAAAATGCAGAGTTTAGAAATTGATTGATAGTTGTTCCGTGAGGTGGGGTCACCTCCCTTCAGCAAAGGTAGAACAATGGCGGTTTTCCAAGCATCTGGAATGGAGTTTTGGCTTATGGAAAGGTTAAAGATGTGGGACACCGGTACTGCAATAATATGAGTGGCCAGCCTTAAGAAATAAGGTGGAAGTTCATCTGGACCTACAGATTTTTTTAGAGTCTAGACCTTTTTAATAGTTTAGTTTAATGTTGCCTGTCACTTAATCTGATTCAACACATTGACTCTCCCACCAGACAGAACAATAACCTCACTGACTGAAAACAGGAAAAGAGAAGAGGTGTGGTTTACTGAAGATTGACTTGTAGGAGAGATTTGGTTTGTAGAAGTTTGGCTTTTAGGGGAAGTGGCTGGTTTTCCATTTGTCAAGTTTCTCTGCAGTTACTGTGAGGTGTCCACTTGACAGACTGGGACCAGACTTCCTTTTTCACTCAGCATTCCTTTTTTAATTCCACCAGTTGCACAGATAATACAGTTGATTTGGTAAACAGTGGTTACAACTAATCAGGTGGTCAGTTTATCAGGTGAAAAACCTTCAAACAGAAAACACAAATAAATTAGTCTAAATACATTGCTACAATTTTTTATAACAAACACTCATATAAATATTTAATAATTACTTGAATAGACTTATATTTTATGTAGGACAATTTATATAGAACAAACATTTCCACATTCAGTGATTACTCAAATAAATTTTGTCTTCCTCTACTCAAAGCAAACAGATCCAAAAAGCACCTCTAAAACTCCAATCAATGAGCTTACGATAGTCCTTTAAGTTTAAAGTCCCCTTTCTTCACAGGTTTCAAGTCTCTGTTTCTGCTGCCGCACGCCCTGCTCGCTGTGCTTTTTTTTTCCTCAACCGAGCGGCTGGTTTGCTGTTGTTTTTTAATGCCAGTGCGAGCCGTCAGCTGATTTGATTAAGCGCACCTGCTCAGCGCTCACAGTCGCACTGCCGTGTAGAGCGTGTGAAGAGCGCATGCACAGTATGTGCAGTGTGCACGGTGTGGGCGGCGCCAGGTTGCCGTGACACCATTAGTAACTGTGACAAATAAAGAACTACAAGCAACAAAATGTTTGTTGAAACAGTTCAGGATCTCATGCTTATTTGACCCAGGAACAAAGTTAACAAGAAGTTGTGATCGGAGGTCAGATGATTGGGAGCTGCCTGAGAGAGATTTGATAGTTTTCCAGAATCTTTTAGAATCATTTAGATTTTTGGAGGTCTGAGATAAGAAAAAGTTACGTTTTGCAGCTTTGGTGGAAATTGTGCATTTATTCTACACCTGCTGAAAACTCAACCAATCGGTGTCTGAGACAGATTTTCTCGCTGCGGCCCAAAGATGATCTCTCTTGTGTAGGAGGTCAGCTAGCTCAGGGGTAAACCAGGGGCTGTATTGTCCTTTTATTCTGAACTTGCAGAAAGGAGCATGTTTGTTTACAAAATAAATTAAACTATTGTGGAAATAGTTCCAAGCGGTGTTCACGTCATCGATTAATAGAATACGATGCCAGTCAAAGTGAGATAAATCCCAGAGGAATGACTATTCACAAAATAGTTTCAAATCCCTTTTTTAATTAATCTGGGTTTAGGATGTGGAAGTTTAGTGTCTCTGAGAGCCGCTATTACACAATGATCACTTAAAATATCTGAAAAAAAAAACTATACCAGGGAATTTGGGAGGCATATTTGTTAGAAATAAGTCTAAGATGAAATATTTTTCTGGGCAGTTATTGTTCCGTCTGGTGGGAGAGTCAATGGGTTGGATCAGATTAAGTAACAGGCAACATTCCTTAAATTTATCACAGATGGGGGTGGACTTTTCCCAGTTTAAATTTAAATCTCCGGTAAATAAAACCTCTTTGACCTTTTTGACCTCTTCTTCGCTTCTAATGGAAGCATATATAAGGTAATGAGTATTGGTCCAAGCACTGAACCCTGAGGGACCCCATGACTAACTTTGGTGTATGAAGAAGATTCATTATTTACATTTACAAATTGCAATTATCAGATAAATATAATTTAAACCAATTTAGAGCCATTCCTGTGATCCCAATATCATATTCAAGTCTCTGTGGAAGAATATTGTGATCAACTGTATGAAATGCAGCACTTAGGTCTAACAGGACCAGTGTAGACACCCGTCCATTGTCTGAGGCCATGAGAATATCATTAGTAACTTACACCAGAGCTGTTTCAGTGCTGTGATGAGCTCTAAACCCTGACTGAAACTCTTCAGATTATTTCTTTGCAGATGTTCATGCAACTGACCAGCAACTATTTTCTCTAGAATTCTTGCCATGAAAGTTAGATTAGATATACGTCTATAATTGACTGGGATTCCTGAGTCAAGGTTGTTTCTTAAGTATAGGTTTAATTGCAACAATCTTAAAGCTCTGTGGTATGTAACCATTTATTAGAAACAAATTAAGCAGATCCAAAATGTGGTTATTAATTAAGGGAAATACCACTTTAATAATAATATTTTTTTTTATTTATAATGCACTTTACATTCACAACGGATCTCAAAGTGCTACAGTGAGTGAACATCAGATAACAAGATAAAAAGCAACCATAAAAGCAATCGAGAGGAGGAACAACCAGGAGGATAATGCCTCAGAACAATCACATCAAAAACTTAAAATGCACAAAATGCAGATAAAATACTCAAATAAGAACTATGCGTGCAATAAAACAGTACAGTTCAATCAATTAAAAAACTGGGTAAAAAGAAAGGTTTTAAGACCTTTTTAAAAACATGTCACGGTCTGTGGGGCCCTCAGATATGAAGGCAGGGCGTTCCAGAGCCTAGGGGCAGCGCAGAAGAAAGACCGGTCTCGAGTTGTGCGGGACCGAGACCTGGGAGTGAAAAGAAGATGAGTGTTGGAAGAGCGGAGGGTGTGTGAAGGACAATGAGGGGTGAGAAGTTCTTTTAAATAAGATGGCACATTACCGTACAAGTATTGGAAGGTGAGCAGATAAATTTTGTAAGTGATCCGTGCAGAAACGGGAAGCTAGTGTAGTGAACGGAGTGCAGGGGTGATGTGCTCATGCTTACACACTCTCATCAGGACCCTGGCAGTGCTGTTCTGGACATACTGTAGTTTTTGTATGTTCTTGCCAGGAATCTCGAAGAGAAGTGCATTGCAGTATTCCAGTCTGGAGGAGACAAAGGTATGGACAAGCTTTTCTGCATCTGTGAAGGACGGTGTAGACCGAAGCTTTGCAATATTTCGAAGATGAAAACAAGAAGTTTTACAGATATGCTTTATATGGCTTTCAAAGGTGAGTTGTGGATCAAAAATAACACCAAGATTGGTGACTGTATTGGAAAGAGAAATGTTCTGGCCAGAGAAAGTGATACTGAGGGTTTTTGTTGTTGAATTTGATGTGAAGTACCAATTTGAATTGCTTCTGTTTTTGAACTGTTAAGGTCAAGGAAATTTTGCTGCATCCATGCCTTTATCTCTTCCAGACAAGCTGTGAGTGTGGAAAGAGAAGAAAGTGGAGAAAATGGAGAAGCTGAAGATTATGTAGATGGGGTCTCAGACACATTACTACCCAGCTTAAAATACAGCTGAGTATCATCAGCATAGCAATGGAATGAGACTCCATAGCTGCCGATAATACACCCAAGTGGTACCATGTACAAGTTGAAAAGAAGGGGTCCCAGGACTGATCCTTGGGGCACACCACAAGAAACAGGATGGCTCAATGACTTGGCACGCCCAATGGAGACAAACTCTGTTCTGTCCGTCAGGTATGATCAGAACCACTCCAGGGCAATGCCAGTGAGCTCTGCAAAATGTTGTAAACAGTGGAGCAAGCTGTAATTATCCACCGTGTCAAAGGCTGCTAAAAGATCGAGAAAAATAAGGAGAGAAGAGGAACCACAGTCAGCAGTGATCAGCAGGTCATTTGTGACCTGAATCATAGCAGTTTCAGTGCTATGAACAGTACAGAAACCTGATTTAAATTTGTCCAGTATACTATTGCCATGTAGATTCTCTTGTAGGTGAACTGAGACTAATTTCTCCAGAACTTTAGCGAGGAAGGGAAGGTTGTAAATGGGTCTGTAATTTTCCAGGTCATGAGGATCATGGGTAGGTTTTTTGAGAAGGGGTTTAATTATGGCTGATTTCAGGGCAGGGGAAATATGACCAGATTGGAAGGATCGATTAACTATGGTGGTGATAAGAGGACAGAGAAAGGCAATGTTAGCCTTGACTAGGACTGTTGGGAAGGCGTCAATGTGGCGGGTTTCATGGCCCTGACAGTGACTTTAACTTCCTTCACACAGACCTCTGGGAAAGAACAAAAGGGTGGAGGGTTCCAAAGCTGTACATTTGCAGCCGGAGAGAGGGTAGGGGGTGAAGTGGTGAGGGCTGATCGGATTTTTTGGAACTTGTTTTGGAAAAAGGAGATAAAGTTATTACAAAGATCATTAGTGGAGTCAGTGAGTGATGTTGTTTGTGGCTGAAGGAGGTGAGTGATGGTTGAAAAAAGTATTTTGGATTTATCAGGATTATTAGAGATTATAGATGAGTAAAATAAAGATCAAGAGTCTTTGAGGGACCTAGCATACATCTTACGATACTCCATATAAGCTATCTTGTGAACTAGCAGACCAGAAGCCAAGAAGCGTCTCTCAAGCACTCGACCAGCTACCTTAATTTTCCTCAGCTCTGGGGTAAACCAGGGAACTGTGTGTGAAAAGGCGACTGTCCTCTCTCTGACAGGAGCATGGTGGTCTAAGATGCTGGAGAGGCTGATGCTTGTAGATGAACATATGCTGTCATATATTCATAAATTAAACGGATTCTTTCATTTTTCTGGACTGTATAATGTCGTGCATTGAATTTAATAAAATGTAACGTGAGACGTTAATTATCTTTGACCCATCAAAATGAACGTGGTCATTTATTTACAGAATCAAAATTTAACATCACACATTTACATTAATTTGGCAAAATATGGAAAATAACAACATGGCTTAATTAGCAAGCTGTACAATTTGATTAACCATACGGCGATGGTTGAAAAACTTCACAACAGACATTTCTGAAAATATCTGGAATGATTTGAAGCAAAAGAAGAGTTTAAAGATAGAAAATGAAGTTTAAGTTGAGAGAAAAAATGGACGAGGGAAATGTTTGTGTCGGCATCAGAACGGCACTCTCCGGGTTTTTCACAGCTTCTTCCCCGGTACACTTAGGTGGTATAAATCAACTCTTTTACCTGGCGGAGGTGATTCCACTGGTACGGAGTTCCATTTAACGCACCCTTTCAGCGTCTCCGTAGGAACAGCTGTGAATCGTCCGAAGTAGCGACGGTATTCCGTCCGACACAGGTTCACCTCTCGGTGGACTCACATGAGTGGAGTCCGTCAGAAGTTCCACTCAGATGTGGAAGATTGCATAATTCCCACAAGACTCGGAAGAGCTCTGGATCATGCTGGACTTCTGTTCTCCCAAACGACTGGAGCTGCAAACTCTCCACCCGACTCGTTTGAACTAGGAAGTACCGACATTTAAAGAGTTCTATTTCCGGTTCATTTGGGAGGTTCCTGATTGGTCAATATCGACCAGACAGGGGTGTGTTTTTGTGACGTAAGAGGTCACTAGGAGTCAGAAAAACAGAAAGTGTTTTGGAACAGATTGAAAATTTTTTAGAGACAGAGAGAGAAATGTTTGGACGAGTTGGGTGAAAACAGGTGCCAGCTTCTCTATTTACGTCTGAGAGGATTTAAAAACATGACAGTTCGTTCCAACAACTTGTTTTGCGTTTGACTCCAACCTTGGACCAACTTACACTTGCTCATTCAAAGACAGAAAATCAGAAAATGCATAATTACTCTGTAACAGACCTTAACATGATTTCTACTTTGCATGAGGATTAAAATCATTATTACTGTTTCACAGTTGAATTAAAAATGATTAGTTCACTGCAACATCTAAAAATAGTTTGAACTAAAAACACTTTGATTATCAAACATTTGTAAAATAGTAATGATAATAGAAAGTAGTGTTCTTTCACTTGATCAATTCAAGAAAGAAAGTCTCAGGATGGGTCAACCTGTATTTTTGGATTCAAATCAATGAAATGACAGTTTCTGTCCCATAAGGTCCTTAAGGTCAGGATTTGACCTCAGGCCTAGTTCACTACATGCTGTAGAAGTCCACTGCATTGAGGGAAGCTGGAAGGGAGACAGGAATGAGGACCTTAAGATTAGCTGCTAGTAGTTCAGAGTTAATGTTTTTCAGATTTCTAAAATAAATCTGTTGCTTTGGTTTGATGCCACTGTCTAGGAAAGGAAGCTCCAAATAGATGATTTTGTGATTGGACACACCCATGTCTTATATAGAGAGATGATGCACAGTTAGAGAGTTAGTAATGACTAAGTCCAGGGTGTGTCCACGAGAATGTGTTGGAAGCTTGACATATTGTTCTAAGTCCATACAGTCCAGAAGTTGAAGGAATTCAGCAACTAGATGATTAGTAGGCGTATCAACATGAATATTGAGATCCCCGAGTATGAGTATGTTAGTGGTTGTAGAACAGAACATTGACAGAGTCTCTGACATCTCAGCAAAAGAGGAAGGATGAGATTTAGGAGGCCTATAAATGAGGAGCACTTTCATTGAGTTTGGTGGTTTGGAGGAGAAAGACAAACACTCAAAAGAGGACAACTCAGACAGAGTCACAGGTGAAAGGTCCAAATGATCTTTAAAAATGACAGCCAGACCACCGCCACAACATGAACTCTGAGCTCTCTGGAGATATTTAAATTCAGCAGGACATGCATCATTGAGAGCAGAGAAACTGTTTGGCTGATGCCAAGTCTCTGTAAGGCACATAATATCCAAATCCTTAATCCAGAATGTGCTCCTGGATGAGACATGCTTTATTAGTCAAGGACTCTACGTTGAAAAGTTAAATGGTTTTTTGGTTCCACTGAGGAAGCAAAGCCTGAGGACTATTTGGTTGGGCTCTCCAATCTCTGGTGCTGAGGTGGTTAAAAAGCTCCTTGATTGCAGAGCCCAGGTGTGGATGCGATTCGCCCGGAGGAAGGAAGTAATTTATGTAAAAAGAGATGAACCATCTTTAAGCAGAGGAGGAGGTCTCGGATGTCAACGTTCAAAAAACTTATAATGCAGCTTTAGGACTGATACCCAGCCAGTTTCACACCCATCAGGAATGTCATCCATGTGACCAGAGTGGCCCATCTGTGAATTAGATTAAGAAAAAAACCTTAACAAACCCCTACTGTGGGGTGTGATAAGTCAATCTCTATATATATATATACACCTCTGACGCAGAAACGAAGACAAAACAAAACACGCGTAAACCTTCACCTCCTCGTGCGGTTGGAACAAAGAAACGCTCCCTTCCCCCACACGAGTGCTTTACCACACACACACAGACAGAGTGTCTGTCAAAATCCGCAAAGCACGGCACACAATGAACTTATTCTAAATATACACTACGGTGATCTCCCAGACCACCGGAAATTTGGCAAACACTATGCTATTTCACTCATTTTCTCTCAAAGCTAAACTAATAATGGGGTCCAATTTAGGCGGCAGTCAACACTGGCCAGAGGAGTCCCGACCCTCAGCCCCCCAAGACGTTTGTGAGACACTTAGGACCTTAATCTCGTCAGATCAAAGTTTTGGTGGCCAATCCCGCTGAATTGTGAGAGAAAACGTTGTCACCCACGTGACTTCCGGCAGGCCTTCCGCTGTCCACCGGCACAAGTCCACAAAACTTGTGAAAACTACCTAAAAACGTCTAAGTAAGCGTTCGGCGCTAAAACCGTCTGAATATCGTAACCCACCTCGTCAGAATTAACACGAACCACCGAGAGTTATCTTAAATAAAACCATCTTTATTTTCCGGAGATGGCCGCATGCACACGAACAGAGGAAGTTGAATTTAGTTTTAATTTAGTTTACAGCCGAAAAGCCAGAAACTCCGGACCTTAAGGTCCAAACAGTTAACCAGCTTACCTGAAAGTAATGGGCCCAGTTCCTCTCTCTGTGTGCACCGCAAGCCACCTCGATCCAATTCAGTGTAGGCCGCATCACCTCGCCGCACGTCGTGTCACCATTTGTTGTGGTTAGAATACCACGTCGTGTTCAAAACGGTGGAGGCGTCGCCCTTCGTATAAAAGATTTATTTGACACAACATGGGTTACAGATATTCAGAGACAAACAATTACATTAATAAGATATATGCATATAAATGGAGCATTAAGAACGAACCGCCTTGTGTGCGCCTCCCGGAAAATGCTCGGTGGGCGTGCGTCATTTCCGGCCTTTTATCCCCGCTTGAGAAGGCTAGCTTCCTGATTGGTTCAGCTTCTGTCGCTATGGTTACGACTTAGCCCGCCCCCTCAAGGACGTTGACGTCTATATTTCAGATAAGTTTTGGTACACCGAAATCGGCTTTTGTTTAAAGTTTAACTTGCTATTATACTTTAGGGATATAAAATGATTCGTGTCTAAATTGTTTATACGTAATAATTAATAACTATTAATTATTACCTACCTCCTGGGTGTTAATTCAATATCTGTTGGAGGTCTGGTGATTGTTTTTAAGGCAGAATCATCTTAGTTTCTGTGTCTGCGTTTAAACTGTTAACACCGTTTGTTTAACGTGATTATACCTTAGTGATAACACTGATTTGAAATAGTTGTTTATTTCTAGGAATAATTATATTATCTAACTTATGTTCGTGTTTTTATTTGGATCATGGTTATACTCTTAATTTGATTTTACTTAGTCAACCTATATTGTCTAAATTAAAGAGCTGTGTTCTACTTTATTTATGTTAATCAGTCTGCTCTCTGGCCTGATTTGATTGCTTGTAATTTATCAAATGTGAACTTGTAAAATTATCTTTAGCTACTATGAGATTATATTTAAAGGTCAACTAGTTAGAATTAGCAAACATTTTCTATAAACATAGTTCAACCTTGGAAGAAAGACACACACACACTTTATATGACATGACATTTGAGTGCTTGATAGGAATTATAAAAAGGTATAAAATATTAAATCCAACACTTTCTTGGACTGTGAGGTCTCAGTTTCTGATAGAGGACATTTGCAAACTGAGGTGTACCGCAAACCCACCCACACAGACCAGTATTTGCAGTTTGACTCCCATTACAGTTTGGAGCACAAGTTAGGAGTCATCAGGGCTCTGTACCACAGAGCAGACATCGTCCCCACTAACTCATGAGCCAGGCAGAAGGAGAAATCCCACACAAGACAGGCTCTGGAGCAATGTGGATATCCTAACCGGGCCTTCCTGAAAGCAGAGAAGAAACCTAAACGGGACTCCAGCCAGCCATCAGATGAAAAGGAGGAACCCAGACCAGTGATTGTTCCATATGTTGCAGGAGTATCAGAGAAACTGAGGCGTTTATTTTCTAAACATAACGTCCCAATGCCTTTTAAACCCCAAAATACATTATGGCAAAGACTGGTTCATCCCAAAGATCCAGTCCCCCGGCACAAGCAGAGTAATATTGTGTATGCTGTTTAGTGTCAGGAGGGCTGTGATCAGTCTTACATCGGGGAAACTAAACAGCCACTGGCCAAAAGGATTGCCCAGCACAGAAAATCAACCTCATCTGGCCACGACTCTGCGGTCTACAGTCATCTTCAGGCCAGCGGCCACTCGTTCAGGGATGAAGATCAATCAACCTTTATTTATACAGGTAAATCCCATTGAGCCAGGAGGACTCATTTACAAGAGAGACCTGATTTCAACAAAGAAAGATGACAACAGCAACAACAATAAACAGTTATATAAAAAAAAAGCATACTACAGTTTTTTTTTTTTTTTCCAATAAATAGATAGGATGGCTAAAAGGAAAAGGTAACAAAACAAAAAACAGCTAGATTCCAAGACAAATGTAGAAAACTAACAACAGGAACATGTCAGCATTGGACCCTGCCAGGTGTCCAACAGATTCTTAAAGACACTTAGAGAGGTCAAGGTCGAGAGCTTCAAATCTTTTGATGTTCACATCCTTTATAGAGAGGAACAGTGGTTTGAGAGAGGAATAAAGGAGGCCATCTATGTGAAAAGAAACCGTCCATCATTAAACAGGGGTGGAGGCCTCCGGGTTCAACTGTCCCCCTCTTACAATGCTGTTATTGCTAGTATCACTCAGCCCCCCTGTGAATAGCAAACAGCCATCAGTGTGCTAATGATCCATCGTTAGGCAGATGGTCCTTCTTGAGCAGCTGGTTTTGGCTGTCAGAAGCAAACTGGTTGATCCACTACGAGAAGATGATATTTATAAGACTAAGCTGAGTACAGCACCTTAGACTGAGGAAGTCTTTCGGATGAAAGTCGAAACATTTCTACAATTTTTTTTGTTTTGTTTTTTTGAATGTCCAGAGGACCAGATTTAACTTTTTTAGATTTTTCTACCGGGATTATTGAGCATGCATCAGGATAGTAGCTCTGTTACTTTCATTCTGAGATTTTACCATACCAATACCAATTTATTTATAAAGCACTTTAAACAGTGACAAAGCACACCAAAGTGCTGTACATGGACAAACAGAACAAGCACACAGCAACAGATTACATAACAGGACACCAAAAAGTAGAAACCAACAAAAACAATAATGGATAACAACAACAACCGCAGCATGACCAACACAGTGTGAGGCACACAGACTCAGAACAGATCACACAGTGCTGAAAGCCAGGGAATAAAAGTGTGTTTTTAAGCGAGATTTAAAAACTGTGAGGGAGGGGGCCTGTCTAACGAGCAGAGGTAACTCATTACAAAGTCTTGGGCCTGTTACAGAGAAGGCCCTGTCACCTCTGCACTTGAGACGGGTTCCTGGGACTGTTAGGAGCAACTGGTCTGCTGATCTGAGAGAACGTGGTGGGACATACGGCTGGAGCAGATCAGTAAGATAGGAGGGGGCAGAGCTGTTTAGTGATTTATAGACATACAAGAGTATTTTGAATTTGATTCGAAGGTGAACCGGAAGCCAGTGTAGGGAGGCCAAAACAGGTGTAATGTGCTCTCTTTTGCTTGTGCTGGTCAAAAACCGGGCTGCTGCATTTTGGACCAGTTGAAGTCTAGCTATGGAGGTCTGACTGATACCAAAAAGGAGTGAGTTGCAATAGTCGAGCCTGGATGTAATGAATGCATGAGTTACTGTCTCCAGGTTATTTTTGGACAATATGGGCTTCAGCTTAGACAGTCGCCTCAGCTGGAAAAAGCAGGATTTAACAATCATATTTACATGATTGTTGAGTTTCAGAGAAGGGTCAAGTATCACTCCTAGATTAGTGACTCTTTGTTTCACTAACGGTGACAGAACGGATAGGTCGATGCAGTGGTTGGTGATTGTGTCATTGGGAGGAAACAGCATAACTTCAGATTTCTTCTCGTTGAAACTCAAGAAATTTAAAGCCATCCAATCTCTGATGTCAGCCAGGCAGTCCAGTAACGGTTGAATAGAGCGAGTACCGTTGAGTCTGAGGGGGAAGTAGATTTAGCAGTCGTCGGCGTAGAAATGAAAAGGTATGTTATGTTTCCTGAAAATAGCACCTAGTGGCAGCAGGTATAAAGAAAATAAAAGAGGACCAAGGATGGACCCTTGCAGTACCCCCCATTTAAGCGCTGCTGAGGCTGAACTAAAATCTTTGATGGAGACACAAAAGGACCTGTCAGCGAGGTAAGATCTAAACCATTCGAGGGCTGACCCAGTGATGCCCACCCACTGCTCTAACCTCGCAATGAGGATCTCGTGGTCGATTGTATCAAAGGCAGATGTGAGGTCCAGTAAGAGAAGGAGCACAGAATCACCAGCGTCTGTGAATAGGAGAATGTCGTTAAAAACCTTGAGTAGAGCAGTTTCAGTGCTGTGGAGAGGTTTAAAGCCAGACTGGAATAGCTCTAAGATGGCATTATCCTCTAGAAAGAATTTCAGCTGGGACTCCACTATTTTTTCCAGTAGTTTGGAGACAAATGGGAGTTTGGAGACAGGCCGAAAGTTGGACATGACTGAGGGGTCAAGGCTAGGTTTTTTCAGGAGAGGTTGGACAGCAGCATGTTTAAAAGTTATTGGCACCATACCTGAGGCTAAGCTGCTGTTCCCAATGCCAAGAACAGCAGGGCTCAGAACAGGAAGAAGCTCCTTAAGGAGTCGAGGGGGGACAACGTCAAAAGGGGAGCCAGATGGCTTCATGCCGCACATGACCTGCTCCAGGGAAGACAGAGAGATGGGCTCGAAGTGGTCAAGAACAGCAACACAATGAGATGGGATGGACGGATCATGAGCAGGTGGAGAAATGAGTGCCCGGGTGTTTGCAACTTTTTCAGAAAAGAAATGGAGGAAGTTTTCACACAGCTCAGTTGAGGCTTCTAGAGGTGATGGTTCACTGAGGTGTAGAACTGAGTTCAGGGTGGAAAAAAGGGCTCGAGGGTTGTGGGAGTTTGAGGTAATTATCGCAGAAAAGAACTTTGATTTGGCAGCTTTAACTGCCTTCTGATAATGACGCCAACTCTCCTTTAGGATTTGAAAAGAAACCTGCAGCTTGTCTTTCCTCCACCTGCGTTCTGCTCTCCTACACTGCTGTCTAATGGCTTGAGTGACGTCATTAAGCCATGGTTCTGATAAAAGTTTTGTTTTCCTGGTTTTAACGGGAGCAACACGACCCAGAATATTTAAGCAAACAGAGTTAAGCTGAGAGGTTAGCTCCTCGGTGGAGAGAGACAATGAGAACTGATCGATCCTCTCAGAGCTAAAAGCTTCAGTAAAACGTGCAGCAGTGAAACGGTTAATGGCGCGTGAAGTACGAGCAGAATCACATGACGTAGCAGTAGGACAAGGCGGGATGATATCAAACAAGACAGGCATGTGGTCTGAGAGAACGTTGTCACCGATTACCAAATTACAAACAGAGACATCACGTGGTAAAATGAGATCCAGAGTGTGACCGTGTTGTTGGGTGGGACCATTTACATGTTGAGTTAAATTAAATGAGTCCAACAAATCAAGGAAGTCCTTCACTAACGGCTTTTCCTGACAACAGACGTGAATATTAAAGTCACCAACGATAATAAAGTGATCATATCTTGGTGTGATGTAAGCCAGAAAATCGGAGAATTCACTTATGAAGTCCTTGGAACGAGGGGGGCGATAAACAATCGCGCACAGAACGGGAGGAGAATGTCCGAGTTCAAAAGCACTCAGCTCAAAACTGGAGCAGGGCATGAGGGTGGACAACTGTTTGCAGGAAAAGTTTGATTTAAATACAGTTAATATTCCACCACCCCGCCGGCCTGATGGCTGCGGGGCATTAAAACACAGACAGTCAGGAGGTAAAAGTTCCACCAAGGCGCTTGAATCACCCAAAGGCAACCAGGATTCCGTGAGAAAAAGAAAATCTAGTCCCTCGTCGTTAAAAAAGTCATTTAGGATAAAAGTCTTGTTGGCAACAGACCTTGTGTTGATGAGGCACGTCCTGATCTGGTCCGACACAGAACCAGCCATGGTGGGGGTGGTGCGCGCCAACGGTTGCAGATTTTTAAAAACAGCGCCTCCAGGACGGTCCAAGCACCGGGCCGGTAGACAACACCCATATCTTCCCTGATCCGGCCACGTAGGAAGCTGGCTGTGGAAACGTTGACCACGCAGAGCTTTGAGTTTTACCAGCCGGCCGGCACATTTTCCCCAGCGTCTGAAGCGATATCTCCGAGAAGGCAGGCTTGGGGCCCAGCGTAAACAAGCAGGCACGTCTGCCAGAAGGGGTGGAAGAGGGGAGGGTCCTGAGTCACGATCAAAATGGTCCGAATCAGCGACTGCAGATACAGACAATCGAAGATCGAGGAGCGGTTGTCGGTCATACACAAGCAGCGAGTTGAGATCCCAGACAAAAAACGAAAAAAGCAGAAATAATCCAAACAGTATCGTCAGAGGTAGATTGCAGGCCATGTACACGGGCGCCATCTTACCGGAAGATTTTGCTTTTGAAAACTTTAATTCCTGTTTTTCTGGATGTAAATCACATTTTTTGGATGATTGTTTCCTCTGGTATCAGATACTGTGCAGCTGGTAGGATTTTTACTGAAACTTTTTAAGTTTTGGACATTTGTTATGATACATAACCATGGCAACAAGGCAGTTTTCTACAACCAACAGCAGCTGATTATCATCTCAAAAGTTCAAATAATATCTCAACTGCAGCCCCAAATCTCAAATGAGTTGAAAAGATGTTCTGTGGACGCACTCTCATCTACCTGCCAGCTGTGCTCGAGTGCCTGGCCACTAAGATCCTGGAACTAGCAGGAAACACTGCTCATAACAGCAGAAGGACAGGATTGTCCCTCAACGCCTACAGTTGGCTGTACACAGCGACAAGGAGCTCGGCAGACTGCTGGGAGGAGTGCCCATCGCTCTGGGAGCTCTGCCCAACATTCGGGCGCTCCTACATCCTGGAGGAACCAAGAGGCCAGCCGAGTCTGGGACTCTGGGTGGACGGATCGGACGGCATCTGCTGCCAGTTTCTTAGGATCCACTGTGGGATGGACCTTTACATGAGATCCTTCCTGCCTACAGCCATCAGTATCTATAACATCTCTTAATGAAATGAGGATAACGAGTTACAACAACAAATTATTTTCCTTTGGGATTAATAAAGTATTTTTGAATTGAATTGATCTGGACAGGTCGCCAGTCCATCACAGGGTAGATATTATTTATACAACCATCCATTATCTTTACCCGCTTATTCCATTTTGGGTCACGGGGGTCACCGGTGCCCATGTCCGGCAATCACTGTGCGAGGGGCGGGGTACACCCTGGACAGGTCGCAAGTCCATCACAGGGCCACATAGAGCCAAACGAGACAAACAACCATTCACTCTCTCACTCACACCTAGGGACAATTTAGAGTTACCAATCAGCCTAACATGCATGTTTTTGGTCTGTGGGAGGAAACCGAAGCACCCGGAGAAAACCCACGCATGCATGGAGAGAACATGCAAACTCCACCCAGAAAGGCCCCTGGACCGGGGTTTGAACCAGGGACCTCCTCGCTGAGAGGCAGCAGCTCTACCAGTTGCGCCACTGTGCTGCATTTATACAACTAGTCACACTTAAAGAAAATATCTAGTGGTTAGCCTAACCTGCATGTTATTGGACTATGGAAGAAAACCCATACAAGGAGAACATGCTAATTGCACACAGAACAAACTCACCAGGGGGTTAATCCTGCTTCCTCTCTTGATGCAAGGCAGCTGCACCATTGTGCAGCCCACATTGATTCCCCAAAAAACCGTATCCACTTCTAAGCAAGTTCTAGTTCATTTTGATTCCAATAATAATTAAAGCTGCAAGCAGCATTGGAGGCCCTCGCAGCAAAGCACCGCTCCTGCCTTATGGTGACCGAGGAAGCTCCAGCTAGTCCACCTAGTCACCATCGCGAATGCTCTTGAGCCAATATCGCATGCGTTCACCACAAGGCACATTTCCCGAATCTTCGACATTGCCTTCCGTCCATCTCGTTACTTTTCCAGCTGCAGGTCTTACAAGTATATGAGAAATTTGACCTTCCAGTCAGGAGTTATGGTGACTTCCTTTTTTGTGACAAATGTTTGACAAGCACTTCTTTCATGCTTTTCAACATGTCATGTGTGGTAATCAACAGTTAGCGAACAAAGTTTCAGTCTAATATCTTACACAGTGCCAAGCTGGAAGTGTCATCCAAGACAGTTTTTTCTTTGATTAGGTGAGGCTTAAGTTATGTCATGAATCAACAATACCAATGTGTCTACAAGTGCTCACTGATGAAGCACAAAACCTCAGGTTCAGATTGGATGATATTTCACTGAGATATAACTCTTGGAATAATCTAGGGGTGCACTTGAGTCATATGTTAAACCACAATATCACTGTGTCTAGACGTGGTCACTGATTATGCACCAAAATTCTGGTTGAGATTGGATGATGTATCACTGAGATAAAACTGTTAGAATAGTCTAGGGGTGCGCACTTGAGTCAAATGGTAAAGAACAATATCAATGTGTCTATAAGTGCTCACTGATCACGCACATAAATTTTGGTGCAGATTGGATAATACAGTGAACCCTGGTTTTTCGCGGGGGTTACGTTCCAAAAAGAACCCGTGATAGGCGAAATCCGTGAAGTAGTAACATTTTTTTTTTTTTACAATTATACAATGAAATACTCCATAATACATTCAAACCAAAGAACAAAAACTTTTTACAGGCCCAAGCATTTGTTTAACAAATAAAAGTACTGTATAAATGTTTTTTTACAAATAACTACTATAACTACTGAGACTGTTTAGCCAATCAGAATGTAGAACACAATGCATGATGCAAATCCGTGAAGCAGCGAGACCGTGAAAGGTGAACCGCATTATAGCAAGGGTTCACTGTATATGATTGAGCTATACCAGTTTGAATAAGCTAGGGGCACACGAGTCAAATGTTAAACAACAATACCAATATGTCTAGAAATGCTCACAGATGATGTACCATAAAGCTGGTGCAGATAGGATAATGTATCATTGAGATATAACTGTTGGAATAATCTAGGGGGCGCACTAGAGTCATATGTTAAACCACAATATCAACGTGTCTAAAAGTCCTCACTGATGATGCACAATAAATCTGGTGTAGATCTGATGTTTTATCACTGAGCTATAACTGTAGGAATAATGTAGGTTGCGCTGTGGAGGCTATTGGCCACTTATCGTGTTCAAGGGGCAGATAATGATCAATCGTATTGATTTTGGTGCACCTTGGCTGAAATCTGTGCAATTTAGAGCCCAACTTATTGCAACGGCATTACGTCTTACTTCGCCATGTCGCGACGCCCACATCCTCAAGCAAAAACGGTTTGCGCTTTAAAGCAAATCAGACTATATTATCTGTCTTCTAACACAGGATCGTCCTGATTAGGTCAATGGTGTCAAAGAGGGAGCATTCAAAGTTAAAAAAGAGACTTCCTGTTCTGAGGGGGCGGGGCTTTGATGACGTCAAAATATGACCACAGTGGATCGTCGGACATCCAACAGGAATGAGTCATGCCAAGTTTCATGCATTTCGGTCTTTTAATGTGAAAGTTATAGTGTTTGGAAATTTCATGGCGTGAAGCGAAACTTTGAGGCCTGGCCACACCCCTTTAACATATACGAAAACGCAAGCTTTAGATAACTTTTACTCTCCTATGTCTTAAGAGCATATCAACCAAGTTTAAAGGCAATCCTTCATAATTCCTAGGAGGAGTTTGTTAAAATTCACAATTAGAAACGCCCAAAAATGACCCTTTGACCCAAAATGGCTGACTTCCGAAGATACTTATGTTCACAGAGTTTCAAAATTATCGTTCAAAAAATGGCTTGGGGCTGAGATTTTAAAATATTCTAGGGGGCACTGTGGAGGCTATTGGCCACTTATCATGGCTTCCGGTTCAAGGGGTGGATAATGATCGATCAAACTGATTTTGGTGCACCTTGGTTCAAAACTGTGGAATTTAGAGCCAAACGTATGGCGACGGCGTTATGTCTTACTTCGCCACGCCGCCCACATGCTCCATCCCAAACTGTTAGTGTTGGAAAGCAAGTTACACCAACATGTCTTCGGTCACTGAACACACTATCATGCTGATCAGGTAACGGGTCAGATAGGGATCGTTCAATGTAAGACTATACTTCTTGTTGACAGGGGGTGTGGCTTAAGTGATGTCATGATTTGACCATTCAGTCTTGCAGGGGACCGGATGTGGATCAATCACTGAAGGTTTGATATTTCAGACAGTTTTCGTGTAGGAGCTATTAGCGTTTCGTTTTTCATGGCGAGATGTCAAACTTTGAGGTCTGGCCCCGCCCCTTCAACATGCTCCGAAACTAACCATTTAGATAAGTTTGCGTCCACTGTGGAGTTTTATCAAACTTTGTTGTTCAATAAAATTTAGCAGACTGAGAACTTTGTTAAAAAACACGTAGCAAGGTTTATTTCTCTTCTGCAGAAGGGAAAACACATGAAACGAAAACGCAGCCCAAGAGTTCTTGTGTGTTCTCCAAAAACCATGAGCAGTACGGCTTCATTTATACACCTTCACACGTAACATGTTTTGACACAACAGGCGCTCATTTGCAATCTTATCAGAGTAAAAACAGACAGTACGTTTGTGGTCAGTGACTGGTTCTGGAGCTGAGTTTGAGAAACAGAAGTTAAAAGGTTTCACACTGATGTTGAAGGGGTTTAGCTGCTACAGTTTTAGATAAGCTTTAACAGAGTTTGATATAAAGTAAATGACTAATAAGAGTGATGATAAAATTGATGAACAAAATAAACTGGTATCAATGTTTTCATTTCCACAAAGTACAGATCCTTTCTGAGACTCAGAGCTAAAACTGCAGGCAAACACTTTAATTATCATTTTAAAGTAAACTGTAAATTGTGTAAACATATCAAACTTTTATATTAACAACCCAGAAAATATCAACACCACCATGCCTTTTGACCAAAATAGCCAAGTTTGAAACCGATTGAGCGAAATCCGTAGGAAGAGTTTGTTCAAATGCGGAGGTTGTAAATTGTCAAAAAGGTGTGAAAATTGGGCCGGCATTCCAAAATGGCCACCTTCCTGTTTATCGTACAATGTTGGTGCCAGAGGGTTTTCTGTGCATATTGGTGAATTGGACAAGCGTACCAAATTTCATGTTTCTATGACAAACTAAGGTTAATGTGGAGGGTATTTTGAAAATTTCTAGGTGGCGCCCTTGAGCCGTTTCTGTTGCGATTTTTGCCACACCCTTAAAATATGTAATTTTTCACCAGTCCTTATGCGTCTGCCAAATTTGGTGACTTTTGGGATATGATAAGGCCTCCAAAACGTCAATTCGTTTGGCGGAAAAAAATTGCAACTCTGGCCTGAACAGAACGATTACAATAGGGCTTCGCAGCGCTTAGCTGCTCGGGCCTAATTACAATAGGCCTTCGCAGCGCTTCGCTGCTCAGGCCTAAAAATGGCACACACCAAACATAAAAACAAACAGATGTACTGTGAAACCTCAGACCTGAGTTGGGTGGTTAAATGGACTGTAAATGCTAAATGGACTGTACTTATATAGCACCTTTTCTATCTATTCAAGACACTCAAATCGCTTTACACTACAAACTGTGCCCTCATTTACCCATTCATACAGCACTCTATTAGATCTCTACAAAGCTAATTGAACAAATCATTCTAAAGAGATTAATCAGAGCTTTATCACATTCATACACCAATGGGACACACATCGGAGGCAATGAGGGGTTCAGTGTCTTGCCCAGGACACTTCGGCATGTGACTGTTGGTGGATTTGAACCCTCAACACTTGCATTGAAGGACGACTGCTCTAACCACTCAGCCACAGCCGCCCCTGGTTAGGGTTGATACCTTGAATCTTCTGTTCCCATTTAACGTGGACTCGAGTTGATTGCTTGTTTCAGAATATTTCTGTGGATCTGAGTGTCAGTAGGTTATGCAGGATTTAAAGTGTGACCTGTTCCTTCACCTGGGCATTCCACCCACCTGACCGAGGGGCATAGTTAAAGGTGTTTGCCATCAGAAATTATCCTTTGTTGTAAGTCAGTTGTTTTGTTCTCAAGATGAAATGATAATACTACCTCTAACCTTCTCATTTCTTGTTGCTGTAGTAACAGATCTGGACCTGAAGTTCCTGTACAGGGGGCGGACGATGGGCTCCCTTACAGTCAGTAATCCCCAGGGTTGCCGTCTTTACTACGGACACCTGGAACCAACCCCGGAGCAAGTGGACTTGTTTGGGCCTGTGACTTTGCAGCAGGTCCTGTTTCCAGGCACATCTGAAATCCAGAACCAGAAGCAGCGGTTCTACACCGAGGCCCTTCTGGATGTAATGGACCGAGGTCTTATCCTGGAGATCCAAGAACAGGACATTTATGCAATTCGCCTCTGTCAGTGCAAGGTGTTCTGGTCAGGACCAGGCATGCCAGAACAGGGACCATCAAATCCAATAGAGAGAGAGAGGAAGCTTAAAGTGTTCAGCCTCAACGACTTCCTGCAAGGTCTGTTTTCTCCAAATATTTTTGATTTCCTGACCCATGAGTTTCACAAACATTATTCTGCTCTTCAGGCCTCATCCTGTTTCAGAGGGGAGAAGCTCCAAACCCTCCACCTTTTGAGGTGTTCTTCTGTTTTGGAGAAGACTGGCCTGACAAGAAACCAAAAGAGAAGAAACTCATCATTGTCCAGGTGGTTCCAGTGGTGGCTCGGATCTTGACAGAGATGTTTTCTGGAGAACTGAACTGGTCCACAGAAAGCATCCGGCTACAAATCTCAAATCCTGATGTGAAGGACCAGACAGTGGAGCAGTTCAAAGAGCTACAAAGGCTCCTGCAGACCCAGCTTGGAACCCAGGGGCCCTGGGGTTCCGGTGTTCCCCCAGGGGCCCTGAATGTTCCCATGAACAATGCATCCATTGGTTTCTCACTGGGGAATAGCTGAAAATAGTTCTGCCCCATAATCAGTTCTGAACTGGTCCTAAAGAGTTCATATCAAAACTGCTAGAATTGTTTCCAAAGAATCTGAATACTGATTGATCAAAAACATTAAATATAACAGCAATGCCACAAACAATTTTCTTTTTTAAAAGTTCAGCTTTATCTGTTTCCTCGGAATGTTGCACTCCGTGTTACAGAAATGTTTCAAGATAGCGCATATTAGAGCTGGGCGATATCTCGATATTTTTAAAATATCGAGATCCTTCTTTTTTTTTTTGGCGATATAAGTTGAGCTATCTTGATATAAAACGACATAGTTTTATACTTGGAAATCCTGCCGTCTTCTTTCTCCCAGGCGGCCCCCTTCCTTCTAGAATCAGAATCAGTTTATTATTGCCATGTCAATGAACGAGGTTCACAAACTAGGAATTTGCTTCGACATAAGGTGCGAATAGTAATAAAGTAAAATAAAGTAAAAATAAAGTAAAAATGAGAACATTACATAAGACATAAGACCTGTGTACACCCACAAATAAAGTAAAATTAAAAACATAACATAAACATGTGTACACCCATACAATAGAAAACAATAAAAAAGCTTAGAAAACAGTACAAATGGAGTATTCAGTTATAATACAGATGTAATGTGACCAAAGCAGAAATTATGAGGTAGCATTATGAGTGTTCAGGAGTCCAACAGCAGAGGGGAAGAAACTGTTCTTATGGCGGGAGGTTCTGGTCCGTATGGACCAAAGCCTCCTGCCTGAGGGGAGTGGTTCGAACAGTCTGTGTGCAGGGTGAGCAGGGACAGCTGTGATCCGACCTGCTCGCCTCACAGTCCTGGAGACGTACAGGTCGTGGAGAGATGGAAGGCTGCAGCCTTCTCAGCTGAGCGCACAACATGCTGCAGTCTGAGTCTGTCCCTGGCAGTGGCCCCGGCGTACCACACCGTGATGGAGGAGCTGAGGATGGACTCGATGATGGCCGTGTAGAACTGCACCATAAGCTTGGCCGGCAGCTTGGCCTTCTTCAGCTGTCGCAGGAAGTACAGTCTCTGCTGGGCCTTCTTGATGAGGGAGCTGATGGTCGGCTCCCACTTGAGGTCCTGGGTGATGGTGGTGCCGAGGAACCGATAAGAATTCTACCTCCTCGAACACACACAGCCCTCAGCCGCGCTCCCCCTCCCCTTCCTGCTTCTTCAAGAGGTGGGCGGGCAAGAGGAGATGTTTAGCAGAAGTCAACACAGCAGTTGAGCGTATGTGAACTGCAGGTCTGACAGAACTGTCTCCTTCCTTGAAGCAAACTACGGTTCAGAGCTCATTTAGCTGTGCTCTGTGCCTTTTAGAGGAACACGGAGAAGAAGCGCAACATTAATAAATCAACAGTTTATCATATCACTAACGATACGGTCCTTAGCGGCTAACAAGACAACGCTTTAGCCATCGTGTTCAACAGCCGACGGGACCGTTTCTTTAGCGATATGATAAACTGCTGATTTATTAATGTCGCACTTCCTCTCTGTGTTCCTCTAAAAGGCACACAGCGCAGCTAAATGAGCTCTGAACCGTGGTTTGCTTCAAGGAAGGAGACGGTTCTATCGGACCTGCAGTTCACACACACTAACGTGAAGGCGGCACAGCTGAATGAACTATATAGCTCCTTTCTGTCTTATCAAGATACTCAAAACTCTTTACAACACAATCTGTGCCTCATTTACCCATTCAAACAGCACTCTACTAAATCTCTACAAAGACTAATCAGAGCTTTATCACATTCATACACTGATGGGACACACATCAGAGGCTATGAGGGGTTCATTGTCTTGCCCAGGGGCTCTTTGACATGTGACTGCTGGTGGAATCGAACCCCCCAGCTCTCCCATTGGAGGACGACTGCTCTAGCCTTCCACAGCTGCCCCCAGCTGAAGAGGATCATTGTTTAATATATGTAAATAAATGTCTAAAAAATAAACTATTTAATATATTTAAATTGTTTATTTTTAGGCATTTATTTTGTACAGTTACAGCTGTTAATAAATTTCAGTTCAATTCAGTTTATTTATATAGTACCAAATCACAACAAAGTTGTCTCAGGGCACTTTACAGAAACATTCACATAAAAGCCAATTAGTAAAGTTCTTTATCTAAGGAATCCAGCAGACAAGTAGAATCTTGGCTTCATTGCAGTCTCCCATCCTGAGCAAGCACAGTGGCAACAGTGGAAATAAAAAACTCCCTTTAAAAAGGAAGAAACCTCCAGCAGAACCAGGCTCAGGACAAGCGGCCATCTGCTTTGACCGGCTGGTAAATGATAAATGGTAAATGGACTACTTATATAGTGCCTTTCTGTCTTATTTCAACATACTCAAAGCGCTTTACACTACAATCTTTGTCCTCATTTACCCATCCACACCACTCTACTAGATCTCTACAAAGCTAATTGAACAAATCATTCTAATGAGACTAATCAGTGCTTTAGATCACATTCATACACGGATGGGACACACATCAGAGGCTATGAGGGGTTCAGTGTCTTGCCCAGGGACACTTCAGCATGTGACTGCTGGTGGATTCGAACCCCCAACTCTCGCATTGGAGAACGACTGCTCTAACCACTCAGCCACAGCCGGCAAAACTTTGACTCAAATATATTTTTGTTATTTATGGAAAGAAAATTATCTATATATATATATCGTATATTGCGATTTTTGTAAAAATATTGAGATATTTATTTTGGTCCATATCACCCAGCCCTAGTGCATATACATAGCTAACCCGGGGACCACTACTCTGCTTGCTGAACAGTTGTTAAATCTTAGCTTGTGCGTTTGGATCCTCAGTTGTTCTGTACATCACCTCCCAAGCATAGACAGTTGTTTTAAACACTGTTACTCAATAGGTTTGACTGAACCCAAAAAAAGTCGTCAGGTCCTCTGGACGGGTTCAAAAATTAAAACTGTAGGAACGTTTCGTCTTTCATCCAAAACACTTCTTCATTCTTCTTCTCAAGACTGAAAAAGTATTTTGGATGAAAGAGGAAACGTTTCAAAAAATTTTTAGTTTTTTGAATCCATCCAGAGGACCTGAGTTTTTTTTGTTGTTTTTTTCTACCTGGATTATTGAGCATGCATCAGGAGGTTTTGACTGAGAGTTTTTTTTTAAAGCCTGAGAGAAGTTTCAGACTAATTTCCACAGATGTAATCCTGTTATAACCTCTGATCTTCGTTGGTCTTGGTCTTTATATTTCTCTTGCTGTGATCTTGTAGAGCCGTCCAGATCAACAGTTCTCCAGACTTCCTGATGGTCTTTTTCAATTCAGTTTCAATTCAATTTATTTATACATTGCCAAGTCACAACAGAAGTCATCTCAGGGCACTGAACAGAAACATTCATATACAGTAGTCCTTCGCTACTTAGCAGTTTGACTTTAGCAGACTCGCTCTTTCACGGTTTTTCAAAGCAAGATTGGACATGACACACAATTAGCTGATTGATGGATGAGCCGCATGAACAGCATGGATTGTTTATTTAAAATATATATATTTTTTAATGATTTAGCATCTGCTGCACAGCCCACAGGTGCAGGGAGAAGCTACCTCCTGCAGCGTGTCATGATCTTCGCTCTCTGCCTCCTGCCAGCACTCTCTGCCACGCCCACTTTTCTGTTGTAATCATACTTAATAATTTTTCTGTTCATTTTTGTTTATTTAAACAAAATTCAGCAAATATGTGTTATTTTTGCTTATTCTGCTAACTTAGGCTTGTTCTTCCATTTCAGCTACATTTCAGCATGTTTTAGCTCATTTCAGCTGTTTTTCAACAATAAGCAATCACACTGCATTTTCACAGGAAATGCAATTTCTCTAGTTAAACTTTAAATCCTAAATATGTCAATTTCTGCTCGTGCTGCAGCAGTTTTGTGAAGGGTTAACTCTGCTCTCTGGCTGCAAAGATCGACTTTTGTCTCCCAACTTAAAATTCAAGTATAACACATCGTAAAATCGTCATAATCACAAAATATAAAAGTGTTAAGTTATTTTTAATTATTTTAGAACTTATATGTTGAGTTGTTAAAGTGTAATTGATTAAGAAGTACATTTCTGCTCCGTGCTGCAGAGCTGCGTGAAGGGTTAACCTTTCATGTCCTGCTGCACTTCTCTACAATTTAAATTTAAATACTGTTTTTACATAAAAAATCCAGCATGGATTGTTTATTTAAAATATTACAGTATTTAAATTTAAATTGTTTATTTACACAGAAGGAGGGAGATTGGGAGGTGATGAGTAGTGATTGCAGCGAAGAAGTGGGCTGGCAGAGAGCGGAGATCATGGCGTTCTGTCATGATTCACGCCTGTGAGGTTAGATTTTCTATCACCCTGTGCACTGCTTGGTGTCTTTGGATCCTTCTCTTCTGGCTGCATGTAGGTTTAAGGTTGTCTTCACTGATCAAACCGGTTTGTCTTCACTGTAGCACCTACAGCTCTGATTATCTTTCAATTAGCTGCACCTGTCTCTGCACCCTTTATAAGTCAGACTCACACAGGGTGATTGCCAGACCTGAGCCGGTTTGAGTCTGACGTTGAGGGAGGTGCGGCGTGTGATAATTTAAAACAATTTACTAATACCAGCTGAATGGTTAAAAATTTGAAATTGAAAACAAAATAAGAAAATGAAGATAAAGAAATAAAGAATCTTTGAGTGTCTGGAATTCGACGTCGAGGGAACACCCAGGACGCTATTGGTAAATCCCATAGACTGGTGAAGGAACTCTGGATAAAGACTACAGCGGGTAGGCACAGCTGTGCTGTGAATGGGCCAGAGAGGGAAAGTAGTGTAGGTAATGAGAGTGAGGTGCGTAGTGATAATTCATGTAGTGAGAGGATGAGTCCAAAAAGAGGAAATTCTTCGGTGGTGGCAGATGCAGTAAAGAAGGGAAGGGTAGTGACAAACTGGGATGAGTCTGAAGTAGAAATGGAGAGGGAGGTAAAGGAGTTCAAAGTCTTTGATAGAGTCAATGAGGAGAAGGGACTTCAATTAATCAACCCAGTTAAGCTATCCACTATTTTGAAGAATCAAGTGGGAGACATTACAACAGCAAAAATTCTGAGAGATGGAAACTTGTTGATTATTTGCAACACAGAAGAACAAAAAGACAGAGCATGTAGGCTGAGAGAGGTGGGAAAGTGTAAAGTGACAAGTGTGAGCCTTGTACAAGAAGGGAATAGGTGGAAGAAAGGAGTGATTTGGGGGATCCCGGTTGAAGTCTCAGTTGAGGAAATAAAATCAAATGTTAGAGGGGGAGAGTTAAAGATGTGAGAAGGCTCCAAAGTTTTAAAAATGGAGAGAAAAGGAACAGTGAAAGCATTTTGCTAGAATTTGATGAAGAAACACTTTCCAGGAAAAGTCTATTTAGGGTTTATGGCCTACAGTGTGAGAGAATGTGTCCCACGTCCACTTAGGTGTGTAATTGTCAAAGATTTGGCCGTACAGCTCAGACATGTAAAGGAAAGAGAAGGTGTGCACGGTGTGGAGAAGATCACGAACATAAAAAGTGCAATAAGGGCAGACAACCAAAATGCTGCAGTTGTGGTGGAAGCCACAGTGTGGTGTATGGAGGCTGTGAAGTGATGAAGAGGGAGGTACAGGTCCAACAGGTCAGAGTATGCAACAAAAGCCTGGTATCCACAGGTCTGGTTCTTGTTGTAGCCTGTTGTGGCCGGTTCTGGTGGGACCTCTATTTTTCTGTCTCCACTTTGCCTATAGTTCCCGTTTAGTGGGCGGATTGTTCACCTCTAGTGGGCGGATTATTAATATCAATGCACCTTACCAGCTGGTGGCGGTAGTGCTACATTAAGCTCTTTTCTAAGCACCACTAACATGTATTAGAAGAAGAAGAGCCAGAAAACAACACACAACCAAAACGGATGACCTCGATGAACTTGAAGCAGAACCAGCCGCACAGCCCGTCCTGGTCGCTGTCCCACAATATGGAGAGCAGGGCCGAGGTGTCAGAGATGCTCTGATGGAGTACCTCATGAGCTGTAACTTATCCTAATTCCACCCCTTAATCTTTTTTACCTCCCCAGCCTTCTTTAGATACAAGTGAACGTTAAAGTGTTGATTTGAAAATAAACATGGATTAATAATTATTCTTGATTTTTTAATGTACAGACATGCCTTATTACCAGGTTCGTGGAAAAATGGCAAAACAAACACTTCTGCTGTGCTTCTATCACATATGCTGCGTTTTTTAGCGGCTGTAGTTTTAGAAAAACTCTTTTACTCTTTAATTTTTGTTTTTAACAAAGAACCAAAACCTACAACAAGAACTTTATATTTGTTTATGCATATATACATTCATCTATTTTAATATTTATATATATATATATATATATGTCTTCTTGGGCGCTGTACAGGTCTGTCGTGGTGAAGAGAGAGCTGAGTCAAAAGGCGAAGCTCTCAATTTACCGATCGATCTACGTTCCCACCCTCATCTATGGTCACGAGCTTTGGGTTGTGACCGAAAGAATGAGATCTCGGATACAAGCGGCCGAAATGAGTTTTCTCCGCAGGGTGTCTGGGCTCTCCCTTAGAGACAGGGTGAGAAGCTCGATCATCCGGGAGGGACTCGGAGTAGAGCCGCTGCTTCTCCACATAGAGAGGAGCCAGTTGAGGTGGCTTGGGCATCTGTTTAGGATGCGTTCTGGACGCCTCCCTGGTGAGGTGTTCCGGACACGTCCCACCGGAAGGAGGCCCAGAGGAAGACCCAGGACACGCTGGAGGGACTATGTTTCTCGGCTGGCCTGGGAACGCCTCGGGATTCCCCCGGAAGAGCTGGCCCAAGTGGCTGGGGAGAGGGAAGTCTGGGCCTCCCTACTTAGGCTGCTACCCCCGCAACCCGACCCCGGATAAGCGGAAGAAAATGGATGGATGGATGGATGGATGGATGGATATATGTCTTCAGCCAGATACTTCTTCAGATCCCTTGTAAGACAGACTGCTACAAGAGATCCTTCCTGCCCACAGCCATCAGCATCTAGAACAACTCTTTAATGAAACCAGGATGATGAGTTACAACATTTAATTTCCCTCTGGGATTAATAAAGTCTTTTTGTAATTTGATTTGTATATATGTATGCATGCATATATGTATATATATATATATATTATGTACATTACATAATAACCTACATTTGATTTGACATTTGTAGTGAACTAGGCCTGAAGGTCAAAACCTTGACCTTATGCACCATATGGGACAGAAACTGTCATTTCATTGATTTGAATCCAGAAATACAGGTTGACCCATCCTGAGACTTTCTTTCTTGAAAATTCAAGTGAAAGAACACTCTCTTTTCTATTATCATTACTATTTTACAAATGTTTGATAATCAAAGTGTTTTAGTTCAAACCATTTTAGATGTTGTAGTGAACTAATCATTTTTTATTAACTGTGAAACAGTAATAATGATTTTTAATCCTCATGCAAAGTTAGAATTCATGTTAAGGTCTGTTACAGAGTAATTATGCATTTTCTGATTTTCTGTCTTTGAATGAGCAGTGTAAGTGGTCCAAGGTCGGAGTCAAACGCAGACCAGTTGTTGGAACGAGCTGTCATGTTTTTACATCCTCTCAGACGTAAATAGAGAAGCTGGCACCTGTTGGCACCTGTTTTCCGCCAACTCGTCCAAACATTTCTCTCTCTGTCTCTAAAACATTTTCAATCTGTTCCATAACATTCTTGCTGTTTTTCTGACTCCTAGTGACCTCTTACGTCACAAAACACACCCCTGTCTGGTCGATATTGACCAATCAGAAACTCCCAAATGAACCGGAAATAGAGCTCTTTAAAATGTCGGTACTTCCTAGTTCAAACCAGTGTCGAGAGTCGTGTGGAGTTTCCAGTCGGGTCGAGAGTCGAGTTTGGAGTCGTTGCAGCTCCCGTGCTGGGAAACAGGAAGATCCTGACATGACCACAGAGCTCTTCCGAGTCTTATGGGATTATAACATCTTCCACCTCTGGGTGGAACTCTGACGGACTCCACTCATGTGAAGTCCACTCGTGAGGTGAACCTGTGTCGGACGGAATACCGTCACTACTTCGGACGATTCTCAGCTGTTCCTACGGAAACGCTGAAAGGGTGCGTTGAATGGACTTTTGCCAGGAGACATCTCCAGGTAAAAGAGATTTCTATCACTTAAGTGTACTTGGGGAAGAAGCTGAGAAAAACCCGGAGAGTGCCGTTCTGAATGCTGACACAAAAAAACCCCTCACCCATCTTTTCTCCCTCTAAACTTCATCTTTCCATCTTTAAAATTCTTCTATCAGGTAGAAATCATTCCAGATATTTTAGAAATGTCTGTGTAAAGTTCTCATCCACCGCCGTGTGGTCAATCAAAATTGTACAGCTTGCTAAAATTAGCCATGTTGTTATTTTCCATATTTTGCCAATTAATGTAAATGTGTGATGTGTTAAACTTTGATTCTGTTAATAAATGACCCACTGTCGTTTGGTGAGTCAAAGATAATTAACGTCTCACGTTACATTTCTAAATTCAATGCACATTATATACGGTCCAGAAAAATGAAATAATCCGTTTAATTTATGAATATATCTCATGCATATGTTCATCTACATCTGGTGGCCCGTTACGGGTTCATAAATGGACTGTGTATGCGTGTAATAATTGATTTTACATGTTGGCATGAAAGAAAAAATAGCAGATTCTGCTGTGATGAAAAGTGCAGATTTTGCTGCGATGAAACGCAGCGCAGCTGCGACGCTTGGAGAAAGCGCAGCGTGTTGAGCTGCGATGCTCAGAGACGGCTCACGGAAATGTTAGCAGCTACTGGTGTTTTGAAAGCTGAAATTGTGAGTCAACGTGTCTGTTTGAAAGCTGAAATTGTACGTCTGTTTTGTGTGACAAATTTGCTGAGCTGTGGAAACGCTTTATTCTGTTTAAACCGTGTTCCAGACGCTGTTCTGGTACGGCTCGGTTTTGAAAAGTTCGAACGAGTTGTTTTTAAATGGATGGGAAGACGTTTTGAGACCGGGGCGCCGACTCCGTGCAGCTCAGAGCTTGATTCGTTACATTTTTAACAGAAAATGGTGCATTTTGACAGTTTAAAACACGAAAAGTTGACGGACTTGTTCAGGCTAATGCTAACACACTAGCTGGAAAAACGATCCGTGATTGGTTGAAAACGGCTGAGTTGGGACGCTGTGATACGCTGAGAAGTGAGTGACGTGCCTGCGTCACTTCCTCTGAGTCAGCGTTGTAAGAACGCACCCACGTTGTTGCTCTGTCATTGGTAGATTCAGTCACGTGACCCGGAAATGAAGCTCGTCTTCTTAGGGAATTTCAATCTGTTTTTAAAGTTGAAAAACGCTTTAAAGTTGATTCTGATCCGCTGCTTCGTTTCTTCGAAGCCTAATCGCTGAAATTTTGCCACATTTGAGTTTGAAATCCGTCACTAAATGGTGTTTTTGAACAACGCTAGCCGATGCTAATTTTAAGCTAACAGCTAACGACCGGATGAGTGACGTGTCACGTCACTTCCTCCATGTCAGATTGTAAAGCTCGGTTGCACCGAAGCCTTTCCTGTGCTTAAAATCACTAATTAAAACTTGCCACATGTCCCCAAAAAACTCATGTTCATGCAAAGAAGTCATGCTTGTTGAAACAACGCCACGTTTTAGCTTGAAATACGTTCAGAAATGTTGATTTAACCGAGTTTAGCCGAAGCTAATTTTAAGCTAAGCGGCTAACGACAGGATGTCAACAGAACATCCACAGGAAGTTGTCATACGCTCCTGCTGGTAGAAAGCTAACACTGCCCCCTCCTGGGAAACTTGATATCACAGTTTCACTCCGTTTTTAGGTTATTTTGAGTGGAATTAAACGTGTTTCTTTTCTGTAAGATGAATTTTTGAGTTACTAAACGTTCCTCAAGCTGAATTTTACTGTTATCTTGCATTTAAAAAGTGATTAAGGTATTTATGCAGAAAGGCATTTACCAAAAAACCTTTTTTATTCACTGGTAATTCCTCATGATAGAGGTGCACAATAAAAAAGTAGATACTATTTAAAAGATACAGATACAGATATTCACAGAGTAGAAAAAGTTTACTCATTTGCTGGAAAAGATAATACACGTTTAATTGCTAGATCATTAAATAAGAGTAAATATATCAGAAAAAGAGACTTTTCAGATTTTATTTTACCACCTAAAACAACACATTCTCCTATTTAATTTTTAAATAGCAGATAATGGCAGAAGAAGACGGAAACGGTGAAAACATGACAGGTGTGACAGAAAAAGATTTTGATCCTTATGAGATGAAGGACTGTTTGGAGAAAGCGTTGAAGCTGCTGACAGAATCCTTATATCCATATGATATACAGGTGAACAGCATGAACCCAAAAGAGTTAGTGGACAATCTAATGGAGGTTGCAGGGAGTGTGACCTCTACAGAAATTACAAAGTCAAGTTATGAACAGCTGGCTAAAATTGCAATTTTGCTGAAAGAATCATTCTATGCAGTTGTTGAGAAAGCGGATGACCTTGCAATAAGGTTAGACAGTGAAAAAGTGGTGGTTCAGGAAATTGACGAACACTACCTTCAATTTAAAAGCGAACACGAGGTCCTCATGAGAAAACATTATGAAGAGTTGTTTCAATCACAGCAAGATGCACGTGCAGAAGTTGATTCACTGAACAGCAAAATACAGTTACTTGATGCATCACTATCTGAAGCCAGGGATGCTAAAGATGTGCTTAAAGCACAACTTGACGAATGCAGACTGGTGAAAACGGGATTACTCCAGCAATGTCTGCTTTTACAAAGTGAATGTCGGACATCACAGGAACGCCTGAAAGCTTGTGAGGAGAATCTAGCCACAGCAACAAACAAGATTTCTGACGTGGGGCGGGCTGGTCTGGAACTCAAAGACGAACGAGGTCAGGGTCCGGGTCACCCACAATCACCCCAGAAAGATGCTGTTGCACCTCCTACTCTTAATCCCATTCTGTCACCCCCACCCCCATCTCGGGTGGTAGGGGCAGACCTGCACCGACTTGCACCTCCTACTCTTAATCCCATTCTGTCACCCCCACCCCCATCTCGGGTGGTAGGGGCAGACCTGCACCAATTTGCACTACCAACCACGCAAGTGAGACCGTTGATACTGTCTCCTTCAATGGATGATTTGCAGAAAATCTCAAAATATGTACAACGCTTTGTACCTGGACCGATGGGTTCATCTGGAACAAAAGCGTACCTCAGAGATCTTGCGTTCAGATTGAGAGGTTATCCTAATGCTACGGTTGAAGATAAGATCAGTCTGATAAGGCTCACTTCGGACAGAGAGGTGTTCACCTTCATCGAGCGTCTACCTGAGGCAACGAGAAGGGATTACAACCTTCTGTGTGAAGCTTTGATCAGAGAGTACGACTCCTGCACGGGACCTGCTGGTTTCCCAGCTGCGGACAAGGTCACGCAGGGCAAAACTGAACATCCAAGAGTTTATTACAAAAGAATCTTCCAAGCTTATTTTGGTAACAGAAATGAAACCGGAATGGAGGAAGAAGGTTTTAAGTTTGTTTTCAGCAAAAATCTCCACGCTGATTTTAAACGATCAGTACAAATGATGGCAAATTTCAGAGAAAAATCCATCAGTGAGATTAAACAGTGTGCTGTGAATGTGTTCGAGGCATGTTCTCATGCTAAGACACCCATGGAAGTGTTTCCTGGTGTAAAGGTTAAACCCCTCTATCTTGAACTGGAAGGACGGCGTGCTTCGCCGCCTCCTCCTAAAAAAGTTGAGAAAAAACAGTCTGTTCAAACTAACAAACCGCGTCTTGAAGGTGCACGCTGGGACAAAAAAGCTCCTCTTTCAGAGGATGACCGTGATTATCGTAAAAGGGTTGGGCGTAGGACGCAAAGATATGGGACCCGAGAGGACCCATATAATCAGGGTAAGTACGAAAAGGAACCCCCAAAAGACGTACCTGACCGTCCCCCACCTCAGACGAAACGGACCGAGGCGAAAAAATCACAAAAGTTCCAGAAACAAGGCCCTACAGCTCTGAGCTCGGAAGAGACAGAGAAAATACGCAGGTTGTTAGAAACTTTGAAACACACTGACACGGGAACCCAACCAGGAGCACTATGCAGTAATGTAATCACTATTACATCTGAGGGCGCGAATGACAACATTACAGATGTCGGTGGAACACACCAAGACATTGCTGTTGTTGCCTCAAACAACCCCTCATCGGAAGAGGGGGGGGTAAACACACACACAAACGATGACGAGTCATCGCAAGCTGAACACTCAGAAACAGCTACTGCTGTGCTGACGGTTCAGACAAACCAAGATTACACAGACAAAGCTGAACGCGTGAAGAAGCGTCAGAAAAAACCCAAGAGGTTTCTGTGTAACTTTATCAGAAGGGGGGTCGCCAAAAAGGCGTACCTGTCAGTAACACTCGAAGGTGTCCTCACACACGAAGCACTCCTGGACGGTGGGGCAGACATAACAATTATGTCAGCTAAACTGTTCGAGGAGCTGAGGACAGCCGCTGCCGGTGTTGGCAGAATAATACCTCTCTCTGAATGTGCTATAGAAATGCAGGGTCTCTCAGAGAAGAGAACAACCCTGACAGCTATAGCAATGGTTCACATGCAGGTTGGCAAAATGACACTGTACCACCCGGTACACGTGTCTCGTGTTGACTCATTCCCATTTTTGGTTGGCCAGGATTTTATAAATCGCTTCGACGCGATTATAGATTATGGTGATCAAACAATGTGGACAAAAGTGAGCAAACCACTGCCAATAGATACGTCTCCGGAGTGTAACACAGACTGCCCAACAGCAGGTACCGCGGAAGGCGCAAAGGACTCCTCAGCCGAGGACATGAGCCCGGTGAGTACTCCTCTGACATCATGTGAAACCAAAGAGACCCACCCAGTGGTCCAAACTCTGACCCAACAAGACAGCCTCCTCTGTGAGCTGGAGCAGTCAGAGTCCACCAAACACTACCTACCACTGGTAGTTAAAGGTGTAGAGATCCAAGGGTCCCACACCAACGATGCTGTTCTGTCTAAAACTGAACTGGAACCAACGAGAACTGGTTCACCCGTTTCTCGTTATCCAAAACTTACCACATGCATCCTACATAGGCTCTGACATTTTGGTAAGGTTGGGTGTCCGCGTGGACACCATCAATGAGGTGCTGTGGTCCCTAAAACCAGCCACAAAGGATCCTCCTGTGCTAGACACAGCAAACCTTAAGGCTGGGCAGACCATTCCAGAGGCCTGCCAAGTTGCTAGCAACCAAACCACCACAGTACCACCTCAGGTGATTAACCT
>NC_056519.1:29458913-29465833 GCF_014905685.2 Nematolebias whitei
TGTAGTGAACTAAGCCTCAGGTCAAATCCTGACCTTGAGGGCCTTCCTGGGACAAGAACTGTTATTTCATTGATTTGAGTCCAGAAACACAAAATTAAGTTCATCCAGAGACTTTCTAAGTGTCCTGCACTGATCAATTGAAAGAACACTCTCTTTTTTATTATCATTACTATCTTACAAATGTCTGTTGTAAAGCTGCAAGGATACCATGTTTATGGTTTCCTAGTTGTGAAGCTAATTAATTAAGCTGTTGTTGAAATCAATTTGCCAAATTAATGTAAATGTGTGATGTTAAACTTTGATTCTGTTAATAAATGACCGCATTCATTTGATGGGTCAAAGAAAATTAACGTCTCACGTCACATTTAATAATTCAATGCACAATAGAACTCAGTCCAGAAAAATGAAAGAATCCGTTTAATTTATGAATATATCACAGATATATGTTCATCTACAACTGGTGGCCTCGTACGGTATCATAAATGGACTGTTATTCGTGTAACAATTGAATTTATCATGTTGGCATGAAAAGTGCAGATTTCTGTTAAGCTGTGTGAAACGCAGCGTGTTGCAGCTGTGATGTTCGGAGAATGTTTGCAGTTGTGGTGTTTTGAAAGCTGAAAGTAACGTCAATGTTTCATTTTAAAGCTGAAATGTACGTCTGTTGTGTGACAAAGCTGAAGAGCTGTGAAAAACGTGGATTCTGTTTAAACGGACGGGGGTTCTGTTCGACCCGGTTCTGGTCCGGCTCGGTTCTGATAAGTTCGAACGAGTGTTTTAAATGGATGGAGAGACGTTTTTAAGAACTGAGCGCCGTCTCAGTGAGCTTTGAGAGTTTATTCGCCACATTTTTAACAGAAAATAGTGCATTTCGAAAGTTTTAATGACGAAAGTTGACCGGAATGTTCAGGCTAAATGCTAATACGCTAGCTGAAATAGCGAGCAGCGATTGGTCGAAAACCACTGATTTGGGTAGCCCTGATTTGCTGAGAGACGTGTCTGTCGTAACTTCCTCTGATGTCAGGTTGTAAAACCCACCCCCGTTGCTACGCTATGATTGGTAGATTCAGTCACGTGACCCAGACATGAAGCTCGTCTTCATAGGGAATTTCAATCTGCTGTTTAAAGTTGAAAAACGCTTTAAAGTTGGTTCTGATTCACTGCTCCGTTTCTTTAAAGCCTAATCGCTGAAATTTTGCCACGTTTAAGTTTTAAATCCGTCATTAAATGGTGTTTTTGGACCACGCTAGCCGATGCTAATTTTAAGCTAACAGCTAACGACCGGATGCCACAGGAAGTCATCGCGACTCCTACTGGTCGTCACCAACAGTGTCAGGGTTAAAATAAAATAAGGTTATACTGCCACCTCCTGTTGGAAACTTGAAATCACAGTTTCACTTCGTTTTTAGGATATTTTGGTGAAATTAAACGTGTTTATTTCTGTCAGAAGCATTTTTGGGTTAATAAAAACGTTCCTCAAGCTGAATTATTACTGTTATCTTGCATTTAAAAAGTGATTAAGGTATTTATGCCAGAAAGGCATTTACCAAGACATTTTTCATTCACTGATAATTCCTCAAACGGAGGTGCAAAATGAAAAATTAGAAACTTTTTAAAGATACAGTCCAGATATTCACAGAGTTGATAAAGTTTACTCATTTGCTGAAAAGATAATACACGTTTAATTGCTAGAACACTAAATAAGAGTAAGTATATCAGAAAAAAGAAACTTTTCTGATTTATTTTACCACCTGAAACACCACATCTTCCTATTTAATTTTTAAATAGAAGATAATGGCAGGAGAAGAGGAAGACGTTGACCTTTTAAACTCCCAACCACAAGATGACATCATCCAGGGAGCTTTATATATTTTAACAAATCCAATTATTGGCGCACAATTAGAACAAATTGATGGAACTCAAAGAGCTGAAGAACTGAGAAGTTTAGGAAAAGGAGCCACGGTTAAAGAGAATAAAAAGCTGGGCCTTGAACGGTTAGCAAAAATTTCCCTGCTTCTCAAAGACGAATTGGATCAACAGGTTGAACGAAATGTCGTGCTGTCTAGAGCATATGAGAGGGAGCTCTCAGAAAATCAGCTGTCATTACAGGCTCACTCATTTGAGGAGAAGATTAGGGATAGAGAGATTCAGTACCAAGCATTGTGTTCAGACAACGATGTGCTACAACACCAGTTGCAGCTCACATCAAAAGCTCTGAACGAATGCAGACTGGAAAAAGAGGCGTTACTCCTACAAGGCGTGCGTTTACGAAGTGAATGTCAAACATCACAGGAACGCTTAAAAGCCTGTGAAGAGAAACTAGCCGCGGCAACAAATAAAAGTTCTGATGTGGGGCGAGTTTGTCTGGAACTCAGAGAAAACCAAGGACAGAGTCCGGGTAATCCGCCATCACCTCAGAAAGATTTTGGTGCACCTCCTGCTCTTAATCCCATTCTGCAACCTCCACATGTGTGTAGACACACACCTCCATCCATACCTGAAGTGGTAGAGACAGACCTGAACAAGTTTCCACTACCAACCATGCAAGAGAGACCGTTGATACTTCCTCCTTCAATAGATGATTTGCAAAAAATCTCAAAACATGAACAGCGCTTTGTACCGGGACCAATGGGTTCAACTGGAACAAAAGCGTATTTTAGAGACCTTGAATTCAGACTGGGTGGTTATCCTAATGCTACGGTTGAGGATAAAATCAGTCTGATAAGGCTCACTTCGGACAGAGAGGTGTTCACCTTCATCGAGAGTCTACCTGATGCAACGAGAAGGGATTACAACCTTCTGTGTGAAGCTTTGATCAGAGAGTACGACCCCTGCACGGGACCTGCTGGTTTTCCAGCTGCTGACAAGGTCACGCAAGGGAAGCATGAACATCCAAAGGTTTATTACAAAAGAATCTTCCAAGCTTATTTTGGTTACAGAAATGAAACCGGAATGGAGGAAGAAGAAGGTTTTAAATTTGTTTTCAGCAAAAATCTCCACACTGACATATGCATGTCAGTACAGATGATGGCAAATTTCAAAGAAAAATCCATCAATGAGATTAAACAGTGTGCTGTGAATGTGTTTGAGGCATGTTCTCATGCTAAGACGCCCATAGAGGTGTTTCCTGGTGTAAAGGTTAAACCCCACTCCCTAGAACTGGAAGGAAGGCGTGCATCGCCGCCTCCTCCTAAGAAAGGCGAGAAAAAGCAGTCTTTTCAAACTAACAAACCGCGTCATGAAGGTACACGCTGGGACAAAAAAGCTCCTCTTTCAGAGGATGAACGTGATTATCGTAAATGGGGTGTGCGTAGGACGCAAAGATATGGGAACCAAGAGGACCCATATTATCAGGGGAAGTCCGAAAAGGAACCCCCAAAAGACGTACCTAGCCGTCTCCCACCTCGGACGAAACGAACCGAGGCGAAAAAAATCACAAAAGTTCCAGAAACAAGGCCCTACACCTCTGAGCTCGGAAGAGACAGAGAAATTACGCAGGTTGTTAGAAACTTTGAAACACACTGACACGGGAAACCAACCTGGAGCACTATGCGGTGATGTAATCACTATTACATCTGAGGGCGCGAATGACAACATCACAGATGTCGGTGAAACACACCAAGACATTGATGTTGTTGCCTCCAACAACCCCTCATCGGAAGAAGGGGGGGTACACTCACACACAAACGATGACGAGTCATCGCAAGCTGAACACTCAGAAACAGCTACTGCTGTGCTGACGGTTCAGACAAACCAAGATTACACAGACAAGGCTGAACGTGTGAAGAAACGTCAGAAAAAACCTAAGAGGTTTCTGTGTAACTTTATCAGAAGGGGGGTCGCCAAAAAGGCGTACCTGTCAGTGACACTCGAAGGTGTCCTCACACACGAAGCACTTCTGGACGGTGGGGCAGACATAACAATTATGTCAGCTAAACTGTTCGAGGAGCTAAGGACAGCCGCTGCCGGTGTTAACAGGATAATACCTCTCACTGAATGTGCTATAGAAATGCAGGGTCTCTCAGAGAAGAGGACAACCCTGACAGCTGTAGCAATGGTTCATATTCAGGTTGGCAGAATGACACTATACCACCCGGTACACGTGTCTCGTGTTGACTCATTAACATTTTTGGTTGGCCAGGATTTTATAAATCGCTTTGACGCGATTATAGATTATGGTGATCAAACGATGTGGGCAAAGGTGAGCAAACCACTGCCAATAGATATGCCTCCGGAGTGTAACACAAACTGCCTAACAGCAGGTACCGCGGAAGGCGCAAAGGACTCCTCAGCCGAGGACACGAGCCCGGTGAGTACTCCTCTGAAATCATGTGACACCAAAGAGACCCAACCGGTAGTCCAAACTCTGACCCAACAAGACAGCCTCCTCTGTGAGCTGAAACAGTCAGAGTCCGCCAAACACTACCTACCACTGGTAGTTAAAGGTGTAGAGATCCAAGGGTCCCACACCAACGATGCTGTTCTGTCTCTGTGGACAGACAAATCAGCAATTAACCGAGCTTTCTATGAAACCTTGGTTCACAAACACGTTGGTCTAGAACTAATTAAAAAAGCTTTTCGCTTTCCATTAGTTCCCAATAGTTCACAGGTAATGACCGCAGAAGGAGTCATTAACCTAAAACTGAACTGGAACCAACGAGAACTGGTTCACCCATTTCTCGTGATCCAAAACTTACCACATGCATCCTACATAGGCTCTGACATTTTGGTAAGGTTGGGTGTCCACGTGGACACCATCAACAAGGTGCTGTGGTCCCTAAAACCAGCCACAAAGGATCCTCCTGTGCTAGACACAGCAAACCTTAAGGCTGGGCAGACCATTCCAGAGGCCTGCCAGGTTGCTAGCAACCAAACCACCACAGTACCACCTCAGGTGATTAACCTAATGGTGCGAATCCACATCATAGCCGGACAAGCTATTAGCCATAAACAGGCACATTTTCAACCTTCTCCTGCATTTTTCAACTTGGGACTGTCCGTGGAAGCCACGAACCAAGTGAGCCTTGACTCCAGGACCACATCTATTGCTGTGTGTAACACAGGCACGGATGAGGTGATGATCCCAAAAAACACTATGCTAGGATGGTTGATTTCCACTGATTTTCATGATTTTGAACTAGGCATTCCATTTCTGGGATGACTCCCAGATAACCTGGTACCGAGTCAAGAAGCTGGGCCAGTATGGTTCACAAAACCAACACAGGCCATAGCTCTTTTCTCAACCGATGATGTTGACCAAGGGCCTCAAACTTATGGTGTCTTACCCATACACAGGTCCGCCGACTCAGAAAGGGATTCGTTGGAGATCCCCACGGAGCAAGAACCCTTATCAGTCTCATCACAGATTGATCAGGTGGTCGCCCAAGCCGACACTCTGACATCTGATGAAGAAAGAGACGAACTTCGCCAAGTTCTTTTAAAATATGAAAAGTCATTCTCAACTGACACAGATATCATCCAACTTCAGAAGTTGGATCCTGCAGTTAACTCGATGATACTGTATCTGTCTGACCCAGACAAATACACTCCATCGAAAGGCGAACTGGATTCCAATCCAGACCTTAAAGTCCTCTTTCAGCTGCGCAAACAGTTAAAACTACTCAAGGACAGCCTAACTTTAGCTCATGGAGCGACGTCCTCACCCGTGTTCGCGGTCCCCCATGACCGAAGGGGGGTGACGCCAGTTAGGGTAATGCTACCAGACGCGATAACGTGATCAAATCTGACATTCAGAGTGAGTGGCGCACCGAAACGTCGTTTTCTAGTTGCTTAATCACTACTTTTGTCGATGTTGAAACGTTGTTTTACTGGTTGCTTAGTCACTGTTTTGTCGATGTTGAGACATCGTTTAATTGGTTTTTGGTATTGTTTCTGAACACCCCAGGTAAGAATGAATTTTGTGTGTAGTTGAGTTAGAGACTAAGAGGCCTTTAACTATGCCAACATGCAGTTCATTTGTTAAAATCTAATCTTTGCGGAGTCAATGTAGATTAATGCTACCTTAAGTACCATAATCTACATTGGTCTCACAACGCTTAAGCCGAACCTACTCGAACAATTCTATTCGGGGGGATAGCTAATTCTTTTTGATGAGTCTCGCCATAGACTTCCAAAAAAAACATTTATGGGGAAACCAAACACCCAATCTCAAGTCGTTCGTCTAAAAGGACAACAGACAATTGAACCGAACTATATTTTGCCATGTAAATCTAACTTAAACCAAGTTAGGAATGGAAAAATAGTTTGGAATGCCTTTCTATAGGTATAAACCCCTATAACCACTCTTTTCAGCATGCTCCACCCCTTAACTGGTAGCTGTAGCTGTCCCCAATCATAATAGCTTACATACCAGGTGCATATAGGTTAAGGCCTTATGTAAAATCCCCTTCATAAGCCCACCTTAAACCACATAATTGCATGACACATTGAACCAGAACGGCACCGACTGGACGTCGCCCAGAGACGACCTTCGCTGGAGGAGACCTGCAATCCTGACGTTGGTCTCCACTCTTCATCCAGTGGCCGCATCTTCAGTTCAATCCAAGGGAACCCCTCTGTATGCTGATCAATCAACACCTCCATTCGTTGTGGATTTACCGTTGTGGATTATATGACTTTTTCCAATGGATTACAGACTCTGTTTCCAAGGGGTTAAAGCAGTGCTACAATGGAATTACCAACAACATTATGGAATTACCATCAACACAATGGAATTACCAAAAACATTGTGGGATTACGTCCTTTGACTTTTGTTTTCCTTGCTGGATTACATCAAGCTCAAGGACATTCGAAGGCGTAAGTTCATGTTGGAATTCATCCCCATGGACAGGCGATGATTTCCAAAGGGGGGACTGTAGTGAACTAAGCCTCAGGTCAAATCCTGACCTTGAGGGCCTTCC
>NC_056519.1:29465933-29477863 GCF_014905685.2 Nematolebias whitei
ATGGCCATAAGGGCCACTCCACACACGTCGACTGGCATCTCTCCTTTCGAGATGATGACGGGTCGACAAATGACTCTCCCTCTACACCTGTTGTACCAACCAGGCGATGCTGCCATGGCAACAGCCTACACTACACAACAATACATGAAAGACTTGGAAAAACACCTTAAAAACACTTTTGCTTTCGCACAGAAAAACCTGGAAAAATCAGCTGAAGGACGCAAAGCGTACTACGACCAAAAGGCCTCTCACGAGGAACTCCAAGTGGGAGACAGGGTCTGGTACTACACGTTTGCCCCCACAACTGGGAGAAGAGAGTCCGGGACCGGAACTCTCGCCCGTAAACTGATGCCCAGATGGACTGGACCCCATCTGATAACAGACAAACTGTCTCCAGTTGTCTATCAGATAAAAATCAGTAAAGGCCAAAAAGAGCCAACTGTTAAATGGGTACATCGTAACCAGGTTAAACCACACAAGGCGTGCAATAACTCCTCAGGAGACAAAGATCTCACAAAATCTGACCTCGTGGGAATAAGGGTCATCCAAGCAGAAGATAACTAATGGATAATAAACTTAACCATAGTTTAAACTTGCGGGTCCTACCCCCGACAATTAAGAAGCTAAGACCTATCTCTTTGTGTTTCCATAGGACAATGATGGTACCACTCCTGGTAATCTTCACCCTCTTGGGTGCCACCCAAGATGGGCAAGCCGAGATCGTAACCCTTGGGCCCACCTCAGGCATCGCTCTGCGGGACCAGCCGGGACTGCTCATCACAGATTGCCGCCTATACACTCGAAAGGTCTTCGTCCGCTTCGACCCCCAAACCGTGATCAAACAATACATTAACATTAAAAATGAGTGGTTAAACAAATCATGGTACACAGTATCCCTAGAGGGTGCTAAAGCAGAGATCTAACACGTCCTAAAGCAACTACATAAGTTCACCTAAACCCAACAAGAGTTGGGTGGAACACGTAGAAGGCAAAAGCGCGACATTGGCGGGCTTTTACTCGCTGCTTCCTCACTCGGATCGCTGTTTAGCCTGGGTTTGTCCGCATACAACACTGTCAGTATAACGTCCCTAAAACAACACGTGTATGAAGTAGAGAGCGAGGTCTCAAAGATCCGAGCGCAAATGGACCTTCAACTAACACAATTGACACAGGTGACTAAAACCGTAAAGGATACTGTTCTAGTGCTGAATACTCACACCCAAGAAATCAAAGCCCTCGTACATGCGGTAAATGAGTTAGCCCTTAAGGTTGAAGTGGATTACGCTGTCGCACACCTAATGGATAGGATTTTTGCTGACATGCTTAGAGATATCAGTTCGTCGGTAGATACACTAGCCACCGGTAGGATCCCACCGTATCTAGTCTCTCTACAGATGGTGAACGACATCCTCAGCTCCGCTACGTGCGAAAGAGTCACGCAAATACAGGCTCACTTGGCTTACACTCTCGGTAGCGCAATCCCAATCTACGTCAATCACAAAACGTTTGAAATGGCGTTCATTATCAACCTACCGATAATTCCCTCAAATGGCATATACAGACTCAGGGACGTTGTTAATGTTGGCAATTGGCACGGTGAAAACCATGTTCAAATTGACACACCAAGGATGGTCGCGTACCACGACGATAATCCCTCAGTTTATCTAGTTCCAAACCTTCAGATGTGTGTTCTCACTCGGGAGATACATTATCTGTGTGCGAGTAAGCCGTTTGTTTGGAATCAAACCGCGGGCTTATGCGGGTTGACACCTATTCCGAAAAATTCTAGGTGCTCAACGACTATAACGCTTCGACACCTGGCTAAAGCTGCAAAAGCGGAAATCGTTGGCTCACGTTGGCTAGTGAACGCTCCTCAAAGAAAGGCGATCATAGCCTACGATCAACCTGGGGCAAATAGACCTTTGACGTTACCGGACAAAACAATGTGGATCAGTGTTCCCCAGGGGACAACCATACACATTGGTGATTTGACGCTCTATCACCTCGATCCGGAACAATGGGACGCGACTCTGGATGACTCAGAGTACCTGGTGAACATGTCTATAGACATAGATCCAGAAACTCTGGGAAGGATCCGTTTTGAAGGCACCAAAGTCGTCGACGTGGAACCAATAAACCGAGTTCTCAAGTCCCTCAGGTCCACAATTAGGAACCCGATCCAACCAATTACCTATGCGTGGTCAAGTGCGGACACGTTAATCATAGCCCTGCTAATGACGATAACCCTCGTATTGTGTGGGATACTCACATCCCTGTTCCGGGGCCACACGTCACTCCGAGTCGACCTGGATCGCCATGCAGCGCATCTCGATATGATTATGTCTCGCGTATGCGGGTCTGCAAAGAAGCCACTCACACGGGACAACGTGACTGAATCTGACAACCAGGGTGAGGCAAAGCAGTGAAACGATGTTTCTAGTTGCTTAGTCACTACTCTTGTCGGTGTTGAAACGTTGTTGAATTGGTTTTGGTTGTTTCTGAGGTAAGAATGAATTTTGTGTGTAAGTTTTAGTTGGAGACTGTAAAGGGTTTTAACTATGCCAACATGCAGTTCATTCATTAAATTGCAATCTTTGCGGAGTCAATGTATATTATTGCTACCTTAAGTACCATAATCTACATTGATCTCACAACGCATAAGCCGAACCTACTAGAACAATTCTATTCGGGGGGATAGCTAATTCTTTTTGATGAGTCTCGCCATAGACTTCCAAAACATTTATGGGGAAACCAAACACCCAATCTCAAGTCGTTCGTCTAAAAGACTACAGACAATTGAACCAAACTATATTTTGCCATGTAAAGCTAACTTAAACCAAGTTAGAAATGGACAAATAGTTTGGAACCCTTTTCTATAGGTATAAACCCCTATAGTTACCCTTTTCAGCATGTTCCACCCCTTAACTGGTAGTTGTAGCTGTTCCCAACCATAATAGCTTACACACCAGGTGCATATAGTTTAAGGCCTTATGTAAAATCCCCTTCATAAGCCCACCTTAAACCACATAATTGCATGTCACATTGAACCAGAACGGCACAGACTGGACATCCACCCAGCGACGACCTTCGCTGGAGGAGACCTGCAATCTTGACGTTGGTCTCCACTCTTCATCCAGTGGCCGCATCTTCAGTTCAATCCAAGGGAACCCCTCTGTATGCTGATCAATCAACACTTCCAATCGTTGTGGATTTACCGTTGTGGATTATATGACTTTTCCAATGGACTCTGTTTCCAAGGGGTTAAAGCATTGCTACAATGGAATTACCAACAACATTATGGAATTACCATCAACACAATGGAATTACAAAAACATTGTGGATTACATCCTTTGACTTTGTTTTCCTTGCTGGATTACTTTTGACTTTTGTTTTCCTTGCTGGATTACATCAAGACCAAGGACATTCGAAGGCGTAAGTTCATGTTGGAATTCATCCCCATTGGACAGGCGATGATTTCCAAAGGGGGGACTGTAGTGAACTAGGCCTGAAGGTCAAAACCTTGACCTTAGGCACCATATGGGACAGAAACTGTCATTTCATTGATTTGAATCCAGAAATACAGGTTGACCCATCCTGAGACTTTCTTTCTTGAAAATTCAAGTGAAAGAACACTCTCTTTTCTATTATCATTACTATTTTACAAATGTTTGATTATCAAAGTGTTTTAGTTCAAACCATTTTAGATGTTGTAGTGAACTAATCATTTTTTAATAACTGTGAAACAGTAATAATGATTTTTAATCCTCATGCAAAGTTAGAATTCATGTTAAGGTCTGTTACAGAGTAATTATGCATTTTCTGATTTTCTGTCTTTGAATGAGCAGTGTAAGTGGTCCAAGGTCGGAGTCAAACGCAGACCAGTTGTTGGAACGAGCTGTCATGTTTTTACATCCTCTCAGACGTAAATAGAGAAGCTGGCAACTGTTGGCACCTGTTTTCCGCCAACTCGTCCAAACATTTCTCTCTCTGTCTCTAAAACATTTTCAATCTATTCCATAACATTCTTGCTGTTTTTCTGACTCCTAGTGACCTCTTACGTCACAAAACACACCCCTGTCTGGTCGATATTGACCAATCAGAAACTCCCAAATGAACCGGAAATAGAGCTCTTTAAAATGTCGGTACTTCCTAGTTTAAACCAGTGTCGAGAGTCGTGTGGAGTTTCCAGTCGGGTCGAGAGTCGAGTTTGGAGTCGTTGCAGCTCCCGTGCTGGGAAACAGGAAGATCCTGACATGACCACAGAGCTCTTCCGAGTCTTATGGGATTATAACATCTTCCACCTCTGGGTGGAACTCTGACGGACTCCACTCATGTGAAGTCCACTCGTGAGGTGAACCTGTGTCGGACGGAATACCGTCACTACTTCGGACGATTCTCAGCTGTTCCTACGGAAACGCTGAAAGGGTGCGTTGAATGGACTTTCGCCAGGAAACATCTCCAGGTAAAAGAGATTTCTATCACCTAAGTGTACTGGGGGAAGAAGCTGAGAAAAACCCGGAGAGTGCCGTTCTGAATGCTGACACAAACAAACCCCCTCACCCATCTTTTCTCCCTCTAAACTTCATCTTTCCATCTTTAAAATTCTTCTATCAGGTAGAAATCATTCCAGATATTTTAGAAATGTCTGTGTAAAGTTCTCATCCACCGCCGTGTGGTCAATCAAAATTGTACAGCTTGCTAAAATTAGCCATGTTGTTATTTTCCATATTTTGCCAATTAATGTAAATGTGTGATGTGTTAAACTTTGATTCTGTTAATAAATGACCCACTGTCGTTTGGTGAGTCAAAGATAATTAACGTCTCACGTTACATTTCTAAATTCAATGCACATTATATACGGTCCAGAAAAATGAAATAATCCGTTTAATTTATGAATATATCTCATGCATATGTTCATCTACACATTTAACAACTCTTTCAGAGCTTATGCTTACCACGCAGCTCTTTAAATTAAGCTGTCGCAAATTATCTTCATGATTGAAGTGCTGTTAAGTAATATTAAGTTAGTGCTCCTTTTTACCACCGTGAAAGTCGTGGAGAGAATTTTTGACCTTGGGCGAAAAAGATGCAGAAGCTGCTGGATCCACAGGATGGACATCATGGCCGAGGTGTTTGACATGCAATGACTGAAAACCTCCTGAATGAGGATGATTGTAAACGTAGATTACACAAGTCCTACACCTTTTTAACTCCACTGCAATGTTCATTTACAACACATGGACATTCTGTATTATGGTTACGTTTTTCAGTACTCATTACAGATAAAACCAAAAAAATACATAAATAAAAAAACTGGACTTTATTTGTAACTGAAGATGTATCACTTCTCATCCGAGGCTCTTTCTCAATTTAATGAAACGAGGAGTGTGATTCAAGTTATAAAGCTGTGGTGTGCCGTAAGCTTGTATTATGGAGACTGGTGCATGCAGATCAATCTCCAGCAAGCTTACAGAACACCACAGCTTTATAACTTTAATCCCATATTCCTTTTTTCATTGAATTGTGAGTGCTCCTCGGATGATTAGCGAAACGTCTTCAGTTTAAAAAAAAGTCCTGTGGTTTTGTTTTTATCTTTTTTGGGGGGGATTTGCCGTGTCAAGGATAACTGAGAATCTTCACCAGCATTGTTACAGGTAAAAAAACAATTACTTCACTTATCTACACTATTGACGTAAAAAAACACTGTAAGCACTTCACTTTTGATGATCAGATGGAAGCTCAAGACTTGAAAATGTTTATTAGAAATAAAGACCTGTACAAAAAATAATAATTATACACTAATTATATATGCAAACTTAACAAGCTACATGTTTGGCTATTTGTGGGCTTACCTTGCAGGATCTACATTTCTATATATCAACTATGATCTACTCTAAATATTTTTAAACATGTCTGTTTGCCATGGAACGGGCAATGGATTCCAGCACCCCAAGGAGTGCCTGATTGAAAGCAGCACTCTGTTCAGCCTCCTGCCTTCGCTGTGCTGCTTCCTCTCTGCGAACATCTGCTTCCTCTCTCCTCAAGGCCATCTCCTCCCTCCTAATTGATTTCTCCTGCTTCCTCGTTGCTGCAGCTTGGCGTTGCCTCTGCGCAGCTTCTTCTTGCCTTGCTTTTTTGGCATCCTCACAAATAAAATGGAAGTGTTCCTCTCTCTGCTTCCGGTTCATCTCCTCTGGTTCTGTATGCGCAGAAACAAAGCTCTCTGCTGCACTTGTTGATCTGCGCTTTCTATGGCCTATGAATAATACACAAGAAAATGGCTGTTAGATGATGAAGTACAGGTACAGTTTTTAAATAAATTATTTACATTAAAGTTCCTGCTAATTTCAAAAGGTGTGTGTTCACAAGATCAGAAATGATTCTGTTCATAAAGCAGTCTAGTATTTTAATGATAGTAAGCAGGTGGGCATAAATAAACTACATGTAGTCATTTACAACGGTTGTGCTAATTTAGAAAAAGAACAGAGCATCGTTAATCTGAACAAAAATCACTACACCCTGTATAATTTCAATAATAAACTTCATAAATGAAAGTTTAAGTAATAAACGAATAAATAAATTTAACATTTATACATTACAACTGAATAAACAAGTAGTTTGAATACATGCAAGGTGTTTTACAACAAAAACAAAACAACATTCATATCAACATGATCAATGTGATGTTAAACACGATTGTTGCTTCTTACCTAGTAACGGGTGCTGTTTGGTGCCGCTCTGCTGCGTGTTGCCCGGTGGCGTAGATGTACTCGGTGGCACAGATGTACTCGGTGGCGTAGATGTACTTGGTGGCGTAGATGTACTTGGAGCTGGTGTGGTCGGGAAGGGTCAGAAGCGGGGAGGATTGGACAGTTAAAAGCAGAATCTGGCGAACCTTCATGTTCAGTGGGACTTTCTGCATCAAAATAAGAGTGGAAAAACAGCAACAGAGTACAGTTAGCAATGATGCTAACTAATGATGACTTAACCGTGTCAGCCTCGTTTGTTCAGAGTACTTTCAGAAAACGCAAAGAAACAGTTACATGAGGAAAAGGAAATATGCTTAAAGTAAATAAAATACACTCGCCATCAACTATATATTCCAGAAGAGCAGTGGCCGTGTCTAGGCCACTCTCCCTCCCTTTGTTGGCTGAGCGTTTGCCGTAAATGGCATCCATTTGTACAAACCACTTCCAGTTTCTTCTGTTTGCTCCACTCCTACCGTTGTGGTCCTTAATCGTTTTGTAATCGCTTTTTAGTTTTTTAAGCTTTAATTTGCTTTGGTGTGCGATGGAGCCCTGCACCGCCATCTGCGCAGACACCTCTTGAAAAATCTTTTCATTTCGTTTTGTTCCATCTAGCTCACTCTGCACTTGTTCATCGGCCAGCAAACAGAGAAATGCCTGAACTTCAGCATTCGACCACGGTTGTGCCATGATTATTTGTTTTACCTTATAAAATATTCCAAAATAAGCTCCTCCGATTTCTTGTTGTCTGTTATGGTGGGTGAAAAAGAAAATGGCGGATTGGGATTTCCAGTGGAAGAATGAATCTCCGCCCTCCACCAATGAATACGCCCCCTGACCAATCAGTGACCTACAGTGCGCTGATGTCACATATAGACCCTACAAGAACCAGACCTGGGACCTCAGAGAATTAGGTCCCAAAAATGGGGTGGGTTCCACCGCTAAAGGCATTGTGGATAAAACACGCAATCGGCCATAACTAGTTACATAGGAGTACCAAAGGGCCCCGTGGATAAGGGGCTTTTAAGTGTCCTATGCAGAGGCTTTCAAAGTGGTAAAGCAAAGAAAATATGTTGAGGTGGAAAACAGGATGGATGCAGGGCCAAACCAAACAAGAGAAAATAAAGTGTGTGTGGATTTAAAAAGCTTAGTGACATTCATTACAGGGGTTATAAATGCAACGATGGAAATAAAGTCAAAAACAGAGAGAATTCAAATACTAGTGAAAGTGGCAGCAAATCATCTTAATATTAACAAACTATCATGGGAAGAAGTGAGGGATGACCTCAGTGCTCAGGCCAATCAAGAAGCAGCATGGGTAGGATAACAAAAGTATTATGGTCTTGATTCTTCACTGGAATGCATGAAGTTTAATATCAAATAGACAGGAATTAAAACACTTTATTGATCAATTAGAAGAGGATCCTGAAATTATCTGTGTACAAGAAACCTGGTTAAAACCCCAATTACATTTCAGAATTTCAAATTATACTGGTGTTAGATCTGATCGGGTGGAAGGTAATGGTGGTGGTTGTGCCACTTTTATTAGAGAGAACCTGCCTTTTAGAGAGGTAAAGAAAGGAAATCAAGATTAATTTCTAACAATTGTAGTGGAGATATGGATAAATACAGAACCATTAATTAGAATAAATTATTATAATCCATGTAAAATATTAGATCTGGATAAATTAAAGGAAATTCAGGGACAGAATAGAAATAAAGTTATGTGGTGTGGGGATTTTAACGCTCATAGCAATTTATGGGGAGGACAGAGGACTGATGCAAATGGAGACACAATAGAACAATTTTTGGAAGACAATCACTTGGTGTGTATGAACGATGGGAGTGGAACAAGAATAGATGCACATTGAGGAAGTTGATTTAAATATAGATATAGAAGAAGCAGAGGAAAATATTAGGGAAGTTATATTGAAGGCAGCAAAAATAACAATTACTGTAAACAAAGGTAAACAGAAAAAGAAAGCGGTACCATGGTGGACACAAGAGTGTAGTGAAGCAATAAGGAAAATAAATCGAGCCTTTAGAATACTGAGGAGAACACATAATTTTGAAAGTTTAATTGAATATAAAAAAGCTCAAGCAGAAGCAAGGAAAGTTATTAAAAAGGCAAAGAAAGCAAAATGGAGGGATTACTGTGACACAATAGGCAGAACAACTATAGCTAAGGTATGGGGAATGATCAAGAAAATGAGAGGGAATAGACAATAGAGGACATACCCAATTTTAAAACATGAAAAAGGAACGGCTATAAAAACTGAAGAGAAAGTAGAAATAATGGCAAAAACATTTGCAAAGATCCATAGTTCAGATAATTTATCAGAGCAGGGGAAATGCAGGAGGGAACAGACAAGAAGGGCAAATGATATAATTTTAGATGGTAGAACAACCCCAAGTAATATCATGGATGTCCCATTTTCCATGCAAGAAATGAAGAGGGTAATACTTACAGTAAAGCAGGACTAACAGCACCAGGAAAAGATCAAATATGTTATATAATGTTAAAACACTTAGGAAATCAAGCAGAAGAAAAACTGTTAGGCCTGTTTAATAAGATCTGGGAAGAAGGAAGGTTACCTAGTAATTGGAAGGAGGCAGTTATTATACCAATGATCAAACCAGGAAAGGATCCAACAAACCCTTCAAGCTATAGGCCCATTGCACTTACTTCATGTATAGGCAAGATTATGGAAAGAATGATAACTGAAAGGATTACATATTATGTAGAAAGTAGAGGACTGTTATCATCATGCCAAAGCGGGTTTAGAAAGGGAAGGGATACAATGGATCCAGTTGTATGTTTGGAATCAGATATTAGGAAAGCTCAGGTTAATAGGGAAGTAGTGGTTGCAGTATTTTTTTGATATTGAGAAAGCATATGACATGGTATGAAGGATGGGTTGCTTATCAAATTATATAAAATGGGAATAACAGGAAGGGCCTATAGTTGGATTAAAAAAAAATTTGATAAGAGTCATACAAGTACAAATAGGAATAGCAAGATCCATCCATCCATCCATTATCTTTACCCGCTTATTCCATTTTGGGTCACGGGGGTCGCCGGTTCCCATGTCCAGCAATCACTGTGCGAGGGGCGGGGTACACTCTGGACAGGTCTCCAGTCCATCACAGGGACACATAGAGACAAACGAGACAAACAACCATTCACTCTCTCACACACCTAGGGACAATTTAGAGTTACCAATCAGCCTAACATGCATGTTTTTGGTCTGTGGGAGGAAACTGGAGCACACAGAGAAAAAGAGTAGCAAGATCAAATAAATATAAAATTGATAATGGAACTCCACAGGGCAGTATCATAAGTCCTTTACTATTTTCAATCATGGTTAATGACATTTTCTCTGGAGTAGATAAGGATATCATGAAATCATTTTTTGCAGATGATGGAGCCTTGTGGAGAAAAGGAAGAAATGTTAGATTAGTATATGAGAAAATACAAAATGCCATTAAATCTGTTGAAAGTTGGGCTTATAATTGGGGAGTTAAATTCTCAGTAGATAAAACAAAGACAGTTGTATTTAGTAGAAAGAAAATTGAGAAAATAGATTTAAAAATGTATTGGGAAAAAATAGAAAAAGTAAGTAAATTTCGGTTCCTGGGAATCATGTTTGAATCAAAACTTCTATGGGATGATCATGTAAAATATATTGAGGGAAAATGTAAAAAAAATTTGTGAATTTGATGAGGTGTTTAACAGGACTAGATTGGGGGAAAGATAAAATCAATCTAAAAAAGATGTATGTTGCTCTGATAAGATCAGTAATGGATTATGGAAGCAAAGTGTAAAAGCAGGCAGCAAAAACAACCATTCATAAATAAGAGGTAGTTCAGAATCGAGCTCTAAGGTTATGCTGTGGAGCCATGAAGCCCTCTTCATCATTGGCAGTGCAGGTGGAAATGGGGGAGCTCCCATTACAATTAAGATACAAACAAAATATGATGAATTATTGGGTAAGCTTACAGGGACATAAGGAAGAGCACCATCCAGCAGTAAAAATGTTGAAGCCATGCTGGGAAAGTGGAAAGGCTAAAGTGGACTGTTTTGCTTGGGCAGCGAATAAATGTGCTAGAGAAATGGAAATACAAGAGAAAAGATATTGTGCTGCAGTGCCATATTCAGCTACGCCTTTTTGGTTATTTCCAAATGTGACTGTAGATCTAGAGGTCTATAAAAAAGTACAGAATAGTAAAGATAAAAATTGTGTAGATTTTATACAAGATTAAAACTGAGAATACATATAGATCTTTTCATAATATATATACAGATGTCCTGATGCATGCTCAATAATCCAGGTAGAAAAATCTAAAAAAGTTAAATCTGGTCCTCTGGACATTCAAAAAAACAAAACAAAGCAAATCAACAAAAAAATGTAGAAACGTTTCGTCTCTCATACGAGAGACTTCCTCAGTCTGAGGAGCTGTATTCAGCTCAGTCTCTTAAATAGCACCGTCTCAGGGTGGATCAACCAGTTTTGCTGCTGACAACCAAAACCAGCTGATCACATGCTCAAGAAGGACCATCAGCCTAACAATGGATCATTAGCACACTGATGGCTGTTTACTGTTCACAGAGGGCTGAGTGATACTAGCAATCACAGCATTGTAAGAGGGGGACAGTTGAACCCGGAGGCCTCCACCCCTGTTTTAACGATGGACGATTTCTTTTCACAAAGATGGCCTCCTTTACTCCTCTCTCAAACCATCGTTCCTCTCTGTCCAGGATGTGAACATCTTCATCCCTGAAAGAGTGATAATGAGTGAGACAGACACAGGGGAAGTACAAAAGAACAGTGTTTATTATTTACAGTGATAATAAATCCACACGCTGCTTCTCAGCAACTCCTGGAAAGAGGAACGACAGGTTAATGTTGGTCCAGAGGGGAAGACCTGAATGGTTTGTTTGAAGAGCGTTTTTGTCCTTACAGTCCAAACCCGAAGGAGGGGAGCTGGTCCTTCAGTCCAAGGAGTGAGCAGCAGAGGGAAATCCAACGAGGGAACGAGGAAGGCTGGCAACTGGAGGCAAAAATGGCACGAGGAATACCTGACAGGCCGAGGGATCCAGATCAGGTCACGAGGAGATCCAAAAACACGAGGAACCAGGAAACTGGAAAAGAGAACACAGGTGAACAAATTCTTTTCACCTAG
>NC_056519.1:29477963-29481814 GCF_014905685.2 Nematolebias whitei
AGCCATCTGGTCTTTGAGAAAATCAGATAAAGAGTTTAAGAAAATACCTTGGAGGGCAGATTCGTCCCATCCTGTTTGGACAGCAAGGATCCGAAACTCCAGGGCGAACTCCGAAGCGTTACGACGGCCTTGTCGTAAATTCAACAAACGCTTGGCGGCGTTCGACGTCTGCAGGGGGTGATCAAAAATCCTACGAAACTCATGCAGAAATATCCTGATGCATGCTCAATAATCCAGGTAGAAAAATCTAAAAAAGTTAAGAGGACCAGATTTAACTTTTTTAGATCATGCAGAAATAGTTCATAGGTTGCAGAGGGATTTTCATGGCTCAGGAGAAATGAGTGAGCCCACCGGAGAGCGTTACCCTTGACCTGACTTACGAAAAAGGTGATCTTGGCCGCGTCCAAGGAGAACTGAGAGGGAGCTGCCTCGAAGGCGAGTCTGTACTGCAGCAAGAAGCCGCCATATTGGTCAGGGTCTCCGGTGAAGAACTTAGAAGGTTTAATTAACATTTGTTGAACAGGAGGAATGGAACCAGAAGCCGCGGGGGCTGGCGGAACAACTGGAGCTGAGGAGGAAGAAGCTTGCAGTTGACGTTTAATGGAATAAATCATACCTCCGAGCTCCTGTAGGTTGGACTGGACTGTGGTCTGGTGAGTCAGTATTTGCTGTAAAACTTTTTCCAACCCGTCCATCCGTTCCTCCGGGGAACCGGGGGTTGTCTGCCTGCTCTTGGTCTCATTCTGGGTCTTTGTTGGCTGGAGCATTTCTGTTAGGAGTGCGCGGGGAACCCAGATGATATGAGACCCAGAACGAGGCAGACACAGGGGAAGTACAAAAGAACAGTGTTTATTATTTACAGTGATAATAAATCCACACGCTGCTTCTCAGCAACTCCTGGAAAGAGAGACGACAGGTTAATGTTGGTCCAGAGGGGAAGACCTGAATGGTTTGTTTGAAGAGCGTTTTTGTCCTTACAGTCCAAACCAGAAGGAGGGGAGATGGTCCTTCAGTCCAAGGAGTGAGCAGCAGAGGGAAATCCAACGAGGGTGCAAGGGAACGAGGAAAGCTGGCAACTGGAGGCAAAAATGGCACGAGGAATACCTGACAGGCCGAGGGATCCAGATCAGGACACGAGGAGATCCAAAAACACGAGGAACTAGGAAACTGGAAAAGAGAACACAGGTGAACAAATTCTTTTCACCTAGACATATCTAGCTCAACAGTACTATACCATGAGAGGTGATATGCTCCAGCGATGAGTCACACTGGGCTGCAGCCTTTTGTAGATGGAGAGGCTCATGTTGGATTTAATGTTTTATCTTTTATTATTTCTGAAATTTCATGTGTGTGTGTGTCGTTTTTCTTTAGAGTTTCCTCACAATCATTTAAATGTTAATCAATTAATTTGCATGAGTATCCACTTTTATATATAATCTCACCCTAGTTAGGGTCAATCTTATAGATTTACAATCTTAGAAATTTACATTTTGATATATTTACAAGCGAATCACAACGGGGCCATGACAGGTAAGATACTGTTTACTTACAGCAGGACGGGTGCTGTACTGAGAGGGGCAGTCCTCACTCACTGAGTGACACACACACACACACACACACACACACAGACTGATGAACATAAAAGAATCTAGAACACATTTCTCTAACTTAGACTTAATATAGTTTGACTAAATAAAATTAGTAAGATAATAGAAAGTAGCATTTAATCGTTTAACAATTGTTATCAAAAAACACCAGCGTTTGACTAACAAAGAGCAATAAAATTCTTTATCTATGGTATGTAATCTCAAGGGCATATCAAAGCAAAGCAGAAGAGCCCCGTAACAATGAAAACGGGTTGTTTAAACCAATCAGAGGCATAGCCTGCTAAAATCTGTGATAAGATCCAGGGACAGAGGCTGCAGATCTGTGCATTTGCTTGGAGACTCATCTGTTGAAGGTCGGTTCGGTAAAATGCCCCTTGTATGCATACAATGTATCTTGTTTAAATGATTTCTGAATACTTGTAATTTGTTGTCCAATAAATCTTTTGAACTAAGGTGGCCGTATCAGCTGTTTTGAACACCATTAGTGGCTCTCAGCCACAACAGTTGGTGACCCCGAACGTCCAGCTGACGGAACCACGAATTGGGTCGAGAGGGTACTGAACTCCCACATTGTGAACTTCTGGGCCCAGCAAAGATAAAAGGTAAGCGGAAGTTACCTCTGTTGGCCGCAAGGCTCAAATTACTCCGCATTTTGGCCGTAAACCAAATTGAAATCTTCCCCTGTGGGTGTTCGTACCATCTCCTGAATCAGATGTTTGGTAAGCTAATTTAAAGTGATTAGTGGAACTTCTGACGTACAGATTACTTGTATTCAGACTTGGGGGGGTTGCGAGACGCGTGCGTGCTTGCCCGCGTGCGTGCTTGCCCGCGTGCGTGTAAGAGTGTGTGTGTCCTGTGCACGGCTTTGTTTAGATAGAACACGATTTAGAATCGTGGCGGAGGAAGACCGTGGGGTCTGACGTTAAAAGATATATAGTATACACGTTCACTTTGTTTTCAGTGTGGTTGGCCGCTAAAGGGCTCACCTGATGAGGGGGGCCTAACGAGTGGAAACTCGGGGGCTGTGGGGGCTTCTCCCACCGCGGGTGTTGACTGTCCGAAAAATAAGAGTAATTGTTAATTTATTCGAAGTGAACGTGCAGTCTGGGACTTAGTACCAAATTTCCGGCGGTCTGGGACCGTTTTAGGGTCAGGAAAAAAGTTTTTGTGCCGTGCTGTGACTGTTCTCTGTCTGTGTGTGTGAGGGGGGGTTGGTGTTCTGGAGATTGGACACCGTGTGTGTCTGTGAGAGGAAGCCTTTTTTTTTCTTTTTTCTTTCTTTCTTCTTCTGGTTTTCTGCTCTGTGGTGCTGCTGTGGGGGAGGTGTTTCTTCCTATCCCCTTATCTGGGACCGCGTGTGTGTGGCTGACATAGAAGATTGGTTTTCCCTCTGTTTAAACGGGGTGGAGGAAGGTGAAGCCTTTTCTTTTTTGCTCTGTCCTTTTTAGGTGAAAGTGTGTGCGTTGTTTTCTGTCTGTGTCAGGTGACTCGGACTGACTGGAGCATCCATATCCTGACCGAAAGTGGGCGCTGTTGTATAAGGCAAGGACAAGTCTGGACTCTGAGTTTTTTTTTTTCATACAACAGACTTGTGTATTGTGTTATCACAACGGGGCCGGCTGTGCATGTGAATGAAAGAGAATTGAATGCCTGAGTGTCTGAACGGTCATCAGGTGTGGAACTCATATATATGTTCCATGTGGCTCTGTGGAAAGGCTACAGGGTCCATACATGAGTTGGGTGCATATTGGTGAACAATCTAAACCAGATGGAACAATTTTGGATATGAAATAAGTATAAAAGTCCAGCAAACCAATAGCTAAAACAAGCAGAAATAGTCTTAAAGTACAAAAAGCAAGTGGGTAGAGCTTGGTGTTCCTGAATTAGGCTGTAAAAGTTGGATTACTGTAAAAATAAAGGTGGAATTAGCTGATATTGGCATGAAACAGCTAAATGGTATCTGTAATGTTAGCAGGTGTATCTGAATCTTCCAAACATTAGCTGGAAGAAGCACAATGTTCAGAAATTAACAGAAATACGTCAGTGTAGATGAACATATTCTGTGATATATTCATAAATTAAATGTATTCTTTAATTTTTCTGGACTGAATAATGTCATGTGTTGAATTATTAAATGTGGACGGAAACGTGTTTATCTTTGACTCACCAACAACAGTGGGTCATTTATTTAAAAATTATTTAAACACATCACACATTTACATTAATTTGGCAAAATGATTTCAA
>NC_056519.1:29481914-29485966 GCF_014905685.2 Nematolebias whitei
TCAGCGGCCATCAGCAAGGCAGGCTGCAGGCAGTGGGACCCTTACAGTACCCCCCCCCCCCCCCCAAGAATCGCCTCCAGGCGACCTGAGGCGCTTCTCGGGGTGGTCTCTGAAGAACCTGGAGATGAGGCTGGGGTCGAGGATAAAGGACCTGGGGATCCATGACCTCTCCTCAGGACCGTACCCCTCCCAATCGACCAGGTAATGGAAACCCCTACCCCTGCGTCGCACGTCCAGGATGGATCTGACGGTGAACGCAGGGTGGTTGTCGATCAGGCGGGGCAGCGGGGGGAGGTCAGAAGGTGGGCACAAGGGACTGAGGGAGAGGGGCTTGACCTGGGAAACATGGAAGGTTGGGTGTATCCTCATGGCCCTGGGGAGTTGGAGACAGACCGCAGAGGGGTTAATGATGCGGTTAATGGGGAAGGGCCCAATGAAGTGGGGGGCCAGCTTGCGGGGGGTGTCCCACAGTTTGATGTCCCTGGTGGACAACCAAACCTGCTGGCCGACCTTGTAGGCGGGTGTCGCTGAACGGTGGCGGTCCGCGAACCGTTTAGCCTGGGCCGTGGTCCTAAGGAGGGCCGCCTTGGCCTGGCGCCAGACGCGACGACAATGCCGGAAGTGATGCTGCACGGACGGGACCGAGCAGTCGAGCTCTAGACTGGGAAAGAGAAGGGGAAGGTAGCCAAGAGAGGCTTCGAAGGGGGACATACCGGTGGCAGAGGAACGGTGAGAATTTTGGGCGTATTCCACCCAAACCAAATGTTGGCTCCAGGACGAAGGATTGGACTCGACCAGGCAACGCAGGGTGGACTCCAACTCCTGATTGCAGTGCTCAGCTTGCCCGTTAGCCTGAGGATGGTAGCCGGAGGTAAGGCTAACGGATGCCCCAAGCGACTTGCAGAAGGAGTGCCAGACCTGGGAGATAAACTGCGGGCCTCGGTCGGAGACGATGTCCGAAGGGATCCCATGTAGCCTGAAAACATGAAGGGTAAGAAGGTGAGCGGTCTCGAGGGCAGAAGGGAGCTTAGGAAGGGGAACAAAGTGAGCAGCCTTAGAGAAACGGTCAACAACAGTGAGGATGGTGGTGTTGCCGTCAGATGGGGGAAGGCCGGTCACAAAATCGAGGGCGATATGGGACCAGGGGCGACTAGGGGTTGGGAGGGGAAGCAGGGGGCCAGCCGGAGGTTGGGTGCCAGACTTGTTCCTGGCACAAACGGGACAGGCCTAAACAAAGTCTTTAATGTCCTTGGACATGGAGGGCCACCAGAAGTGAGTCTTAGTGAGAGCAAGCATGCGGTTGACTCCAGGGTGGCAAGAGAGTTTGTTCGAGTGGAGCCACTGGAGCACGTCGGACCGCACGCTGGAAGGAACAAAGAGGGTACCGGGGGGACCACGACCAGGATCGGGTTCGGAGAGAAGGGCCTCCTGAACGGTAGCGGTGATGGGCCAGGAGAGGGAGCCGACAACACAGGTGGGGGGAACAATGGTATTGGAGCTCTCAGGTGAGTCAGGAGGAGCAAACTGTCTGGACAGGGCGTCGGGTTTGACGTTCTTAGAGCCCGGACGGAAAGTAAGGACAAAATTAAATCTATTTAAAAAAAGCAACCAACGGGCCTGACGGGGGGTCAGACGCTTGGCGTTCCTAAGATAAGTAAGGTTTTTGTGGTCGGTCCAAATCAAAAAAGGGGTCTCAGTGCCTTCCAACCAATGCCGCCATTCCTCCAACGCGAGCTTGACCGCCAACAGCTCGCGGTTGCCCACGTCATAGTTGCGCTCCGCTTGAGAGAGACTTCGGGAAAAGAAGGCGCAGGGATGAACTTTATTGTCTGAGGGTGCTCGCTGAGAAAGGACCGCCCCTACCCCAGTGTCAGAGGCGTCCACCTCCAGAATGAACTGGTGCGTAGGGTCTGGATGGCAGAGGATGGGTGTGGAAGAAAAGAGGGACTTGAGCTTCTTGAAGGCGGCCTCAGCCTCTAGGGTCCAGTGAAAGGCTCGGGCGGTGGAAGTGAGCTGAGACAGGGGGGCGGCGACACGACTATAATCCTTAATAAACCGCCTGTAAAAATTTGCGAAGCCCAGGAAACGTTGTAACTGTTTCCTGGACTCGGGGGTCGGCCAGTCGACTACCGCCCTGGTCTTCTCGGGGTCGGTTCGACAACGTCCTCCCTCAAAAATAAAACCTAGCAAGGAGACGGTGGAGGTATTAAACTCACACTTCTCCGCCTTAACGAACAACTGATTCTCCAGCAGTCGCTGAAGAACCGTGCGGACGTGAGCCGTGTGCTGAGAGGGGCCGCGAGAAAAAATAAGAATATCGTCGAGGTAGACGAAAACAAAATCACCAATAAAGTCGCGCAGGACATCGTTGACAAGCGCCTGAAAAAACGCGGAGGCATTGGTCAACCCAAAGGGCATAACCAAATATTCAAAATGACCCAAAGGAGTGCAAAAAGCCGTTTTCCACTCATCACCCTTCTTAATACGCACGAGATGGTAAGCGTTTCTTAAGTCGAGTTTTGTAAAGCAAGAAGCCGACTGTAATTGTTCCTGCAGCGAGTCAATGAGGGGGAGCGGATACTTATTTTTTATAGTTATGTTTAATCTGCGGTAATCAATGCATGGCCTGAGAGTTTTATCTTTCTTAGAAACAAAAAAGAAACCGGCTCCCAAAGGGGAGGTCGAGGATCTAATAATACCTGAGGCAAGGGATTCATTAATATAATTGGACATAGATTCCCTTTCGGGACCAGAAAGATTATAAAGTCTACTTGACGGCAAGGGGGCGCCAGGTAGTAAGTCAATCGAGCAGTCATAGGGACGATGAAGAGGAAGAGACGAGGCGCGTTGTTTGCTAAAGACTGCTGCTAGGTCACGGTATTCAGCAGGAACAGAGGTGAGGTCGATCTCCTCTAGAGGAGGCGTGTCCCGAGGGAACTCGTTTATGGCGGAGCGAAGACAGTTACTGAGACACTTGTCGTTCCATTTGTCAACGCAGCCGCGCTCCCAATTAATAACAGGGTTATGGTTTCGAAGCCAGGGGAAACCTAAAATTATCTTCGGCGTACGAGAGTTGAACACAAAGAAATCAGTCATCTCATGATGATTACCTGAGATGATGGCATGCAAGTCGGTGGTTTTCTGATTAATGCGGGCCAATGCGTCTCCGGTTAAGCCGGCGACAGAAATCGGAGGAATCTCACGAGTAGGCAAGGAATGTTCTCTAACTAAATCAGCACTAATCAGGTTTTGTTCAGCACCCGAGTCGATGAGAGCTGAAAACGAAAAGCGATGGTCGGGAGTCTGAATGACCATGGGAAGCAACAGTTTAAATGGGGAGGTTAACGCAGAAGTTCCCACCAGTAACTCCCGCTTTACTGGTGGAAGTTCTCATCTTTCCCGAAACGGACAGTGGGGCAGAAAATGACCGGGGTTACCACAATAAATGCAGAGAAGGGCGGATACACGCCGCTGTCTCTCTGCAGGATTCAGCCGTGCGCGCCCCACCTGCTGCATAGGCTCGGGAGAGCGATCCCGTGGAGGAAAAGAAGATGATTGGTTGAAACCAGGAAGCGTGGAGGACTGGGAGTTGTAGTTCAAGGGAAACTGCTTGGGTGAAACAGACTCGTGGCGAGGGGTCGTGAACCCGGAAGTGGGAGGATTCTGGGAAACGTAGTAAAAAGGTGCAGACTTGGGCTCACCTGGAGAAGTCAGAAACCCGGAAGTCGGGGATCGATGGGAATTGTAGTTTGCCTCTCTCCTCCTTTCCCAGAAACGGTCATCGATGGAGATGGCAAGGTCTATTAACTTGTCGAAAGTCTCAGGCTCGTCTCGCGTAGCCATCTGGTCTTTGAGAAAATCAGATAAAGAGTTTAAGAAAATACCTTGGAGGGCAGATTCGTCCCATCATGTTTGGGCAGCAAGGATCCGAAACTCCAGGGCGAACTCCGAAGCGTTACGACGGCCCTGTCTTAAATTCAACAAACGCTTGGCGGCGTTCGACGTCTGCAGGGGGCGATCAAAAATCCTACGAAACTCATGCAGAAATAGTT
>NC_056519.1:29486066-29499122 GCF_014905685.2 Nematolebias whitei
CCCCCGAATAGAATTGTTCGAGTAGGTTCGGCTTAAGCGTTGTGAGACCAATGTAGATTATGGTACTTAAGGTAGCATTAATCTACATTGACTCCGCAAAGATTAGATTTTAACAAATGAACTGCATGTTGGCATGGTTAAAGGCCTCTTAGTCTCTAACTTAACTACACACAAAATTCATTCTTACTTGGGGTGTTCATAAACAATACCAAAAACCAATTAAACGATGTCTCAACATCGACAAAAACAGTGACTAAGCAACCAGTAAACAACGTTTCAACATTGACAAAAGCAGTGATTAAGCAACTAGAAAACGACGTTTCGGTGTGTCACTCACTCTGAATGTCAGATTTGCTCACGTTATCGCGTCTGGTAGCATTACCCTAACTGGCGTCACCCCCCTTCGGTCATGGGAGACCGCGAACACGGGTGAGGACGTCGCTCCATGAGCTAAAATTAGGTTGTCCTTGAGTAGTTTTAACTGTTTGCGCAGCTGAAAGAGGACTTTAAGGTCTGGATTGGAATCCAGTTCGCTTTTCGACGGAGTGTATTTGTCTGGGTCAGTCAGATACAGTATCATCGATTTAATTGCAGGATCATCCAACTTCTGAAGTTGGATGATGTGTGGGTCAGGTGAAAATGACTTTTCATATTTTAAAAGAACTTGGCGAAGTTTGTCTCTTTCTTCATCAGATGTCAGAGTGTCGGCTTGAGCGACCACCTGTTCAATCTGTGATGAGACTGATGAGGGTTCTTGCTCCTTGGGGAGCTCCAACGAATCCTTTTCTGAGTAGTCGGACCTGTCTATGGGTAAGACACCATAGTTTTGAGGCCCTTGGTCGACGTCATCGGTTGAGAAAAGAGCTATGGCCTGTGTTGGTTTTGTTAACCATACTGGCCCAGTTTCTTGACTCGGTACCAGGTTATCTGGGAGTCCTCCCAGAACTGGAATGCCTAGTTCAAAATCATGAAAATCAGGTTCTGAGTGTTCAGCTTGCGATGACTCATCATCGTTTGTGTGTGAGTTTACCCCCCCTCGTCCGATGAGGGGTTGTTGGAGGCAACAACAGCAATGTCTTGGTGTGTTCCACCGACATTTGTGACGTTGTCATTCGCGCCTTCAGATTTAGTAGCGATCACATCACTACATAGTGCTCCGGGTTGGTTTCCCATTTCAGCGTGTTTCAAAGTTTCTAAAAACCTTAGTAGTGTCTCTGTCTCTTCCGAGCTCAGAGGTGTAGGGCCTTGTTTCTGGAACTTTTGTGATTTTATCGCCTCGGCTCGTTTCGTCCGAGGTGGGGGAGGGTTAGGTACGTCTTTTGGGGGTTCCTTTTCGGACCTCCCCTGATAATACGGGTCCTCTTGGATCCCATATCTTTGCGTCTTACGCACACCCCATTTACGATAATCACGTTCATCCTCTGAAAGAGGAGCTTTTTTGTTCCAGCGTGCACCTTCATGACGCGGTTTGTTAGTTTGAAAATACTGCTTTTTCTCGCCTGTTTTAGGAGGAGGGGTCAATGCACGCCGTCCTTCCATTTCTAGGGAGTGGGGTTTAACCTTTATACCAGGAAACACCTCTATGGGCGTCTTAGCATGAGAACATGCCTCAAACACATTCACAGCACACTGTTTAATCTCATTGATGGATTTTTCTCTGAAATTTGCCATAATTTGTACTGACATGCGTATGTCAGTGTGGAGATTTTTGCTGAAAACAAATTTAAAACCTTCTTCTTCCTCCATTCCGGTTTCATTTCTGTAACCAAAATAAGCTTGGAAGATTCTTTTGTAATAGACTTTTGGGTGTTCATGCTTGTCCTGCGTGACCTTGTCAGCAGCTGGGAAACCAGCAGGTCCCGTGCAGGGATCGTACTCTCTGATCAAAGCTTCACACAGAAGGTTGTAATCCCTTCTCGTTGCATCAGGTAGACGCTCGATGAAGGTGAACACCTCTCTGTCCGAAGTGAGCCTTATCAGACTGATTTTATCCTCAACTGTAGCATTAGGATAACCATTCAGCCTGAATTCAAGGTCTTTCAGGTACGCTTTTGTTCCAGTTGATCCCATTGGTCCCGGTACAAAGCGTTGTACATATTTTGAGATTTTTAGCAACTCATCTATTGAAAGAGGAAGTTTCCATGCTCTGTGTTGCCTGTTCGGTAGAGGAAACCTGTTCAGGCCTGTCTCTACCACTTCAGGTATGGATGGAGGGGTGTTTGATGTGAAGAGATTTGGGTCTGAAGCCCAGTGTGTCTCCACATTCAGTCCATCCCTCTCACCATATTTCCTTTCTGCATGGCAAAGTTGTGTCTTAAGCACATCTATCTCAGCTTTGCAGCGGGAAACTTGTGACATTGTCTCACCGTGCTCCCGTCTTAATGCAAAGTATGCTGTAGAAAACAGTTCAGCCTTGTTTACCATAGCATAGAATGATGCTTTCATCAAAATTGCCATTTTAGCCAGCTTTTCATAGCTTGACCTTGTTATGTCTGTAGAGGTCACACTCTCTGCAACCTCCTTCAGCTCATCCACTAACTCTTTTGGGTTCATGCTGTCCACCTGTTCACCATATGGATGTAAGGATCCTGTGAGCAGCGCCAACGCTCTCTCTAAACAGTCCTTCATCTCATAAGGATCAAAATCCTTTTCTATCACACCTGTCATGGTTATTCACTGTGTAGCCTTATCTGTGTAAACAGGTGCCAACTTCAGATTATATTAACAGGTAAATATTTGTATGCAAGTGTCATGTGAGGTTCACACACTTTTTAGCTCTGGGTTCACTGAAGTACTGTAATAAGTCAACTTATTCAAATGTGGGCACCTATTTGTAGGTTTTACCCCAATTCATGAATATTCTTAAGTAAATGCTTCTCTGCAGTGTTACTTTTTAATGTGCTTATTTTTCAACAGATACAAGAACCAGCTTCTTAGTGATATTTACTCTAAAGCACTTAACATTCAATAAACCTGCAATTTTTCTAAAAGTTTAAAGCAACTTTAGTTTTAAAACGCTTTCTTAAGCCGTTTTTTCCAGAAATTCGCTATTTTAACAGTTACTCATTAACCCAGGTTGGGTGAAAAGAGAAAGAAAAATGATGATGAGGAATAATCAGTCTCCCCTTCAGGAAAACTGTTATACTCCTCTTCTCCTGCCATTATCTTCTATTTAAAAATTAAATAGGAAGATGTAGTGTTTTAGGTGGTAAAACAAATCAGAAAAGTTTCCTTTTTCTGATATAATTACTCTTATTTAGTGGTCTAGCAATTAAACGTGTATTATCTTTTCAGCAAATGAGTAAACTTTATCAACTCTGTGAATATCTGGACTGTATCTTTTAAAAAGTTTCTAATTTTTCATTTTGCCCCTCCATCAGAGGAATTACCAGTGAATGAAAAATGTTTTGGTAAATGCCTTTCTGGCATAAATACCTTCATCACTTTTTAAGTGCAAGATAACAGTAATAATTCAGCTTGAAGAACGTTTATTAACTCAAAAATGCGTCTGACAGAAATAAACACGTATAATTTCACCAAAATAACCTAAAAACGAAGTGAAACTGTGATTTCAAGTTTCCAACAGCAGGTGGTGGTGTTAGCTTTATACCAGCAGGAGCCTATGACAACTTCCTGTGGACGTTCTGTTGACATCCTGTCGTTAGCCGCTTAGCTTAAAATTAGCATCGGCTAAACTCGGTTAAATCAACATTTCTGAACGGATTCAAAGCTTAAACGTGGCGTTGTTTCAACAAGCACGACTTCTTTGCATGAAACATGAGTTTTGTGGGACATGTGGCTGTTCCATTTAGTGATTTTAAGCACAGAAAAGGCTTCGGTTCAACCGAGCTTTACAACCTGACATCAGAGGAAGTGACGCAGACACGTCACTCATTTCTCAGCGTATCAGAGTGTTCCACACGGCCGTTCTCAACCAATCACAGAGACAAACAGCGGGGGTGGGTTTTATATCGCTGACTCAGAGGACGTGACACAGACACGTCACTCATTTCTCAGCGTATCAGAGCGTTCCACACGGCCGTTTTCAGCCAATCGCTGCTCGCCATTTCAGCTAGCGTGTTAGCATTTAGCCTGAAAAAGTCCGGTCAACTTTCTGTCCATTAACTTTCAAAATGCACTATTTTCTGTTAAAAATGTAACCAATAAGCTCTCAAAGCTCCACTGAGACTGCGCTCAGTCCTTAAAACGTCTCTCCATCCATTTAAAACACTCGTTCGGACTTATCAGAACCGAGCCGGACCAGAACCGGGTCTGCAGAACCTCCGTCCGTTTAAACAGAATCCACGTTTTTCACAGCTCCTTAGCTTTGTCACACACAACAGACGTACATTTCAGCTTTAAAATGAAACACATTGACCTTTTTTTTCAGCTTTCAAAACACCACAACTGCAAGCTTTCTCTGCGCCCCGCAGCTGCGTCAACGCTGCGTTTCACACAGCAACTCTCTGCACTTTTCATTTCATGCCAACATGATAATTCAATTGTTACACGAATACAGTCCATTTATGAACCTGTAACGGGCCACCAGATGTAGATGAACATATTCTGTGATATATTCATAAATTAAACGGATTCTTTCATTTTTCTGGACTGAATAATGTCATGTGTTGTATTATTAAATGTGGACGGAAACGTGTTTATCTTTGACTCACCAACAACAGTGGGTCATTTATTTAAAAACGATTTAAACACATCACACATTTACATTAATTTGGCAAAATGATTTCAACAACAACATGGCTTAATTAGCGAGTTTACAATTAGAAGACCATACGGCGATGGTTTAAAACCTTGCTTCACAACAGACATTTCTGAAAATATCTGGAATGATTTCTAGCAGAAAGAAGAGTTTAAAGATGGAAATTGAAGTTTAAGTTGAGAGAGATGGGTGAGGGAATTTGTCTGTTATAACCAGAACAACACGCTCCTTCTGGACCAGCTTACCCAACGGTACGCTTTGCGGTTGAAGATCGACTTTTTACCTTTCTGAAGATATGTCAGTTCCGGCGTAAAGTTCCACTTCAAGCCACTTTTCAGCGTCTCCGTAAGAATAGTAGGGAACCGTTCGGAGTCGTGAGATCATCCAGAACAGACTTCATAGTTCCTCTGAACTTCTCTCGTCCAGCTTAGTTGCAGATGTCCTGAGCATTCTGCATTCCAGCATTCTGAAGTCTGCTGCTCTCGGAACCAACTTACAGCATTCTCTCAGCGTTCTTCTCAGCGTTCTTCCCAGAACTGCTGAGAACTTCTCAGAACTTCCCAGAACTCCTGCAGAACTCCAGCACTTCTCAGTTCTTTGCTGAACTAGGAAGTGTTGCACCTTTTAAAAAAGGTCACTTCCGGTTCATTTGAGAACTTTCTGATTGGTCGATGACCAGACAGAGGTGTGTTTTTGTGATGTAAGAGGTTATTAAAAGTCAAGGAAAAAGATTAGATTGTTTAAGAACAGACAGAAGATATTATGAAGAACTCAGACTTCGTGGAGTCAATTCTCTAGTATCTTTCTGTAAAAGTTAAACATGACATTTCTTTTTCAGTAAACTTGCAGTTGACCGAAACTTGACCTTTGACCAACTTACACAACTTGCTCATTGAAGACAGAAAATCAGACAATGCATCATTAACCTGATTTCTACTTTGAATGAGGATAAAAATCACTAATACTGTTTCACAGTTGATTTAAAATGAGTAGTTCACTTCAACATTTGAAAATGGTTTGAACTAAACACAATTTGATTATCAAAACATTTGTAAAATAGTAATGATAATAGAAAAAAAGAGTGTTCTTTCAATTGATCAGTGCAGGACACTTGGAAAGTCTCTGGATGAACTTAATCTTGTGTTTCTGGACTCAAATAAATGAAATACAGTTCTTGTTCCAGGCAGGCTCTCAAGGCCAGATTTTGACCTGAGGCTTAGTTCACTACATCAGCAGAAGTAAAAAAACGTTGGAGTAAGCTGAATACAGCTTAAAAGAGGGAGGAGGTGCTTGGAGGTGGTACATCAACAGGGGTGATCGTGGCAGGAGGAGATCTGAACGCCATTTTCAGTCACTGTACGTAGGGAGAGAAACGTACTACATCGTTTAAAACAGGAAGAATGATCAGCAGCTGATTAGACCTCAGCTGTCGGAAGCCAGACATAAACGGGGATAAGAGAGCGAGGTCGAAAAACATTTGTGTGTTCAATCAGTGTCAGAGGTAAAGAAGCAGGCAGTGGCCTCTGGAACAGTTGATCTGCAGCAATGGTTTGAAACTCAAGGCAGGGGGGACATCCCGTGTAGAAGCGGTAATTAACCGAGAGATGGAGTCAGAGGGGTTCAACTGGAGGTATTGTTGGGACAGCTAGATGTGTGGGAAGAGGAAGATGGCAGACAGTCACTCACTAAGCGGGCGAGGGACAGAGGTAAATTGATAACAAACGTACTGAACAGACAGGCAAAGGTGGAGAGCTGCTGACAGAGAGCTGCTGACATGATGCAGAGAAGGAAGGTGAATGGTTGAGGTGTCAAAGAGACCAAGTAGAAGAGCAGCATGGCTCACAGCAGTGGTGCTGGGTTCAAAATGTTTTATCAGGGTGTGGATAGAAAGAGAAATGGAGTAGGGGTGGATTGGAGGAAGTGAGGCGTAGGTCTGACGAAGGCCTAAGAGGAAATAAGGAGGATGATTCGTTGTGGTGACTTCTGAAAAGGGAAAAGCCGAAGGAAGCAGGACAAATAAAACAAATAAACATCGTAAACAGGTCAAATAAAGTTTAAACATTTCTGGATGACACATTGTAAACAAATTAGCTAAAATTTCTTCTTGGGATTGACAATAAAATCAGTTAATAAATTCAACTATATAACGACAGAATGTAAAATAAGTAATAAACAAAATCCTTGACACTTGTAAAATGAATAAAATTTATTCTGGTCAAAGAAACTCTTAACTAAACACAAACTGAAAGGCTTAAATCAATCAGTCTAAATGACTTTATCACATATTGAAAATATTGTCTAGAGTTTAGGAGCTGTTTCCTTCTAAGAGCTACCTGAAGTGGGTTGTGTATGAGAAAACAACAAGTCTATTGGGTAAATGAACTGACTCTAAACATCTTGAGATGTCACACAGGTCCTATGAGTGCATGAGGAGAACAGGGTTGAGTCAGTACTAATGGTCTCTGTGATGTCTTGAAGTGTAGACATAGTCAAAATACATATTCTGAAAGATGGAAGACATTATTTTGGATGGAATATTTTTTGCAGTAGGTGTCAAGAATTGGATTGTGCAGTGTTTAATGAAAGTTTTCACTCTTATGTAATTGAGCGGTTAAAACATCTATTGTACAATCCAGGACACTAGAATGACTCTGTTGAAGGTCAACGCTGTGGTCCCAGGATAGAACTTGCTAACAGATGATTAATGTTGATAACAGATGAACGTTGAATCAGACTTTTAATAATTGGATTGTTTATTTTTTCTTCTCAGCAGCCTGAGAACAGAGCTGTGGATGGGGGACGGTGAGTCTGGCTAGGCCCACAAAACAGACAGGTAGTCTTCAGATACGTACAGCATCCATCTGAGGTTGATCATGACCCTCTAGTGCTGGGTGCCGGATCGGATACCAGATGTGTCAGGGGACGCTGAAGTTGGGTCTGGGAAAACTGACCAATGGGACGGTTCAGAGAAGCTGTCAGTCGAGCACAATTGACACAACAACAAAGAAATTGTCAGCCAAACAATATGACTTTTCAAAGCTAAGATCTATCAGTCCAACAACGAACTGAATTAACTGTCCAGAGGGGGTCCTGGAGTTTGTCAACAGCGAGAACATCCAGTCAAGTCTTGCTGTATGCTGAGATATGAACTGCTGCACATAGCTGAACTGGTCTCCAGACAAAGGGAGACAAACAGAAGACTGAAAGGCTGAAAGAAAATCTGGTGGTCAATCTGTCCGAGGTCACTAACAACAGCTGCAGCCTGACGGAGGTGTCAACCCCACATTTGGTCTGTGATGATCATCCGAGCACCTTGGGGTCGTGATCAAAACTGCAGTTGGCTTTGATAATAATCACTCACATAGGCTCATTTTAAAACAGGTGACACAACATGACACAGAAGTACTGATGTGGGGGTGCTAGATGATTCGCCCTTTTCCAATTGCTCTGAGATGAAAGTTGTTTTATTACCTCTAAACCTAATCGGATGAGGAATCATGCTCCCCACCCCTGAGCATAATATTGACTTTTTAACTTTTCATTTATACAGGTCACGAAGTCTCGTTCCAGAGAAGGCCTGTACCTAAGACCTGATTCGGAGGGAGTTCACTAATGTTTTCTAAAATAATACTAAATGATTGTCTTTGCCTTGAAATGAGCTCATTTGGTGGGTCTGGTTTGATACAAGGGATGAAATTTATTTAATGGTTAACTCTTTGGAAAATTATATGAGAGCTTGGGTTATATTTGGATTTTATTTTTTTTTTTGCAAACCCTGGATTGAATAACAGTAGGGGAAGATTAAAAACTACACCATATTTTATATTTCTGAAACTAATACTCAGACTGGGTGTTAGTGAATTACAAACGGTAATACTTCAGATTTGAAACAGAAAACCGTTTCAAAGAGGGGGAAGGTGAAGTCTGCTCTTAGCAGGAAACAGTTCATACAATGATTAGATCATTACAAAATATACAAAAATAACTTCTTAGGGTTTTATATTTAAATGAACAGCAAAAAAGCCAGTAGTAAGTCTGAAGCGTTTAAAGGATCATTTAGGATAATCACATTGACATTTGAAAAGTGGAATAAATCAGAAGCCTACAAAACGACATTGCACTTGTATATTGTATATATCGGGTTAACAAAAGTATTTTTCTCTTTCTTTGTTGTAATGTGTACAGATTCCAGAAAAGGGGGACGCCCCTAGCCTGAAGTGGATTTGAGCAAAGGTTGAGGGGAAATGGGGTGATTCGGTATTTTTAAACACAACTGACGACTGACTGGACTGGACTTAAATAGTTTAATTGGGCTAATAAAAGTTTTCATGAACAAAGTATTTTAACCACATTTTTTCTCTTTCTCTCTCTCTTTTAGTTTTTCCTCTTTCTCTCTTTTCCTTCCTTGCTCTTTCTTCCCCTCTCTAGCACAGACAGGTACCTGGAGGGAAGATTAAAATCCTCTTGTTTCCACAGTGTATGTCAGTTGTTTAAACTTTTAAGGTTATATTGTATTTTGATTGATGCTGTTGGCGCAAGCGATTTAATGAAGTTACTTCCACAGGCTCCAGGAGGAGGGAGGCCGGCGTGGGGGGATTGCTTATTGCAGGGTGTTGTTGTGCATTGTTGTTGTGTATGTTTAACTTTACTAATTGTAGGTAGACCTGTTGACTGCAAAGGCTTGGAAGGGTGAAAGACGAGACGAGAGAACACAGGTATCCCTGGAGAAGTCCAGTAGGTTCCTCATTTCAGTTTCAAGTGTATAGATGAATGTAAGAATAGCATTTTATTTCAGTTTTACAAGTTCTGTTTTATTATAACATTACAGTGTAAGAGTACACACTATCAGTAGCAATAATAACCATCAGGGTGTCCCATAATTAAGAAACAGGTTTTACTCACTAGGAAGTAACCACAGTCATTTTTCCAGGCCCACAAATGGGTCATGGATACCACAGATAAAATAAGCAAAAGGCCATGCAGGGTGTTTAACAATTCGCAAGCTTTGGTGTCCAGCTTTTCTCATCAGGAGGGAGAATCTCTGACCGAGGAGATTGACTACGGACCATCACACCGGACTGGGTCCTGCTGAAAAGAGGGACAGGACGCCACCAGATGGTGAAGAGAACAGCACACGCCATCGGTCTCTAGAATGAGAGTGACACCTGTTACGACCACAACCAGTGCGCCCCTGGAGAGGAGCGGAATCGATCGCTGGACCAGATGGAGGGTGATCTGAGGACAGCTCCCCGCTACACCTGGAGGAGGTGACAGGACCTTCGTGGGAGCTCACTCTTTGCCCCTTTGTTCTGGTAGGAAAAAGGCAGTAGCAAACATTGGAGAAGAAGTCTCCGCTCTGCCTAAGTCAGTCAGTCAGGTGGAACGGGTAAGGACGGAAGATTACCAGCCCTGACCGTGAAGAACAGAAGACGCGTCAAACTGATTTTAGTTTTGTCCCAATGCACACACGTCATTTAGAATGTCTGATCAGACTGATAAAGGTTCTGAGGACTTTACATGAAGATATCTCCGCGGGCCGAATCCCGCCGAGCAACAAAAGGACCCTTGTGGACGAACAAGGCCTCCCACCGCAAGCTCAAGAACCGAAGACCTGCTAGATAGGCCTGTTTAAATTGAGTGGTGTTGTATTTTCCTGTTTAATATGAGTGTCTTGTCTTTCCTCTCAGTCATTCTGAAAACAACCAGAGAAGGGTCGTGGATTCAACTGGAAGCTCTTAACTATTCAAAATTTTACTCCATTCAATTGGGCATTTCATCATCCTAAAATCCAACGAGGTATTTTAAAGGTGGTTTAACAGGAGGTCAATTTTGGTATTAGGGTAGAGTTTTACTTATTTTAGTGTGTTGGAGATTTATCTTTAACTAGGAGTGTTGTAATTTTTGTATTTTTATAAAGGTTTATGCATTTGGTATTTTTTACAGGCTTTGAAGGGTTTGAACCAGGGGTCTGGTCTAGGACCCCTGGAGGGTTGCAGTAAGTTTGGGTCACTTCCATATGGACAAATCCAAAAAGGGGTGATCTCCCATGAATATGGGGAGATCAAAAGAGGGATTGTTGGATTTAATGTTTTATCTTTTATTATTTCTGAAATTTCATGTGTGTGTGTGTCGTTCTTCTTTAGAGTTTCCTCACAATCATTTAAATGTTAATCAATTAATTTGCATGAGTATCCACTTTTATATATAATCTCACCCTAGTTAGGGTCAATCTTATAGATTTACAATCTTAGAAATTTACATTTTGATATATTTACAAGCGAATCACAACGGGGCCATGACAGGTAAGATGCTGTTTACTTACAGCAGGACGGGTGCTGTACTGAGAGGGGCAGTCCTCACTCACTGAGTGACACACACACACACACAGACTGATGAACATAAAATAATCTAGAACACATTTCTCTAACTTAGACTTAATATAGTTTGACTAAATAAAATTAACAAGATAATAGAAAGTAGCATTTAATCGTTTAACAATTGTTATCAAAAAACACCAGCGTTTGACTAACAAAGAGCAATAAAATTCTTTATCTATGGTATGTAACCTCAAGGGCATATCAAAGCAAAGCAGAAGAGCCCCGTAACCATGACAACGGGTTTAAACCAATCAGAGGCAGAGCCTGCTAAAATCTGTGATAAGATCCAGGGACAGAGGCTGCAGATCTGTGCATTTGCTTGGAGACTCATCTGTTGAAGGTCGGTTTGGTAAAATGCCCCTTGTATGCATACAATGTATCTTGTTTAAATGATTTCTGAATACTTGTAATTTGTTGTCCAATAAATCTTTTGAACTAAGGTGGCCGTATCAGCTGTTTTGAACACCATTAGTGGCTCTCAGCCACAACACTCATCAGGCTGATGACTGCCAGGTGTTGTTAATCAGCGGCCATCAGCAAGGCAGGCTGCAGGCAGTGGGACCCTTACAGAGGGGACTAAAGGTCGTCATCTGTTTCAGATGCAGAAGAAAGTAGGGAGAATGGAAATTATTGGAGGAAATCGAAAGGAACAAGTAGTGATGACAAAGTTACGGATTGGACACACAGATTAAATAAAAAAAATTACATTTGATAGGCAAACACCCAACAGGTAAATGTGAAGGTGGCATAGACATGGAGACAGTAGAACATGTAATAATTCAATGTGATAAATATAGGGTGAGTAGAAAAAAAAATTAAACAAGAAGTAAGAAAACGTGGGGTGGAGAAATTAAGAGTAGACAGGGTATTGGTTAAACATGACAAAATAAATGAGGCACTTATTAAATTTCTAAAGGAAACAAAACTATATACAAGAATATAGATTAAGTAGGTAAGAAAAATGCTCTGGCCCACACTCCAGCACAGTAGATGGCAATAATGCATCTTAACGTTGGATGCCACCTGCCATAAAACACAAGAAGAAGAAGAAGGGTGATTGCCAGATAGTTGAAAACAGTTTACTGCCAGTAGATATTCCCGCGCTCTTGATCTCTTGTTCCTGTATCTCATAGTTTCTCTTAGTATTTACCCAGTTTAGTCACCTACTTGTCCTCCTTGCTCCTGTCCTGTTCCCTGGTTTGTATCCTTACCTCTTTGGCTCGTTTTCCCAGCTTCCTGACTCATCGCTCGCCTGACTTCACCTTCTGCTTGAACCTCTGGAGTGACGCCTCTCTGAAAACTTTAACGACCCCTGCCTGTATGACTACATCCTCTCGTCTCACCTGTCAGTCCCATCACCCATCTGCTTCCTGGTTTTGGACTCTCGCCTGCTGGACTTCCCTCTGCACCTCACGAATTGGTACCATTGGTCATCTGCTTCCTGGTTACGGACCCCCGCCTGTTGGACAAGCCTCTTCACCTCACGGACCCCAAACACTGGCTCACCGCTGCGGCCGGCTGCCTTCTCTCACCAGAACCAGCCTCTCCTGCAAGCTGCTCGGTCCTGCTGGAACGACATCAGTCTCTGGAACCCCCCTCAACCAACGAGATGACTCGTTCCAGCCCAGACACCCAGAACTCGACACCAGAGCCAGTCTCGACCCAATTACACTAAAGCGGGTCCTTACAATAAACTTGGTTTTAACTTGCTTATTTGTTGTGGTGATTTTGGTCCAGCCCCTTTTTTTAAAGGGGGGGGGGGACCACTCACCTTCTGCTGACTGGCGCTCTGATGTTGAGGGCGCTATTGTTAAATTAGAAACTGGTATGGAAGACATTGTTCGCATGCATAAAAACATCACACCTCAGAACCCGCCTCAGGATTCGGTTGCTGTTAGACCTCTTCCTGAACCAGCTTGGGAACCCAGATTGACACCCCCCCCCCCCCCCCCCCCCCCC